>NC_092814.1:16260000-16567142 GCF_023375885.2 Dermacentor andersoni
AAAAGTTGGTAGGTTCTGTTGTTACTTTTGTTTAAAGAAAGTTTGTTAAAATAAATGTTTTAGAAAAGTTGGTAGGCTATGTTTTCACTTACGTTAGAATTGCATTTAATTGATTCATTTGCTCATTTAACACTTCGCTAAAGAAGCATTAAAAGCAAAATTGGCGATACACTAATTAGTACGTATACCACAGTGTATACCACTCTAAAGAACAAAGACATTTATACATTGGGAATCGAACCATTTACTTCTCCGTGTGAAGCAGAGACGCTACCGCTGCTCCATCTAAAACAGCTGCACTATCGGATTTTTTGGCGTGTTGTAAGGCTATTTAGTTTTGTTCTCGAAACTTTCATTTTTTACCTCGGCTTGTTAAAAAGTTTCTAATAATATTCTATGCAAACTATACCCAAAACTTGGTTGTCTCACAAATGCAGTACCTGCGGTCGCTGTTAGCGGTGCTTTTCCTTTCATATACCTGCGGTTAATCACTGTGTTGAGATTGGTGGTCGCAGAGAAGTACGACAGCACGAATCCCGTAAATGATTGCTTAGGCACACAAATGAATAATTTATGATTGTCTGGCTGAGCAATGAAAGTAGCGAAAGTGAACCTGGCACGGCCGTATCAGTGTCCTTGCGCGTGCGTGCAAAGAGTACGCTTGTTGCACTTGGGCCGAAGCTCCTGGTGTTGTAGCACGCCTGCCATCGTCACAATTTGTCGTCTTTATTCCTGACGCTAAGAGGAAATATGGTCTCACCAATTCAAGATGAGGGCACATATTCTCGAAAACACGACACTTGGCGCCATAGGAAGCCTGTATATGGGCGGTGAAGAGTTGGGGAAGTTCGCTCATGGTTGGCCTTAAATCCCTGCATATGTTTTATAAATGAAGAACCCTACCCAGGGACTGTAAGCCCAACAAATGGCGCCTCAATACTGGCCCTCCTCCCAGCTACGACTTCCTTCGAGTAAGAAAATCGAATCTAGAAGGTCGTGCTTTTGAAAACTGCATGCGCCTGAAGCAAACGCGAATCTTGGAGGCGAGATCCGCTTGGTTAACCGTAGTGTGGCGCTCCTGTAGTGCTTGTTTCAACAGTTCGCAATAGGGCATCAGAAAATTTGGTTGTAGGAGGTCACAGTGTTTTTTTTTTCTTTTTTATTGTTTAACCTAGGTAGGACAATAGACAGTATAATAGCAAGAGCTTGGTGGCGACACCAATCGCACCGTTCCAAAGGGGACGCTGATAACATCCATCAATCTATACAACGATCCATTTGGACCATAGAGTAACATAGTATACAACAAGAGCGGACACTCGAGCCGTTTCGCGGCCGAGCTATGCAGCTTCGCCGATTCCGCTAGGTGGCAGAGCCTATCAAGAAAAATGCAGCTGTGGCTGCGGCTAGCAGCTTGACAGGCGGCACGACCACTGGGCACGACCCAACATGTGCAAAGCCTTGTCAGACCACTCTACTGGGCTCTTTCTGTAAAGTGCACCTGAGCATCGTTTTTGGGTTTTTCTGCCAGCGTCTGCTTCGTCGCCGTTTCACGGTAAGGCCACAGCAAGTACTTTTGCGCGTTGTTAACGACTTATTCTCTTTGCATTTCGTTATGTCACTGTTAGCCACATGAACGAGTGACGGCGGCCTTGCAGCCATGAACAGCTGCTGCCCATCTGCTACGCTGGCTTTCATTTCGTGTTCTTTTTTTATGCGCAGCAATGAGTGGTGATGCTAGCAAAAATAGCGATGCGGCAGCGTCCGAGCTGCAAAGCACGTTCGATGCAATGACGAAGTTATAAAATAAAATAAAATGGTTCGTTAAGAAATGTGGCCAATAAACGCATGCCTTTCAGGGCAGATAGCTTTATCATACGCGCCATGACTGCTGAAAAATTATGGCACTCTACTTCTGCAAAAGAAATGTAGTTACTTCTAAGCGGTACACGTGCAATATTTGCAGTATGGCAATAATGCGCTCTCTCCCAACCTCTGTAGCAGGCTATGTGCGCTCGAGCGTTGTTAGCTGTTCTGCATTGGGCTGAAAAAATGTGTTCTCATGTTTTAATTGTGTATGGAGTCGTTACCGTAGAAAGTTCCTTGTTTCTTAGCCTTTATAACAGTGCTTCCTTAAAAAAAAATATAAAATAAAATACGGATTGCATGAACGAACGCAGCATCTCCATTATGAAGCTTTGCAGGCTCCAATATTGCTTATACGAAGGAATGTAGCGTCTACATTCAATAGCTTTCAAGCCTGCAGTATTGCTTACCTCCTCTCTGTCATTCTACGTATTGCAGGAATCTCCACCATTTCCTTATAATACACTGCACAGCCAAAGGACATCACGCATACTCAAGGGCAAAATTCCAAGTATCAGAAGACGATTGCAAGGCTTCGAAGACAGCAGGTGAAGACCCCCAACACAAAGTGCTTAATTGCAGCTCTTTAATGACGCACACACTGGCTTACACATTCGAGATGAAGATGTTTGTGCGTGCTCAATTATTTTTGCAGCCATTTCATTTCGGCACGCTACCATTCACATAATCTTGCTGCCCTAATTCACCTTCTTTCGCAGAAGTACAAGAAATACGTCATATTTTTTTTCTTCTAAAACAATCCCATTTTAAGCAAATTAATTGCTGTCGTGTATTTGCAGTTTTCTTTTTCATTATCTGGATAGTTGCAACACGTCTTCTATGTGTTTTGCTTGTGCAAAGTTATTGCCATCACACCATTCATTTTCAACTATTCTCCATTATACCGGTGTCACACGACCACTTGCGATCGCGAACAAGGCCGATCCGGATTGAAATTCGCGACTGATATTGGCGCCATCGCGCAGCTTGTGCAAAAGAACCAATCGTGACTGAGAAATTCAAATCGGATTGGGCTTGATCGCGTTTAAAAGTGAGCCGTGTGACACCCGTATTACTTGAATTTGGCTGTTTCTTCCCGTTTTCATGTATCTGCCTCTTACAATCTTGCTGCAATAAATTGTTGTCTGCTATTTTCGTGTTCTTGACTGTGCAGCAAGTTTATTTACATTTATGGAACACGGCACATTTATTTACAATACACCTTTTGGCGTGAGTTACTAGACGTACAGTATCATAAGCGATAAAGTTCTACTTCCTCAACAGTTGGCATGATTGTTGCGCCAAGTTACAGCTTGAAACAGCAAATATGAATTTAAAATAAACTAACATGAGTGAAACACCTTTGCGCGCTCGTCGTCACAAGAAATAAACAGCGGTACAAGCGCCTGCATGAAATCACGCGATTTAAGCAAAGGTATGGGTCCCCCCCCCCAAAAAAAAAAAATATATATATATAAGAAACAAAACTGAAGGTGCAGCCTCCGAGATTGGGTAGTGTGCGCGACCATCTTGGAGGCTGGTGCGCTTCGCCGATTCCGTTAGGTGCGCTGAGAGCCAAAGTCGGCCGCAGGCGCCTATGGGAGTGTCCGCTCTTGTCGTATACTTTGTTACTCTATGTTTGGACCACCGACGACGTTGGCTGGGCCTGAGTGGCAGTGAGTGCCCGTTGCAGTACGGCGGTAAACGAATTATATTTTAGAAGTGCCAAGAAAAAATGTGCTCCTTATCCTGTGCATTAACCATCACAAAACCTCCGGGCTCGTTTAACGCTAATAGTTCGCTGTGTGTTTCGTGCGATGCATCAGTGTCAAATGTGTACTGCTACAGCGCCCGTCCGAGCTGCCTGCCCGCACTCACGTGAAAAGCCTGGTACTGGAGCTTCGAATCGTAGTGCACGGAAGAATTTGTTGAAGGTGCTTTGGTGGAGCTGGAGTTCATCGGAAGCTCTACGATGCTAGCGCCGGAAAAGCGTAAACGCCACGGTACGTGTAAAACGAAGGAGCGTTTGCCGACTACGTCTTGAAAGGTGCTCAAAGGTACGTCATCTTGTCTCGTGTCCCTTCTACGTTTTGCGCTGTTAACACCAGGACGCTACATGTGTAATGTATACGTCGATGTCCCATATGCTTTGCGCATTGGCACACGATTACTATGCTTAATGCTTGAGCAGATATCAGCTTGTATGATTTTTTTATGTGTACAACTCAGTTTGAAGGCGGGCGTCGCGAGAACCTGTCTGTATTGGTGATGTTCTTGGGTGCCCCCTCGTATTGGTCTTCTATATTGCAGGCCAGATATAGGCCCATATTGCAATAACGAGGATTCTGTATGTTTAATCGAGCCATTTGAGTCAGACGCTGGCCGTTACTATATATATAGTGTGTGTGTGTGTGTGTGTGTGTGTGTGTGATTTTAAGAACAGGATGTCAGCTCTTGCAATCAGGTTAGGGCACTGCGTTGCAGCACTGCGTAATAAATTAAGGACTGAGATTGTGTAGCGATACGCCCCGCTCGATTCTATGCCACTCAACGCCCACCGTTAACGGCCGGCTATTCAATACGTAAAACACGGGCCGGTGCGTCGTTCAGGCCACTACTAACGAAGAGCGGAAGCATCGCTGCGAAATAGCAACCTAGGTTTCAGATTGCGTTTCATGTGCTCAATATTCATTTCCTAATCCAATGCTCCAAGTTTTACTCCATACTTGAGTTTTGGTGAAGTTTGTCCTGGTAGTTTGATGTTTTCTGCTGATTTCGTTCCTTCCTGAAATTTTACTTGTAACAAAATTGCAGTGTAACTTCCTGAGATATAACGAAGAACCATTTGCACAACCAGACGTAGATTTATGTGGCTGCCTTTGTGAGGTTCTTTTTGCAATTCCACATGACATTGGTAAATCACAAATTTCCACCTTCACGGTGCAATAAATGAACATGTCTTACTGCTGAAGGCTATGCGGATTCTGGAGGCATCTCTACAACCCGCAGGAACCTGCTGCACGGCTGGAAACTGGACAGCACAACGATAAAGCCGCTCATCAGCGTGCTTTCGCAAAGGTGCGTACAAAACTTTTGCTGCCTTGTGAGTTGTAGGATACGTTTGCGTAATATGCAATCATTTATATGCGCCAAATTCAGGATTTCTAGTGGCAGATCACTTCAATTTTATCTTTTGGTGATCTGGAGTGCCTTCAGTTTTATCAACTTACCAATGTAGCCTCCTCTGAGTTAAATATGATCGGGGGGCTTGAGTACTTATGCATGATATACTGCATACAGGCTCTATATTAATCTAGGTAAAGTGTCTTTCTAAGAACCTCATTCAGGTGCTTGAGTTGTCCTGACGTGCATCATTTTTGTCTTTTCATTATGCAATCTTATGGAGTTAAGTTCTCACACTATTGCCTGTGTGCCTATATCCTTCCCTCCAATCGGTCACACTTATGTATTGCATACCATACTTCATCTCCTAAAAACATTTGCATAAAACAATATATTTTATTGCTTTATTATGAAGATGTTGAATTCCTAGTCACAGTATGATAGTTATATTCCTCAAGGTTATAACAAATAATTAACCTTATAATGTCAGAAGCTCACTATCAGTAGCAAGTGGAGGTTCGCGTCAGGCTGGAAGCTAGTCTCCTTTATAAATTACAGAAATTTGAGTTGGTAACGTGGTATAAGAAACTACTGAACCATATAAATAATCAGCCCAATGCAGCAGTTGCCAGCCATACCATGAAAGAACTGAACGCTCAGCACTGTTACATTGCCATATATTTTTCTACATTTCTCGGCCCTTTTTCAGCTGGCGTGGGGTAAAGCTTGTTCTTTGCAGTCTGTAATGCGAAGAACTCATTTTACTTTCCCTCGGATTTAGCAAGATGTCACAAGCAGGCTTGCTTCAAGCTCAAGCTGCTCAGCACTTCATTTTTGAAATATTCACTTTTGAATATAGGGTAATTGTTTTTGGCACTCTTAGCAAATTGAGGTTTCATACTGTGAATAACGCGCTGTAGAGCGCCTAGAAAAATGTGTTCTACCACCTAGATACATGGTTTAGGCAAAAAATGTCTTAATGTTATCGCACAAAATTCTATCATCGAGAGTTTGATGGAAGCTTCTCTGGTCGTGATGAAACACGACAAAGAAAAACATAGACTAACCAAATAAACCTTTAAAAGCTAGACATTTTGGCTTCCATACGAAAGCCTTATTTACAATGGAACAAAAAAAGTAGAAGTCCCTATTTAAGTAGGTTTTAGCATGTGACGCAAGCCCCGCGCATATGACGGAGAGAGGGTTCCTTCGTTTCGATAAGCGTGTGTCCTGTTGATTGTATCGCTAGGGACCCCACATGTACAGGCGTGGTTGCCAGTGTCTTTCCTGGTCAATTATACTAGAGTTCATCCAGTCATTGTTGCACCTAATGCTTGCTGCGTGCTATGCCAAAGGATTTGACGCCACGAGTTGCCATTTGCTTCAAGCAAAGTGCTTTTCAGCTGCCTGGGGCGCGATCGGAGATCTTTGTTCGATACGCGTTCTGTTCCGTTGCTGCAACGTCACAAAGTGGCACTATGCAAAATTTGTGAGAACGGGGCGGAGAGAGCAGCCAATCGGCAAGCGGTGAACTCCCCACACGTTTACTTCCCTCGTTTGTCGTCTGCTTGCAGGCAGTAAACTACGAAACGAAATGTTGCTCGTCTTCCAATGAATAAAATCTTTATCTAAAAGATGTATTTATTTCTTATGAGGCTAATACACATCTTCAAATAGTAATACGTGTGAGTACTACAATTTATAACGATTATTTTCGCTGCGTCGTCCCTAGGTGGTGTCGCGCACAGCGAGGGAAAACAAGAAAAAAGAAACGACGGGAACAGTGGCGCAGTTTTGAAGAGGCAACAACAACATTCCAGCGGCTCACCCGATGATGGGGTCGAGTTTGCCGTACCACCAATGCTCCGTTTATTCCGAGAAACGAAAGTGACACCGGAATTTGCTTTTTGCCATTTCTTCAAACGCGTTTCGCACCTCCACTGCTCTCGTCCCTCCTCAAGCAACGCCAATGCAACAACCGAAGTTCCAATCGCAAGGGTCATTTTCTCGAATTAAACTATGGATTGGATCCGAATGTGCCATTCCGCGGCTGAAGCCGCCGTTTGGATCCAATCCAATTAACCAGACGCGCCACGCCAAGCCGCTCTCGTAACGTGCGTATTGATCGCTTCAGACTTCCCAACTCCCGTCGCGTTCGGCGCCCAGCAGGCGACGTGGTCGGCAGCAAGATGATTGATAGAAGCGTGTCGTCATTTTAAGCAATAAAAAAGAATAGTGGGGTGCGATCGCGCAAACAGTTCGCTTCTCCGTTCGTTCGGTCTGGCTGCGACGTCGCAAAGTGGGCCGTCCGGAAGGTTTGTGAGAACGGGAGGGAGGCACAGCCAATAAACGAGCGAGCTCAGCCCCGCAAGTTTGCGTCGGCAATTTGGGCTTCGATTGGGGACGATATATTAAGTGCAGAATGTTTGTAATGCTTTAATAATTGAACACGTAATATGAGAAAAAAATTCTTAGTGTTGCATATAATCTGCGCCGGAAATGTCATACGAGAGAAGAAAACTAATTTAAGCGGCCTATATTTTGGTTTAGTCCGCTAGGTGGTATCGCACACGCCAAAACACATTGGCGGGAGCGCGCAGTTAAGTAGGCGATCGTTATTCTCGGCTGCGAATTGTCGTGATGTCGTCGCGCAAGAACGCGAGACTGGGCCCGCACGTGTCGGCTCACCAACGCGAATTGTTGGCCCCCTTCATCGCCCGTGCCTTGTGCGATCATCGTGCGTGCTCAGCCGAGAATGCACGGTCGAGCGTAAGGGGCAGCTGTGCAGCGACCTTACCGCCCTATTGAACGCGGAAGGCCCGGCCACGAAGACTGCGGAGCAATGGCGGGTGTTTTGGCCGAAAGGAGATTTGTCTGTAGCGCCGAGATGCCGCCGCTGCTTCCGTAAATCAAAGATGAATGCGAGGAGTGGTTCTGTTGCACGCGATGTTTACAATGCTGTCTCTGATTGCAGCGGCACGGGTGGAGGCCGCCTGCCCGGCCTTCGTGGCCGTATTCGGCCTGGTCGGCACCTCCACGGTTACGGGAGTGTGCGAGCCACTTTTTCAGCCGCTCGACGAGGTAAGCCATTGACAAACGCATCAAAAACCGGAGGACGCTCCAGCAATTTACTGCAGTTGCGTCGTGTATACTGCATCGCGTAGGCAATGTCATACTCCAGTCACGCAGGGCGCTTTCATTCGTGATCGCGCCCAATTTGGATGGAATTTCTCGACAGCGATTGGCTCCTCTCTTCATTCTGCTGAAAGGAGGCAATCGAAATCGAGAAATTTTGTCCCGATCGGGATCGATTCAGATCTAAAGTGCCTGTGTTACACTTGCATAACAGATATCGGGGGCTATAACCTAAAACTATTCCAAACTTTTCTATTCCAATTCTGCAATCAGCTTTCCGCGATTGGTGAAAAACTTCTTTGGACCATCCCCACTTGACCCGTTTGTCACGCGACGTCACGAAAACCGCGATAGCTCCCCATCTGATATGACGTGTACACACTGATTATGCATGATTTGACCGAACAAAAGACAAATATTTATTTCTGATTCGACGCCTTTTCGCCATTAGCCCTTGGCTATTGGTCAAAAGTTTTCGGGCTGTACCCACTTCACCTGCCTGTCATGCGACGTCACAAAA
Organism: Dermacentor andersoni; assembly: GCF_023375885.2. Classification (NCBI taxonomy): domain Eukaryota; kingdom Metazoa; phylum Arthropoda; class Arachnida; order Ixodida; family Ixodidae; genus Dermacentor; species Dermacentor andersoni. Next base: position 16,268,645 of record NC_092814.1, read on the forward strand.
CCGCAAATACTCACTGCGTCAAAGTGACGTGTACGCGTTAAATATGCATTAATATGCCGAACAAAACTGAATTTTCTTCTGAATAGCCGCAGGTTGCCCCGTTCCGAAAGGAATAGAAGATGGCTACCTACGATCGCTCAGGCACTGGCTACTCGCACCTGCCGGAGAGCATGGGTTTATTTGAGTGTAATAAAACTTTTTAGGTGGCCGTGTAACGTTTTCGAGCACTTTCGGCACGTTTACGACCTCGTTCTGCTAGCTCTTCTTTGCTGAGGATCCGTTTTAGCATTATTCTTAAGGGTTCGTTGCATGCCGCCGCGATTGTCGACGAGCCACCGTAAGCTAAGTAAGGGAAAGCGGACCAGTCACAGACGCTGGCACCACCCTCTTTATCCGGTTATTGAATTTCAGTGCAGTGGCTTGGCCCCATCGAATCCCTCTCCACTTGAGCGTGCTTCTCGCCTCTTGTGAGCCAATTTGATAAGACAAGCCGCTCAGTGTAGGCAATGTTATTCGTTTTTCAAGCAAAAAAAAGTGACCTCCTATGAACGAGAAGGGCGTTTGATTCGTCTGTAGAGACAGCCCTGCGGGTGACCGTCCGATGCTTGCGTTGGCGGCTACGCAAATTTGACGTCAGGAGATTGGAATAAAAACATATTGGAATAGTTTTACGTTATACAGCCCATAGTTTTTCCCCCTTTATGTGCATGTGTTTGCTGCTGGCATGCACAAGACGGTTTACTACTGTGATTTCACGACTTTTTTTTCTGCTGTCATAAGTCTACGTTAGTTGCACATTGGCAGGAGCAGATTATGCAAACTTTTCAAAACTGCTTCTTCGCGTCTTATACATAAAGCAGCCCACCATGGAGGTGACCGTGGCGACAGACTCTGTGGGCACCACGGCTGGCACAAGCGGCCTTTCACGTGAAAGTAAGCTTTTTCTCTTCCCTGTTGCCTTCCTGTTTGTGGTATCTGTCTCCTCTATAAGGAATGCAAACTACTTCTACTTTAACCGTTGAGTGAATGTACCCTTTATAACGTATATAGGAGCACTGCGGCAGCCAGAGGTCCCTGCAGAGCCACTGCCCCGAAGCCCTCCAGCTGCACAGCCTACAGCTGGCCCTAGCGCAGTGAGAACCAGTAAGTGAAAAGGAAATATCCTGAAATGTCACAGCTTGAATGCACTGGACGTAACATAGTTGTGTGTTTCGTTCATTATAAAGTGGTACTTTTTCCAGGCTAACAACCCTGCATACAGCGCCGGTCTCGTGGTCCCCATCGGGTCTCCCACCGGGAGGCCCTGGCACAACGCCTGGCCAACGACTACGCCAGAAGTGTCGTGCAGACAAACGAAGTGCGTGTGCAGGTGTGACGATTTTTAGGAATTTTATGAGCTGCGCAGAGGAACACTAACTCACATACATGGCTAACACATGTTTGAATAGCTGAACTGAAAAAAGAACCGAACAAAGGACTAAGGGACACAGACGAGAACGTCGTCGTACATTATGTACATGGTCATAAACACGGACACTTCAAAATCATTAACGCAATGCAACAGCTTCATACGCAGTCATCACTGCCACTAGCATTTCCGCAAACAGGCAATCATTGGGTGGACTAGAGAACAGGGACACTTACGATGAATCACACAATAACAGCTTCATACATTCCAAATTCCACTAAAACTTTTTCTCTTGAGCAGCTTCACAAACATGGCAAGTTGCCTGTAATTAAATCACGTGCTTTAAAACGCTGCCGCATATGACTTACTCGTTTAAAACCTTGGATGCACACTTTCAAGTATTAGCTAATCAATTTTTTCGCAGATCCTGTAATTGCACCACACAGATTTGATTGCGCGTGCTGACTGTGATAGTTATCCCCTTCACATAAAAATTCATGTGGGAAACATTTCTCCCAAGGAAGCGGGGTAAATTGAGTGGCATATGTAAAACACACCTGCAATGCTCTGGACCCTTCGCCTTCGTAATTATTTGCAAAGGCTGTAGCTGACTCACACTTTAACTTTAGCCTGCACATCACCCATAAAGTTTCCTTTATTTTGCCCACTTAGAAACGCTATGGTTTGCATAGTTCATTGAGGACAATGGAGAACACAAACCCCAACAAACTATTGAAACTTAAAAAAGAGAAGAGAGTTCATTATTGATTTGCAATGGTTGTAATTAAGGCAGGAACAGGAAAGCTTTGCCACAGAATACACTCATGACAGTGGCTATTTCCACAAAGTTTGAAGTTGCTAACTTATTCTGCAAGGCTGGGAAACATCACGCATAATGGCAGTGCAACAGCTGGCAATGCTTGAATAACTATATTTATACGGGCTCCAATACACGCTTTCGCAACAAAATGCAACAGTGGGCCTAGCATTCTTTTGTAAAGTGATCCATGTCATCGTTGCTTGCTCATTCGCAATCCCAAGCTCATTTTTATGTCAGGTGTTTACTTTCCAGTCACGCGATAGGTTAAAAGTACAAATGGTATTGATATTTCTTTGCAGAACTACATGAAAAGCAACAACAAAAACAGATACAATGGTCCAGACAGATGCAACAATACAGAAAGTGTTTGTCCTTGTCTCCATAATTGATGAACATGCGGTAATCTGAATGAGCATGCATGCAGTTCAGCGCCTTTATACCTAAAGTGCTTGGGACCTCCAAAATCATTCGTTTTACAGGTCACTTGTTTGTAAAGTTCGCACACAGCACGCCTCACTCTAGAAACCGAACATAAGGCCCTATAACGCAAAACTTTTCTAATATATTTTTATTCCAATCTCCTGACGTCAAATGTGCGTAACCGCCGGCGCAAGCACCGGGCGGTCACCCGCAGGGTTGCCTGTACAGACCAATCAAGCGCTCTCCTCGTTCATAGGAAGTCACTTTTGTTTGCTCGAAAAATGGATAGCATTGCCTACACTGAGCGCCTTGTCTTATCTAATTGGCTGACAAGAGGTGAGGAGCAGGCTCCAATGGACATGGATTCGATAGGGCCGAGCTACTGCACTGAAGGCCGATAACCGTATCAAGAAGGTGGTGCCGGCCCTGGTAAGGCGGTGGTCGCGGGTTCGAGTCCCGGACCAGGACGAATTTTTCTTCAACTATGAGGCTTTTCTTTCGAGGAACCCGTATGGGGTTTCCTTTGTAACAATTGCTACGAACGGGTGGATATCTGATTTTGCCTTTATTCATCTTTAATGCGTACACGTCACTTTGACGCGGTGAGTTTTTGCTGTTTGGTGACGTCGCGTGACAGGTAGGTGAAGTGGGTGCAGCCCGAAAACGTTTGACCAATAGCAGGGAGCTAATGGCGAAAAGGCGTCGAATCAGAAATAACTGTTTTTCTTTTCTCGGTCAAATTATGCATACTCAGTGTGCACAAGTCATATCAGATGGGGAGCTATCGCGGTTTTCGTGACGTCGCGTGACAGACAGGCGAAGGGGGGGTGGTCGAAAAATGTTTCTGACCAATCGCGGAGAGGTGATTACAGAATTGGAATAGAAACATTTGGAATAGTTTTACGTTATAGCGCCCATAATTACTCTTTCGTTATACAGGTCACTTTGCTGTGCAGGTGGTTGACCGATTGTGCGGGAATAGATGCTGACGTAATGATTTTTTTCGGCCTTCGTGGTATCCGCCAGGGCGTAGACCGGCTGGCTGCAGCTACTGAACGGGTCGTGGCTGCTGTCGAGCGGCAGGCTGACCAAGTTGCAGAGGCACTGCGGCCAGTGGGCCAGCTTTCGCAGCTCCTGGCCCAGCTTATGCAGGAGGCAGTGAATGCAAAAAGGTAGTAGTAAATTTGAAGTGCTGTATATTTCTTGCCATCTTTATTATTTAGTTCACTAAAACTAGTATGTTTATTAAGTTTTATCTACTCATTCATTTACAGTCATAACAACTTTGATCTCATTTTGTCCATTTAAATATTTTTTTACTTATCTCTAATGTTTGAGATGTTACTCCAAGATAATAGAAATAAAAGAAGAGTTACTATATTTCCGTTATGTGCACATGAAATTGCATGCTACTGTTATAAATTTATCACTAGTATGTCTTAGTATTTTTTAGCAAATATCATTAATATGTTTATGGTGTTTCAGTCAAATGAGTTAGGTGGCAGTCATGCTAGTGTGTGCTTTTTCTATACTTTGTGTTTTGCATTGAGGTCTAATTTTTTTCTTGTAAGGTTCCACATGCAGCGTCTACTTGCAATCACTAGATGGCTGCTTTCGAAGTGTGTTACACGTTACATATAGTGAATAATATATCATTATTTGGTGCCTGACGGGGATTGTCCAGCTAGCAGCTGATGCCTTGTACGCGGAGAAAGCCACTGTCTTTCATGTTATTCCTGCCATTTATATAGAAGTACAGAGTGCTAGTCAGCCTTGCGTAATTGTTTTTATTTTCATGCTTGCCACTTTGGTAATGAGAGGGCAATAAGTGTTACACGAAGCACTTCTCGCTAGCCACATAGGCTCCTGCTGTAATATTTGTTTGCTACTACTTCAATTTAATTTTGTATATGCCAAGCTACAGCTATAGAGTGCATTACTGTACTTGATATTGAAGAGTAGTTCAAGCTGCTGTGATATTGGATGAGAGACACACGTCCTGCAGGATACCTGCTATAGCAGTACAATAATATGTGCTTTTATGAGGTCTATCAGCATATCCATGTATGCGGCGTTAGTGCAGCTCATTTTGACATATTTCATCACTGTTACTACTTCAGAAATGTTGTACGTGGGATGTATCTGAATGCAGAACATGTAGTGGCCGACCTTTATATGTATTTTTTTGGGGGGGTGACACGAGCAAGTTTCCGTAATTGAAGTTATGAAGTACATTAAAGTAATAACATTTCCTTGAGCTCCGCGATTTCTTGCTTTTACTTCATGCTGGCTGAATATAGTGCACTAATAATCTGCCCGTTCTAGTGTGAAACCAAATATGTTCTTCTGAAGTTTCAACCTAGCTACCCAGCTGGCTACAGGGATGCACAAACTGTTCAAATGGCACGACATGTCTTGGTGCAACATCTGTTTTGTTTTCATTATTACCTGTTATAACAGTGTGTTGTTGTATTTTGTGTTTGTAGTTGTTTAAGAATAAAATTACAAAAGAAAATAGAACCCAGAAAAGAGACGGGGCGGCACACGCGCTCAGCTGCCTGTGCTGTTCTTTGTATTCTCCTTGAATTTTCGTTCCCATCACGAACCAACTTGCCCAGCAACACTTCTCTAACGTCTCTCTTCCACTGTTTCTAAACATTTTTGTTAGTGTGACGCACCCTGTGAAAATCCGCAGTGTGGATTTCAGTATTAATCAAAACAAATATTTTTGAAAATGCCTTGCATCCTTCTGATCAAGGGCGACCATTTCAATTTTTCAATAGCATTATGAAATTTGCCTTTTCACGCCTATGTTGGAGAGCTGACGAGGTAGCTCACGCAGATGAGTTGTACGCCAGGTAGGGGCTACAGAGAAGAGGCTGACTACCTGGCTCCTCGTCTGCTTTGCCCTCATGAGCAACTCTTATGGCGTTTCCTGCCGGCAGGTGTGATGCCCCTCGGACACAGGCAAGCCCTGTTGTCCTTGTTGCGGGGGCTGGTCGTCCTCGTTGTCTTGCAGCTCCCCTGCCTTCAAAGGAATGTTGTGGAGAGCGGCGCAGGCTGCCCCAATTGTGGCTGCATCCTTGGGCTGATAAAGGAGGGTCCGGTACCTCTGAAGGCATCGGAACCTTGCCTTCAAGACGCCAAGACCCCTCTCCACAACATTTCTCATGGAGGTATGGGCCCAGTTGTAGCGCCCCTCCGGAGTCTGAATGCCTCGATGGCCTGGCACAGGTGTGAGCAGCCATGGCTCAAGAGGGTAGCCCAAGTCTCCTGCATGTTGGAAACATGATAACTGCGTAATATATTTCACTGGCTGCAACATGTCTGCAGCACTCACCAAACACGCATTCTCCACGTTGGAGGTTACTGGTGAGGCGGCCTAAGAGTGGTGAGTGCCTCTGTACGTAAGAGTCGTGGAAGGGTCCGGGGAAACGGGGATCGATGTCCACGATGCTCATGTTGCCATCACACACCTTGATGGCAGAACAAACGGGCGGAAAATGGTTCCGAATTATTCGTTCGAACTGGAATATTTTCGTATTTCACGTTGTCATGCTGAGAGCTAAATACAGTCTCAATAAAATGTTTTTGCAGCAATATTATTTCATCATTCTTTCTCAGATACAGCTGCATTCTTTCTCGCACTAGTAAAAAGCAATCTCCCAAATAGTTTTCTTGAATTATTGCAAGAAATGTGCAAAAAGCTACATGCACGAAAGATTTCTGAATTAACGCTCATCATAGCCGCCGTAGTCGTTCAATGTGTACTGCGTACTCTTATATCCGTGCCGCATGGGCACTATCGATCGCGATCGATTTGATCCGGTTCGAAATTATCAACCGCGATTACCTCCCTCCCGCAGCTTGAGCAAATGAATCTATCTGGACCGAGAAATTGAATTCCGAACGGGCTCGATCACGATAACTAGTGCGTTACGTGATACCCGTATTGTACACACTACGACATTTCATGAAACCAGCAGGCTACTATAAAAGATGAAAGCGTGCACAAAATGGCAGATCGTGAGTACTTACGATGATGGTATTAAATGCGTAGAAGCCTTTTCTCGACATGAAGCCCGCAGTCTCGCCTAGACTCAGCCCTTCAGGCTGTTTGATGGCTATGAGCGTCCCGTCGACATAGGCCACTACACCGGGAATGCGGCCACGATCCGCAAAGGCTGCCTTTGCGCTAGCCCTGCCGGCCAGTGTCAACGGCGACCTCGCCCAACCCTGTTGCCGGCCCACCACGGTCATTGCTTCCGCAACCGCGTGAATGCTCTCGCTCATGGAAGCCTGCCCCATGGATATGAATTCTTCGCTGCCGATGGATCTTTGGAAGCTCCCCGTCGCGAAGAAGCGGAGACCACAAAGCACCTTGTCTTGCGTCGTGATACCACCGGTTCGAAGTGCACCGATGGCATCTTCCAATTGCTCGCAGAGTCGCCGCACAGTGCTCTTCGAGAGCCTGAAGTGCTCACGGAACTCTTCCTCTGTCAACTCGTCAAATGTGTCCCGAAAGATGCGTCGCCGAGGCTGCCCGAGAGACTCCAAAAGCGCGACGATAGGAGCGGCCATCGTGACTCGTGAGCGCCAAACCGCGAAACAATGAATGCGGTTCTCTGAGCACAACGTGAAACGGCGAGAATTCTCGACAAATGAGCTCATATCATTCAACCTTAAAAAAGCGAACACCCTTTATATTTATCACAGCGCAGGCACAACATTTATTTCACTGTGATCACAGTTGTTTTAAATAATTAACATCGCTAATGTTCTGCGACGGCGAACCGAGTATTAATCTCGAAAAACTGGACCCCCGCCACGACCACCCATGTTCGGCGAGCGACGAAATTACGAGCAGACGAAAGTCTGCTACTAGTGCTGCTATGGCAACGGCCATTCATTATTCGATACGAATGACGTTGTCGACCGTTCCACGCTAGCAGACGATTCCACTCGGTTTTCGAATGATTGACAGGAGCGTGACGTATGCGCATTCTGTGGTCCCGCCCCGGCGCAATGGATGCCGTGACGAAACGCGCGGGCGCCAACGAATCACGAGAGCACAACCGCACGAACGGAAAAACGAGCTGTTTGCGCGATCGCAGCCTGGCAGGACGACCACAAAATGAGAGGGACACCCACAAAAGCGCTTCTGTGTGTGTCCCTCTCATTTTGTGGTCGTCCTGGTTTGTACTATTCTCTTTTACTGGACATGTACCAATTGGCCGTTACAGAAGCTTTATTGAACGTCATTTTGACGTCACGAATAACGTGACAGCGCCCCGCGGCTGGCGACGTTGGCGCGAAGTAGGCCAATCGCGCGCGCCGGTAACCGAGCGAATGCGCCGAACAACAATCTCCGATCGCACCCCTCTCTGCCATAGTTCAAGCTAGCCGAGCAAAATAGAAGTTTACGTGCACATATTACTTTGAGTGCAGGGCAAGTAATTGTGGAACATCGATGTAAAAATACATATAGATTTGTTTGATGGTGCATTCTGTGCATTTCATGTTTTCAGTGTACAAGCAAGAAGATATGGAATTTGGCAATTACTGTTTTTGAAATTTCTTCATAACTCCATTCAATATGGAGCATTTCTTCTGAATGCTTGTTGGGACGTAATCTGTCAAATAAAATGAAGAATACTCTTTGTAAGACACAATGGTTATGGATATTCTATAGCTGAGCAGTCCAGGCAGCTGCGTTTATTACTGATGAGTTTACTGTTCTTAAATACAAGAAAATTGCAGTAACAAGGACTGTTCCCAGGACCTTTGAAGATTGCCTGTGAAGTTGTGGAATGATCTCATCGCATTTATTCACACTCAGGCTCAAGCCGTTCTAAGAACTTTGGATATCCTTGCTGCAACTGATTTATGGCTACTTTACACAATTGTATGATTCCTACATGTAACATATGCATATTCTCTGGAGGAGTACCGCTTCATTCGCTTTTTGGGTGGTGTTCCAATGCCCACAAGGCCGTGGCCGAAAAAAAGGCCTTGGGCCCCAGATGTGTGAATGCCATTCTAAGCATGTGTGACAAGGCAGTTACAAACAATCTTCTCTTTCATTGTAGGTCATTTAAAGTTCTTGCGCATGACTGCTACATGCTGTCCCGTCCACATACACTGACACAATGCATCGGGCTATTGTAACTATTTACGCATTTTTACTCCCTTAGGCTCACAGCAAGGCGTGTTAATTTCACCACGGGGATATGAAGAATGCATTATCGTCGCTGCTTGCTCGTGGCTTCGAAGTACATGTATTAAAGGGTTGCAAAATAAATATCGCTGTTTGTAAAGATTGTTGTGTTTTGCTAACAGATGCATTTATATCTCACTCATGTGCAAGGTTACATCACCACAGTACCAGAATACTTGGCAAAATTGTGGAGAAAGGGGGAGATGTCACCAGGGTGTTTTTGAAACTTACAAAAAAGTTGCAATGATGCTTCTAAAGTGAGCAACAGAAAGTTGGAAAAAAGTTACTGGGAGGGTTCTAGGTGGATAAATAAAAAGTTGGTAGAACGTTACTATAAAGTTTCTAAAATGTATGAAGACGGTTAGTACATCCTTCTTTTAATGTTTGAAGCATGTTCATTCATCCTTTAAAGACAGTTTGTAAACAAATTTTTTATTCAATATCTGTGGCCAATAGTGAACAGAATGTTGGTATGAAGCTTGCAGGAAGTTTTAAAACGGTTTGAAAACATTAAAAAAAAAACCGTTAGTAGGTTCTAGCAACATTTGTCTAAAAACGTTTATCCAAAGTTAATAGAATTTTTTTGTAAGGGTGGATTTGTCGGCGTCGCTCGAAGTCGGTTCGGATCCTCGTCCCACTGCCACAACCCTCGGTCGTGTCGTTGTCGGCCTACTATCACAATACAGTCTTTCAGGAACACTGCCGACAACTACAAGTAAATTCTCACTGGCTTAAACGAAATAAATTAGTGTGAAATACAAAGAAAACTAAGTACGATGTTTTCGCGTCTAATCGAAAAGCGCTTCCTGAAGCATTTAGGCTGTATATTGTGGGAACTGCTATTGAGAAGGTGAAGGCACATACTTACCTAGGCTTGACTGCTGCCTCATGATTCCATTGGGCAACTCATATTCATCATCAGTGCAAAAAGCTTGGCATTGAATGTTTCACGTTATGTAAGGCTCGAAAGTACTTGAATTTACAGTATTCTCAGTATTGACACGTGTTCTTGCTTAACTGTCTCAGGTGACCGCTTTTTCACCGGCTAACAAAGGTTAAACGTTATCGCTGAGCGCAGGACGGGCCTGCATGTACCGAAAGCTTCTCAAATTTTATCGACGGTTCTATCCGTTGCCTGTTGTCACGGAACCTTGTGCAACCTAATAGTATGCGCGACGCGAATTGTGTAGTATTTTCTGAAAGACAAGCGAGCACCAGCAATTATTCTGCAACCTTGGACGACTCGTGCGTAAAAGCCGACGCGCTTGCCCCAGAGAGCAGATTTTCGACGACAGCCGACTGTGTTCGCCGCTACCGTTGTGCTTTGAGTGTAACTTGCTTTTGTGGGCTCAGGTTCGCCCAGTAAAAGATTAGTTTCGTCATCTACAGTTTTGCGACTGTTTTCTTCATCGTCAAAACAACGTGCCATCTGGTGAAGGTGCTTTTCCGTTCATGTACCGGACGCCCCCATCAACCCCACACACCGAAGACAACACCAGCGCCGCCCCAGACCATCGAGCTAGCCACAGGCTACAAAACCTGCCCTCGGAGCACGGACTTCTACCTGATACTGCCGGAAAGATCGTAGCCAAGTCAACAGCCACAATGGCAGCCCCAGCATCGCCCATTGTGCTGCAACGGCCTAAGTGGCCACCGAAATTCCTTGGATCGTCGTTTGAAGACCCAGACAACTGGCTGGAAACGTATGAAAAGGTCGCTACATTTAACAAATGGAACAGCGACGACAAGCTGCGCCAGCTCAAGAACGTGGGATCTGTTTCGCCGCGACTTCATAGAGACCTTCACGAGCGTCGTGCGCGAAAAGCGAGCGTGAGCTCTGGCGGAAACCCGAGGGCAACTGCCCAACGAGACCATCGCCATCTTCAAAGAATAGATTACCCGTCTTTTCCGATACGCCCACCCGGAACTGTCCGGGTAGAAATAAGTCCATTTCCTAATGCGGGGTGTAAACAACCTCCTGAAGACCGTAGCTGAGATATTGACAGAGGTAGCGACGATTGCGAAGACGCTGGAAATGCGCACTAGCCAATACAGTCACCAAGTGCTTTCGCCGAAGAGCGAAAGTGAAGCACTAGGCTCGAACGAGCTTCGCGAGACCATTACAACAGTCGTACGCGAAGAACTACGCAGAATGTTCCATTCGACGCAGCCTCAAGTAACATCCGTTGCTTACATCGTCCGAGAGGAGATTCAGTAGTCACTTGCAGCCGCCGAATCGCAGCAGACTCAGCCGGAAACGATGACCTACGCCACCGTAGCCCGCCGTCACCCCCCCCCCCCCCCTCCGCGTCCGCGCCACGGTCCGATAACGCCGCAGTTCAATCGTTCACCGCCGCAGCCGCCAGCTCGCCCTCCCATCACCCAGCCTGATGTTAACAGCGCAAAACGTAGAGGGACACCCAGCGCAGCTACCTAAGGAAGAACGATGTATAGCGCGCTCTAGACCAACGCCCGCTCTGTTACCACGGCGGTGCCCATACCGCGACTTGGCACTGCGAGGCTTCGCCATCAACGCGCCGCGCCCATAGCTTGGCGAGCAGCCTCGTTATATCGCCGAATACATCGCCGGAACACAGTCCGACGACCCTCGCGTTCGCCGTCACCAGGACGCTACCTGTCGGCGCAGGTCCGACCGCATACAGAACCAGTCCGTGGTACGGTCCGTAAGCCCATATCCAGAAAACTAAAACTAGCAACCGATGGAGGTGCGGTTGCTGTACGTCAAAATAGCGAAAATCCTTCGCCGACGACGACGGCGCTTCAAGATATATCTTGAGCACGTCGGAACGACACGCCACCATCTCGACGAAGCATCGAAGCCAAGGATAAGCCGAAAAAAAAAGGCCTGGCAACGACACCTTCCAGCTACAGAGCAAGGCGATGCCGTGTTGCCACGCCACGACCCAATTGCAATGCAAGACGGAGGACCACCAACCTCGACGTACTTCTCGACGACCACACCGCCACCGCTTTAGTAGACACAGGAGCCGAATAATCCGTCATCACTGGACTTTTCGCCTCCAAGCTGAAGAAAGTCAAGACTACATGGGACGACCTTCATATTCGGATCGCTGGAGGGAACCCATTAATACCGACTGGAAGCTACGCAGCAAGCGTTACAGTGCACTACCGGACTTGCACATTGACGGATAACATCCGTTATCCTTCAAGAGTCCTCACGTGACGTAATTATCGACATGGACTTTCTGAATGAACACGGCGCGGTCATTAACCTAAAGTTGAAGTCGATAACGCTGTCCACATTACCAAGCGATACAACTGGAGAGGACTTCCAGTCAGCATGCCTTGAGAGTACTTTAAAACCAAGTCAGGGCGACCAACGTTTAGTGCTCGACCGTGAAATTTGCATCGCAAGAGGGATCACTTGAATGCACGGAGGAAAAGCGAAAGTGATGCTGACAAAGTACAGCCAGGAGTTCAAGCACATCAACAAGGGCACGGCGATCGCATACATCAAGGAAATCGCAGAAACTAGCAATGCGTTAATACTCTCGGATTCTGTCTTATCTCCCTCAGCAGTTAAAGTTCGGGAACCAGCCTCCTACATAAATTCAGGTGTTCAAGCAGCAAAGGCTTAAAAGTCATCGCCGACGATAGAAAGACTGCTTTGCGACGTCATCGTATATTCGAGAAATACCAGCTGCAAGACATCCCATAATAACCGAAGAATCCGCTCAACCGCTCCGCTGGACTCCTTACAGAGTTTCGACGCGAAAATATGAAGCTATAAGGCAACAAATTGATGAAATGCTGCGCGACATCATCTATTCGTCGAAAAGCCCGTGGGCATCTCCTGTTGTCTCGGTGAAGAAAAATGACGGAACTCTCCGTTTCTGTGTCGATTATCGTCCGTTGAACAAGATCACAAGGAAGGGTGTATATGCCCTTCCACGCACAGACGATGTAATGGCTCGGCTCTGCAACGCTAAGTACTTCTCGTCGATGGGTCTCAATACTGGCTACTGGCATATAGAAGTCCACGAGAAGGATCGGGAGAACACCGTCTTCATCACGCCGGATGGCCTGCACGCGTTCAAGGTCATGCCATTTGGACTGTGCTTGGCACCTACAAAGTTTGAGCTCGTGTGGACACGGTGCCAGAAGGGCTGAAGCGGCAGACCAGACCCATCTACTTGGATGACGTCGTTATTTTCACCGGGAATTTCGACGATCACCATAGGCGGCTTGTAATAGTACACAGGCCATCAAGACATCAGGGCTCACTGTGAAGCCGGAAAACTACCGATTCGCTTAAAATGAGCTTCTGTTATTGGGCCAAGTAATCAGAAAATCGAGTCCATCCTGATCGGCAGAAGACATCTGCCATGGCTAAATTTCTACAACCTGCCGACAAGAAAGGATTTCGCAGCTTTGTTGGCTTGTGTGCCTTGAACAGGTGCTTTGTCAAGAATTTTTCGCGCATCGTCGAGTCATTAACCTTTTTCACAAAATCAGACGTCGAGTTTAAGTGGGAAGCGCCGCAAATCTAGACATTCGAAGAGCTTAAAAGAAGCCTGCAGTCAACACCAGTACTCGCTCAATTTGATGAAGACGCCGATACAAAAATCCACACCGACGCAAGTAGCGTGGGCGCTGTCCCAGTCCAGAGGAAAGCTGGATTTCAAAGCATCATTGCTCACGCTAGTCGGTCGCTGTCGAAAGCGGAAGCCAGTTATTCTACAACGGAAAAAGAATACCTTGCCATCATTTGTGCTACCACAAAATTTCGTCCTTACCTTATGGCAGGCCCTTCAAAGTCGTAAGGACCGTTCAGGAAGCCAGGTAATTTAAAGGACCCTTCAGGAAGCCACGTTGGAGTCTCAGACTCTAACAATTTGACATTACCGCAGTCTACAAATCCGGATGCAAGCACTGTGCCGACTGCGTATCACGCGCTCCGATTCACCCTCCGCCGCAAGACGACGATGACGACGCTTTCCTAAGAACGATAAGAGCGGAAGACTTCGCTGAACAACAACGAGGAGACCTGGAGCTAGAAAGCCTCGTTGTGTATTTGGAAGGCAACACCGATATTGTCCCTAGGGCACGGAGGAAGACATTTAGGAGGTGAAACTACCGTCAGCGCGAGTGAGATGCGGGCGACCAGATAAGGTCACAATTAATATGCGCCAACGGGGCCGTATGCAGTGGCGGCGCCATGCAGCGCGTCGTAGAAGCTGCAGCGAAAAAAAAAATGCAGCGCCCGGGCAGGCGGCTCCGGCGCGCTCTCCGGCCACTACCTCCGTGCCCTCAATAAAAGTCAGGCGCGCGGCCGAACGGGAGCAACATGCTCGACCGGTTGCCCTGGCAACCGCCGCAAACGGCGGTAATTTCTTTCCAGACCGCCAGGCGCCGCCCGCATGATAATGGCTCCGCGGGCTTGTGACCTTTTGTGGTCGCCGCAAACAGCGGAGTTTCCACTCCTAAATGTTTCTTGCTCGGTGCCCTAAGGCAATCACCTGGCATAACGACGTCCTCGAAAAGAACTCTCCAGTACGCGAAAACTAGCTTCTCATCATGCCCGTAGCAATGCGGTCAGAAATCCTGCACGCGCTGCATGATGAACAGACAGCCGGGTACCTCGGACTTTCGCGTACGCTCGCAAGGATACAAGTACTACTAGTCCCGCCTCACCACCGCCGTCGCCCGTTACGTCAAGACATGACGAGACCGTCGGCAACGCAAGACACCCCCAGCAAGGCCAGCAGCACTGCTACAGCTAATCGAACCTCCATGCCGACCAATCCAACAAATAGAGATGGGCTTATTGAAGCTATTTCCGACGTCAACATCTGGAAATAAGTGGATCGTCGTGGCTACCAACTACCTTACCCGCTACGTTGAAACGAAGCCCTGCCTAAGGTAGTGCGGCCGAAGTGGCGAAATTCTTCATCGAGAATATACTACTCCGACATCGTGTCCCGGAAGTACTCATCACCGACCGAGGAACGGATTTTACAGCGGCGCTCAAGCAAGCGATTCTACAACACAGCCGGACAAGCCACAGGAGGACAGCTGCCTACAACACTCAGAAGACTGGTCTTACGGAGAGGCTAAACAAGATCTTCTCCAACATGTTGACAGTACATTGACGTCGAACACAAGACGTGGGATGCAGTCCTTCTGTACGTAAGCTTCGCTTATAGCACGGCCGTGCAAGAAACAACGCAGATCACACCATTCAAGCTGGTTTACGGAAGGAACTCGACGACGACTCTCGACACCATTATGCCGTACGTCACCGACGAAGAGAATCTCTACGTCGCCACCTATCTCCAGCGCACCGAAGAAGCCCGACAGCCCGCCCGCCTGCGCTTCAAGAATCAGCAGAGGACCGACAGCTGGCACTACAATCTCCGACGACGATACGTGGAGTATTAGCCCGGCGACCGTATTTGGGTTTGGCCCACAGTACACCGACGAGGTCTTGGAAACTTCTGCGGCGGTACTTCGGACCCTATAAGATCATCCGACGAATTGGCGCACTGAACTACGAGGTCGTGCCAGAGGGCATTTCGCTATCACAGCGGTGCCACTCAGTACTCTAAATAGTCCATGTTGTGCGGCTGAAGCAGTTCTACCAGCCCTGAGAAACTTGGGGACTCCGTTTCTTTTTTACTTTTTCTTTGCTAAGCGTGCTTTTTTTCGCTCTGCTGTTTGTAGATCGCGACGATGCTTCTTAAGAGGGAGACGTTGACACGTGTGCTTGTTTATCTTTCTCGGGTGACCGCTTTTATTGCAGGAACAATTAAATGGACACTCCAAGCGCATTTTTGTCGTCACTGTGACGTTCTGTATACACCCTTACACTCTAAGAAAAGTTTACGCCCTTTGTATCTTGCCACGCAACAATAAACGTCATCTGTCTTGTCCGCATTTGCTTTCTTTAACGCTTAAAAGTCTACACCCCTAGTGTAAAAGTTTATACCCCTAAGGGTGTAAACTTTCTTAGAGCGTAGACAAAGGTACACCCTTTGGGGTGTGTATCTGCCACACAACAATAATCGTCATCTCCCTTGCTTGCATTTCCTCGAAAACGCCGCGCCCACTACTTTCCTGTCAGGAATGCTGTGCCATGCGGATTGTTAGGGTTGGCGTCTGACACCACGTGGCGACAGGAATTTCGCCCGACCTTCTACCAGGATTCGTCGAAAAGAGGGTTGACTTCTCCTGCGAGGGTCAACGTCAGGCACCTTGCGCACAAAGGCCCTTCTACCAGGATTCGTCGAAAAGAGGGTTGACTTCTCCTGCGAGGGTCAACGTCCCGCACCTTGCGCACAAAGAACTTTCTCTCACCCGACCTTCTACCAGGCTTCGTCGAAATGAAACGTGACTTTCTAATTCACCATGACCGTTTCGAGTGTGCCTGTCTGCCGGAAGCCCCGCAGTGTACAGCCTCTTTTGTGTGTGTGTTTGTGCGAATTTAGAGAGGCCCTTTCCTCGACTTGGGACCTAGAAGAGAACTTCCACGAACCCGCAAAACACCGAAGAGGCGGATAGGCGTCTGCGATTCCGGGAAGCGGGACGACATTTCCTTTCCTTGCTCGGTATACCCAGAGGCGGCCAGGCGTCTACGATTCCAGGAGGCGGGACGACTTTTCCTTTCCTTGCTCGGTAAGGCCAGAGAAGGGGCCCTCTCTCTGTGCCTGTCACGTGACATCGACGGAAGCAAGATCCCGCCCACACTTGTAGAGAGCCTATTTAAGGGGCTCCGAAATGTACTTTTATATACTTCATGCTCTTCTTATTTTCTTTCAACTACCTTTGAATAAACCGTGCAAGTTTCGCACTAGCAAGTCGTCTCGCCCTTGCTCGGTCGCCATGGTCTACCGGATGCCTGCAACCCGCCGACAACGCCAGGCTACCCAATAAGTAATGTCGGTCGAGCTTCGTTAGGCAGGCGACGCTACTTCTCGGCAGCAGTACGGTACGCTACCCTGGAGTACGCAACAAACTGGCTGGCAGCGATTGGGATACGGAATCCTGGAGACGCCAACTTGGACGACAACTACGAAATCGTAACCTCTTCATCCTGGCAACAACGTTCGCAAGGAAGGTGTCTGGATCATGACTGCATATGGTGAGTGCACGGCTTTTCTTCACTGAGATATCACTTGGCTTTTACGTATTTTTGGAAAGTACAAAGCAGTGATTTTTCTTTAAACCGTTGACGGAAGTTTGAGTACTTCAAGGTTGTATAGAGTGAAGGATTAGCAGCACTAAGGGCAGCCATGAACTTGAAGGCACTAAAGAAGTCGGAATTGTTGAACTTGGCCAAAGAGTTGGGCCACCAAATTGCCGAATCAAAGAGAAAGCCGGAGATTATTGAGGCGATCGAAGCGACCGGGGCAGACGACGAGGAACTGACGGAATGCCTAGACAGCATTAAAGAGAAAGAGGAAGAGCGTAAACGCCTAGAGAAAGAGGAAGAGCGTAAGTGCCTAGAGGAAAAGGAAGAGCGTAAGCGCCTAGAGGAAAAGGAAGAGCGTAAGCGCCTAGAGGAAAAAGAAGAGCGTAAGCGCCTAGAGGAAAAAGAAAAGCGCAAGCGCCTAGAGGAAAAAGAAGAGCGCGAGCGCGCTGCACGTAAGCAAAAGCACGAGAAAGAGGTAGCGGCATTGAAAAAACAGATACAATATTTTCAGCAGGTAAAGGAACAAAGACAACGCCTGTGTGAAAATTCTGTAGGCAGTACAGAGCAAAAGAATGAGAATGTATCTAGCAGACTTTCGCCAAAAGCCGACGAGAAAAGTATTGCCTGTGAGATTAGCGGCCCATTCATACGCGAACGGAAAGGGCTAGCTGCCAACGATGCCTTAGTGGCAACAGAGGCCTTTAAAGGCCAGAGTGAGAGCGACGAGGTGCTGTGCCAACAGAGGACTGTAGAGACAGCTAGGCCAGCTGCGAACAAATTGGCACAGTTACCGCGCGTGTGCGTCGCATCTCATGGTAGCGAGGTCGCTAGCGAGGTACAGAATACTGCGGACTTGACAGACGCGAGCACCCAGGTCGAGTCAGATCTGCGTGCCGAAGTGAGGTGCCAGCTGGACGATGCAGTTGAGAGTAGTTCTCGGGATGGCGAGCTCCGTAGTTCACGTGAGGACAACTGCATTCTTCAGGGATCGGTGCGGCTCTCCGCCAGTCCAGGTAGCCTAGAGATGGATGATTTAATTAGGAATCATTCGGACTGTGCGTGTGAGACAGCGCTCGAGACCGACGGGCTGTGTGTCAATGCACAGCGTGAGCTGGGCAATGCAGTAGAGGGCAGTTCGCAAGAGTGCGAGTTGCATAACTCGAGTAAAGCCTGCTGCATTGTGCCAGAGTCGGTTGAGCTGTCCGCCAGTCGAGGCAAATATAGAGTCGATTTAAATGATAATCACTCAGACTGTGCGGGCAAGAAACCGATCCGGGCCGATGACATGTGTAACGGCCAGCACGAGGCGCCAGAAGGCAAGATGAAGGAGAATTCAAAGAGAAAGCGCCGCAGAAAGAAGTGCCGTATGGATCGGAATACGGTGGCTAATGTAGCGAAGCCAAAGACGGCGACAAGCGCGAAGAGGCAGGGCGCGGCGAAAAGAAAGGTGCGGTCGTCACGGACGATGTTGACGCATCAAACACGTTCGAGCCACCGGTCAAAAGGGGACCGAGAAGCATGTTCTGTACGGACGCGGACAAAGGGCACGGGGCAGTTAAATTCCTCGTCGTTCCGTCGTTCTTTTCGAAGCTTAGCGTGCAGTACGAAGAAGCGCAACGTGGCAAGACGAGACCAGGTGGGGAGTAGCGACGCGGTCAATCGAGGTCATGATGAAAGCGGGGCGCCAGGACGCAAATTGGCAGGAGACTGTAACGTCTTGGGGGAGCTGATAGTGAGTCAGCCCTTTTGTTGTTCCTCGGAATCCAGAGTAGCTTTCAAACGGCGACCCCCTCGAGTACGGCTCAAAGTAGGAGTCAGTCAAAAACGTTTGAAACGGGAGACCAAGGGAGCTTCCGTAGAAATCAAGTGTTTTGTTTTATTTTTTGAGCATCGGATAATTTTCGCGATTTGAGACTAAGAATTTCTTTCAATATGTGAGTTATGAGCTTTGTTTGTTTTCGTTTGAAAAGGTCCGAGATTGGAAAGATGCCTTTTAGGTAAAAGTTTAGTCTCGCGAGGTGTTCATTAATGAGTATATAGGCTTTCTTTTTTTGTGTGTGTGAGTAACCTGAGTGTCAAGTTTATCGATGAGAGGCCTATGGCAACGCGTGTGTGTTTTAGTTAACCTTCTTTTTATGCGTTTTTTATTTCTAATGTTAAGCGCGTAAGTTATCAGTGAGTGCATGATTTGCACCGAGAAGCGTTCTTAGTTACATTAGTGCGTGTCCTGTGTGGACGGAAGGAAGCAGAATTATGACTGGGTTGCTCGTGTGTGTTGAGGGCAGCCGTATTCTGACTTCTTTAGTGAACGTGCGTAGAACGAGTTATTAGCAGGTGCATTTTTTTAAGGGTTCTGCGGAGTGCGTAAGTTACGCAAGTTTAGTTGCTCGTTTAAGCTACGTGTCCTGTAGGGACTAAAGGAAGAAACGTGAGTAGGCGTAACGAAAAGTTTGCCTACGTCGCAAGTACGCGTTCTGAATAGTGACCATAAGGCTAGCGCGCTTATGATTACGTACTTGTGAAGATGGCCAGACTGTTCAGTGGCACCAATACGTGCGATATGTACGGCACTGCGATAGGTTGGAAACATGCTGTTCGTGTAGTTTGGGCGGTACAGAAGCTAGCTTGCTATATCGCTGGCTCAAGGTTCACCATAGAGACTGACCACTGTCCCCTCACATGGCTGCAGTCCATGTCTACGAAAAACGGTCGTCTGTTGCGCTGGAGCTTGGTTCTTCAACAGTACACCTTCGATATTCGCTACTAGAAGGGTAAGCTTAACGGCAATGCCGACGGTTTAAGTCGTTGCCCCTAGAGTATCGAAAGCCTCATGCTCATCCGGGTTTCCGTGGCATTTTTTTTCGTTCATTCATATGTTTTTCCGAAGTGAAGCCTATGGTTAGCTGATTTTAATAACCACGTCCTAACGCTTTCAAGAAATGGCTGTTTTTAGTGTTGAGGGCGGGAGGACGCGCGTGGGAAATGGGAAAGGTGTAGCGGGTTTTCTTTTTTTTAAAAAGCCGGGTGCGTCTCGGGGGAGGGTGGCCTTGTGCTCGCTGCTTTGTGGTTGTGGGTCCGGCACTGTTCTGGGGTGATTGCTTGCCCACGCAGGAGACGAAAAGTTGCGAGACCTGCTTGCGGGACCAATTTCACCGGACCAGGGAGAAAAGTCAACAGAGCGCCACGAGGTCGGATGACCACTCCCAGGAATCTACCTACTACGAACTGAGGGTGCGTGAGCTCTACGGGGAATTCTGATACCGAAACGCCGATCCCTCGTACAGCAGCTGCTGGCCCCTACACGTCGGGATCTTCCTCCCCCGCCGGAGATGCTGTTAGGGTTGGCGTCTGACACCACGTGACGACAGGAATTTCGCCCGACCTTCTACCAGGATTCGTCGAAAAGAGGGTTGACTTCTCCTGCGAGGGTCAACGTCCCGCACCTTGCGCACAAAGAACTTTCTCTCACCCGACCTTCTACCAGGCTTCGTCGAAATGAAACGTGACTTTCTAATTCACCATGACCGTTTCGAGTGTGCCTGTCTGCCGGAAGCCCGGCAGTGTACAGCCTCTTTTGTGTGTGTGTTTGTGTGTGTTTGTGCGAATTTAGAGAGGCCCGTTCCTCTACTTGGGACCTAGAAGAGAACTTCCACGAACCCGCAAAGCACCGAAGAGGCGGATAGGCGTCTGCAATTCCGGGAAGCGGGACGACTTTTCCTTTCCTTGCTCGGTATACCCAGAGGCGGCCAGGCGTCTACGATTCCAGGAGGCGGGACGGCTTTTCCTTTCTTTGCTCGGTAAGGCCAGAGGAGGAGGGGTCCTCTCTCTGTGCCTGTCACGTGACATCGACGGAAGCAAGATCCCGCCCACACTTGTAGAGAGCCTATTTAAGGGGCTCCGAAATGTACTTTTATATACTTCATGCTCTTCTTATTTTCTTTCAACTACCTTTGAATATACCGTGCAAGTTTCGCACTAGCAAGTCGTCTCGCCCTTGCTCGGTCGTCATGGCAGCCCGCCGACAACGCCACGCTATCCAATAAGTAATGTCGGTCGAGCTTCGTTAGGCAGGCGACGCTACTTCTCGGCAGCAGTACGGTACGCTACCCTCGAGTACGCAACAGGATAACGCGCATTCCGTTCGTTATTGGTAAGTACCGGGCTCGCAGCGTTCAAGACAGGAAATGCGGACAAGACAGATGCCGTTTATTGTTGTATGGCAAGATGCAACCCAAAGGGTGTAATTTTGTCTTGGATTGTACACTCCAAGAAAAGTTTACACCCTTTGAGTCGTATCTTGCCCGTCGTTTGAGTCGTTGGCCCTGGAAACACAAGTTGCGGCAAATCGCTGCAGAGGGCGAACCTATCGAGATGAATCTTGAATGTAAACACGAAGAAAAAAAATGACAACCATGCCCCTCTGTGAAGATGGAATGGCAGCGAAAGCTGGAGACAGTCAAAGCTCTCAAACGAAAAGCAAAGTTTTCTTTCGCTGCCCTTCCATCTTGACAGAGTGGAATGATTGTCATTTCTTGCGTTGCGAGCCTGGCGTCATTGCTCGTTGAGGTGCGTGGGCTTGCGTTTGCCGCTTTCGTTCAGCATCGCATGAACATTGTTCGTCGGTGGTCGTTTCGCGCCGGGGCCGTTTACATTCTCGTTGCTGTTCCCTCCGGCGCTCCTCGTACGCATGTTGTTCTTCGGGTGCACGAACTATACATGTCCGCCCCATGGATAACGCAGCTTTTTTAGCGACGATACCTCTCCTGCTTATGTACTGCGATAACCTTGACGTCACGCTATTGTTCATGGCGAGCGTTCTAATCTGTTCCGCATTTTGACATCTGTGCCGCAGCACTGTCCCCGTATGGGTGTGTAAGAAATCGCTAAGTCTGTTTGTGTTGCCGGACGCCGAAAAAACTACGAAAGGTTAGTCATATACAGTTTTTCCTGTAAAAACTTGGAGGACGCTTCGCCTTAAATAGTGGAACGCGATAGCATTCAAACATCCCTGACTGCTTCTCACGCTTCCTGGCAACTGCAGCTTATGTAACCCTAATGCTTACCTGCAAATGCGGACGCCTTACCCGGCGTCTTACCCTATGCACGAAGGCGCACTTTTTGGTTCCTTTTTTCCTTGTATTTCACCCGCACGGCGGGCGCCGCCACTTCCGCGGACACGAGCGCCATCGGGATGCTGTTTCAAGGAACCGCGCGCACCGTTCCCACTATTGGCCAATTTGGCAACTCACACCGCTACACACCGCGGCGCCCCAATGCGCCGTTTCATCCAGTCATCGTCACCCCAGGGGGGGCCCAGTGCGCGTCATAAGACAGACCTCAAACGGCAGCTGGAAAAGGGCTTTGTGTTGAGTTTCCGCGCAACTGAAAAATGTTTTCTCGTACATTCAAATTTTAATCCGACGCTATCATGAATGTAGGTTGTGTGAAAGTCCTACTTAAAGAATTTTCCGACGCATTTAACCTTGGGAAATTCACTTCATTCTGTAACGCCTATACACCACGCGCAGAGCCTGCGTGGTTCGGGATCATTTTTCTCATACTGACAGCGGCGTCGACACCGGGCGCCAACACCGGATTTCTGGCGGCACAGTGCCCTTAAAGTAGTGGCGTTAAAATTAATCTCGCAGGTAAAGGAAAATGGCAGTAAAGCTTACCGTGAGAAACGTGGAGCAAGTCGAAAGCTGTACGCGGCGCGATACTCCACCCTGGAACGATGGCCATGAACACACGGGAGCGTGTCATCTACCCGTGCTACCCTTCTTTCTTGCCGGCGCCACGATCGCCTGACCTTATTTTATTACTCTCCCTTTCTGAGCATAGACATGTGAGTACAGTGTATTGCGAGACACCCTCTACTTCGAGGCTTATTCCGTTGCTGGGTGATCGAATGTCTGATGAAAGAAACCGATAAGACGAAGATAAGACGATTTGCTGGCAACGTTACTAGACTACGTTCAGTTTTCAAACTCCTGTGACTGCGTGGACCCACCACCGATCCTCGCATCTCGTGGCGCTGCTGTCGCACTTTGCTCGGTCAGCACGGCGCGGACGGGGCGGCGAAGCGCTGTCCGCGGCTGTTCACGCGTATTGGCGGTGTTCATTAGACGCGTGCTTTGCCGCAGTCTCGGTGCTTTTTGCGACACTCTTGTTCGTTTTCAATGTCGTGTGCGATTTGACGAGCTTACGGCCCATGTCATCCAATTTTATTTGGTGACGCGAATGCGTATTTATACTCCGTTCCTGCAGCGAGAACCTGCCTTGAATGCGCAACTATGCTCGCAAGCGAGCAAAGCTCACGTAGGTTTTAACATTGCACTTGTGAATGTGGTGCTCTGATGAAAGAAAGGGCGCTAGCTTCATTTTTTTCCAATCCGAAATGAAGTTCTGAGAGTTTGTATGTACAGGGTGTCCCAGCTAACTTTATCCAGCGTTTTAAAATATGCGAATGGCTAGTAGATGAAGAAAACCAAGGTAATGTTGTTTGCCATCACTTGGAGATGCTGAAATATTTTTTTTCATTCCGCGTAGTTAGGTAATTAGTCTTAGTTATTTCATAAATTTCTGAAATATATAACTATATGAAAAGTGTCAAAGGTAAAATTGTAGCGCGGCATAAAAAACTCCCGACACATCTTTCTCTTCCTCAATACGTGCTGCATAAAAGTGTTTTTCCGAGTGTGAAAGAATCCCGCCGCTCGAGGTACATTGCATGTATTTCCGGCCTGCTTTCACGCTCGGAAAAACTTTCATGTAGCACGTACTGACGAACAAAAAGCTATGTCGGCAGTTTTTCATGTCGATCTACAACTTTCGCATTGACACTTTTAATCTAATTATAATATTGGCGATGTTCATTAAATAATTAGGACTGATTATCTAATTAGGCGTGATAAAACAATAATTTGAGTATTTCCAAGCCACGGCAAATAACATTACCTTGGTTCTGGCCAGCTACGTGGCACTCGCATATTTTTGAACTTTGGCTAAAGTTAGCTGGGACACCTTGTATATCAAGAGAAGGTGCCTTGAATTTATTCCTACTATTTTAAAAGTGCACGGATAGACCTGCTGACCACTACAACTGCAGATGAGTAGCACCCATTAGTACTAATTAATTACCCGATTGACCTGCGGATAGCTACGACGGCTGATTATACAACTTTAGTACTAATAAGCTAATTGTTTTTTGCATGATCGAATAATGAAAATACGAGGGGCACTGCGTTGACGAAATATATGATTTGTATATCTTGTGTTGTAATAAAGAAAGAGTTATCCCTACGTGGATAAATGCGAAAGCACTACCACCACCAAAGGTTGAGGGTTCGACTGTCACCAACGATCGTAGCATCGTCTTAATTAACATCGTCTTAATTATCACAATAAGTGGGTTCGACTCCTACCAGTGGTCGTGATTTCTAGTGCCATAATGAACTCTATCGTAATTAAATATGCGCCTTAATTCGCTCTCCCTTAATTAACTTCGCCTTAATGAACACCAAAGGCACTGTGTTGGACTCCCACTAAAGGTCGCGGGTTCGAGGGCCCTAACTATATCTTAGAAACTGGTATTAATTAACAGCGCTCTAATTAACTCAAACGGTCACGTGTTCGACTGCCACCAATGGTCGTGGGTTCGAGTGCCTTAACTCTATTTGACTTAACTTTGCCTTAAATCGCCTAATTCACTCTGCTTTAATCCACTCTACCTTAACTGGCGTCGTCAACTGCCTCGATTGGCTCACTTGGACTCCCTTGACTTTTTGGACCATCGTGTGGTCGCGCTAACACCGCCTCATGAGTCATACAATGCATTTGCATTAATAATTAATTAGTACTAATCAGCAACAGCTGATTACAGCTACTAATCAGCTACTTACATTTACCCATCGGCAAGAGCTGATTAGTACAGCGCAGTGGACGGCCGGGGCTGCTGCGGCCTTGGACTAAGGACTCCAGAGCGCATTCCGGGGGAGCGCAGCAGCATTTTCACAGCTACGTGAAGTTCAATCAATCTGCTAAACACAAGACTATAAAAACATTAAATAAAGCATCGGTTAAACACTTGCTGCGTTCGTAAGTTGCGCATTCGGAGGACCCAAGCACCTTCGGCAACGCAAAGCTGCACCCGAGTAGAGCTACCTGCGGCGCTCCCGCCCTCTGGTGGCAAACCAAGGCTTGGGGGCGCCCGCGATATACGGCGCCTACGGAGAGTTAAACAACTGAACCTAGTCTAGTAACGTTGGTTGCTGGCGCAGATGTCCGCACGGTGAAGTGCTGTCTAAATTTAAGTGCATCAAAGATGAAATCCGTTGGCTCAGACAACAGCGCATTGAAGGGAGTGTGGGCATTTCGCGCACGCACACATTCACAACCGCAATGCCGGCTCAGCCATCTAAAACATAGCCGTCGAGATTTGTTTCTACTCTACGCGAGCCACCTCTGAAGCGTGGTTTAGGCGTCACGTAAATCTCAAACAAAACCAAGACGCCGATTTTCAGTAGCCAAAATATAGCCACATTGCCAACTCGCCGAAATCGACGCCAAACATTTTTTTTATGTAGCCCAATTTGGCTATATATAGCCAAACCTGGCAACACTGTCATTTCACAGGCCGCTTCGAAAATGAGGCCCGCGCGGGCGCGCACTTTGGCGACGTCGGAGATCGATTTCGAGATACGACGGCAGTCGCTGAAGGTGCCACCGTGAAGCTTATGCTTTCTTGATTAATTTGCTACTTGTGACATTCATGATTACAAATACGAGATGCCATTGTGGCACATTATTTAATATATCATTCAGCTGCTGAAGTCAAATCTTAGCTACGATCCTCGCAAAGTTCCCGTGTTCGAGCATGCGCAGGACTATTCATAGCGTCGTTCCTTTAATTTGGTCCCGAAAAATATTAAATGACGATTACGATACTCATAATTACGAAATTTGAGCGTATCGCGTTCGACATTCGTCGCCAGAGACCCCCACCCGCTCATCCAGCATACGCTGCAAAAGGCATGCTAGCCGCTCGGGTGGCTTCCGTTTCGCCACTGTCGCGTTCGCGCCGCGCTCGCCGCACTAGCAGGCCCCTCACACTCTCAAGTTTTAGCGATCGCCACAGAGGGCGAAAAATCAACCGCGGCGCGTTCCAGCATAAGCGCGTTAGTGGAGCTACTGTAATTTGGTCGCATACTTTAATTTGTATCTTTTCTGCTATGGGCGCTCAACGCGGCTCAATATTTGATCTATAAATGCACACATAATAATCGTCAAACATAGTTAACACGTAACTTTCTGCAAAATAAACAGACAAAAGTTTTTATTAAACGTACGTTATTAAAGCCTGTGCTTTATTAGTTGAATAAAGGTTTTGAGACCGCACTGACGTGTGATAAGCAGCAGCCCACTGGTATCGATTGCAGTCCGTTCTGTATATCGATTCAAATTGTACGGCGGTTTACATTTGCGAACGGGTTGGTTCTTGCCTTTGTGCAGCATCACGCAGGTTCGTCTTAATTAGCCAACAATAATATCTCAGCCAGTTTATGCATACGACATTCGATAGCCGCTACCAGATGATCGTGCTTAAAGACGGCGAATTTTATCAGCTGCGGCGTTTCACTGGCGTAATGGGTACATACACGGCTTTCGTCGTCAGTGGTCTGCCGCGTCTAGCCGCGTAATGAGGGGTTGCTTGAAAAAAATGTGCTAGCTAGCGTGAAAACTCGTCGCTGGAACCGAGCACAGTCTGTCTGGAAACTACCCAAGGAAGCGGATTAACCTTGCAGCTTCTGGGTGTGTGCACCGGTGAGTAAAAAAACAGTGCTTCGCATTTTCACCTTCAATTTCTTCGGGTGCAAGGCGGGTAAAACAGATTGCTGTAGTCATTTTTTTTTTCAATGTGGAAAATCATAATGAAGTTTTTGCTCTTCAAAGGCAATTCAAACAAGGCTCTTGTTATTTTGCCACGTTGCTAAAATTCCAAGCATGGAGTACAGTGTAAAAAATAAATAGTTTTGGCTGTGTCTGCATGAATGATACGCTGCGATAAATTCGCAGCAAATTAGTGCAAGTGTACTTCCGGTGATACAGCTGGATTAATATCATTTGATACATAATAAAATTACTGTTTATTACCTAGTAGCTGGCAAAAAAATTAATCGAGGCTTCGCAAAGCACAGCCCGCACAAGGGCACCATTGAAAGAAATGCACACTCAAAACAGTGTTGTGTGTGTTTTCTGTCATGGAGCGTTTTGTGCACTGTTTTTAGTCGTACATGAATCACAAACTCACCCACGCTTCCACTATAGTAACTGAGGCTTTCTTCTTTTGCCTCCAGCCTCCAAGATGCTGCTCATATTTGATCACCACTTTGGACTCTATTGTCTCTGGACGCACAAGTCACCAGTGAATGTGTCTTCACAGAGGCAGAATCCTCGTAAGGTATGTTTCTGAACACTTCAACTAGAACTGTGATTTGTTCATTCATTGGACAAACTTTTGTTTCACCATTCTTTGCGTGCATGTTTGTCATGGCTTCATGATTTCCCTTTTCAGGAAGAAGGACAAAAGAGAGATAATTGGTTTGCAAGCTGCCCACGCCAAGCCATAAGAAGCTCAACGGACACCATAATAACAACAAGTCCTCTTCAACTACGGCCTCACCATGAAATGTTTGCAAGTTTAGCAGGTAGAGGGCTCTGAGCCCTATCAGGAAAGCAACAGTCTAGAGTTTTGTGTCGTACTGAGCGGGGATGCTAAAATCTGACATACAAGCTTGCTTGATTTTAAGGGCATTTTATGACAATCGGAGAAGTAACAAGTTGAGTCCGAACTTGTTTGTTTTCTCGAGATGTAGCAAGCTCTTACTTGGTAATGCACAAATTCTGTGATTTGCTATTTGAAAATCAGATTGGCGGACATCATCAACAAGTATCACATGCTCCTTACAGCGTTAATTTGTTACCTGAAACTGCAAGGAATTTTAAAGCCTTCAAAACTGCTGAGTGCAATTTTGAGGAAATGATGCTTCATGTTCACTGAAACTGGCAGTCACTCTTCACTTTATTATTCTATTTTTTATTTAAAGTACACTCAGGGCCGTATGCCATTAAAGAGGGGAGTGGTTACAAAGCAGTAGAGTAAAACAAACAAACAAGAGCAGTGAGTTTTGGTAATACAATGATTCTCTTGATTATACAATGTTAGCTAATGTAGTGCAAAAAAAAGTTTGTTATCGGTGATGGCTGCGATACTTGAGAGAAGGTGGTTCCATTTCTGAGATGTACGGGGGATGAAAGATTGAAAGAAAGACTTCGTGTAGCAAGAATCGATCCCTGCTTTACTGCGATGATCCATGCAGTTTGAAATGTACTTGAGGCCATGGTATGAAGTCGTCGTGAAGTGTGGTATGACGGAAAATTTTATGAAATAGCGAAACATGGTGACTAGCTAGGGGAATAAGTGCTGGTTAGCTTCATTAAGGTTATACTCGCGGTACAGTTATAATTAGAAAGAATGATACGAGCAGAGTTATTTTGTACTAGTTCAAGTTAAGTAGTAAGACTAACGCGACTGGGATCCCACATTGCAGATGCATACTCAAGTTTTGAGCGTATTAGCGTCTTGTAAAGGTGTAGTTTTAAAGTAGACAGCGCTTTGGAAATGTTGCACTGTAAGTACCCAAGCAGGTGACTTGCATTGTTAATGACATACTCTATATTGGTCCAATTTATTTGTATTGTGTACACCAATATATTTATAGTACATGATGAAATCTAAGGGAGCATTGTTAAGACGGTAAGTGATAGGGTTAGAACTAGATCTGGATATTGCATTTTTCATTTGCAAAAATCAGTAACTAGGCTAGCCCTGCACCGTAAGAAATGGCTAGAACAGGCAACTTCACAGAACTGGCCTCAAACATGACGAACCAATAAAATCAATTTTTCTTTCTCTTCAAGCAGCAGATGACATACCTGAGGACAGTGTGTTCACAAAAACTTTTTAAAATATACTTGAAGTTTGGCTTAACATTCAGCCAATCAACAGTGGACAAGCAAGGGAAGCCTCAGCGTGGGAACTTATCTTCGTCACCGCCCTCACAAGTATATTTGATTTTTCAAACGTTGGCTACAGGCTTAGGCTTCCCTTGCTCACCTCTGTTACTCAAGTGACGTGTTCATCTCCTTGTAACTTTTTTTGCATTGTTTGAACACGCAAACCGAGATGTTTGTCAACATGAAACCTTAAATTGCATTTTACAAGGATCCGTGAGCATTAATTGGGCATACTTATATGTTTATTTAGTGTCCTTGTTTACTCACAGTATTGGCAGAGGCCCTCGTAAGCACTGTCGTCTCCATAACGTTCCTCGCCTTCCTACGAGTACTCCACTTTCTGACAAATCCTTTACTGCTGCAGCTGAACACTAAATGTGCAGTAGAAATATCAAGAACACACAATATGCGATCTAAAATTTAGCATAACGTTTTTTTTTCCTCTAGACTTCGTGCCTATCGCCAATGTGTTATGAAAACAATGCGGCATTGCAACTCGAGCTTACCTTACTGACAGTACATGTTTGCTGAGCACTTCTTATGTTTCTTTTTTTAATCTAGCTGAAATTGTCGAAGGCACACAACATACATATAGTATGGAACACGTGAAACAGCACTGTATGCAACACAAGTACTAGTGTAGGCGAGCACAATATCGTTGTCCTTGCTTTAGCGGCACGCCAAACGCGATGAGAAAACTTCGCTCGAATTCAGCTTTCAATTCCGGTAAATAGATTACTATCTGTGTTTCTGCATGTTGTAAACTCAGTAACTGACAGCATTAGCTCCACCTGACCTGTACGGAAATTGTGGTAATGTACTGCTTCATTCACGATTGACAATAAACAATGTAAGTTTACTTGTCTGAGGTGTTTTTTTTTGCCAGTTAAGGCCTCTCGGTCACCTGGCGATATAATAAAGATATCGATAGTCATATTAGAGTATCGTACACACGAACACCGCTCCCAAAGCGGTAGCAAATCAACCAAAACCAGCGAGCGAGCAGCACAGCGAACCCCACCAGCCGCTACCGTAGCGGCCATATTGCTCACTACGTAATGATGATGATAATACTGCCAGCGCCATCTCTAGGTCGCATACTTTAGTTCGCAACGCCACCGCTACTCTTATTTCCGTTGCACGGTGGAAGGTACAGTTTCCCTTCTCTAAATTTGTAAAGGTGTTCTGTGGCACTAGTTTTTCACGAGCGCTGTTATCAAACGACGCTTGAGTGTAAGAGACGTGCTTCCCTCGCCCTCTTTATCCTCGGCGCAAGCGAGCAGCGGCGCGCGCCGACGGTGGCAGCGCCGCGAAAGCGTGGCGCAGCGTGGCCTTGGAAACCCCCCGGCTTCTGCGGCATTAAAACCTCTTGATAATTAAGGTCCCTCTGTATAAGCTAGCGACGTCTGCCGCGCGCGCCACCTAGAAAGTTCCTGTAGCAGACGGTGCCCAAGCTAAACCGTGGCGCCGCGGCATTCGTGAGGTGAAAATATATCTGCACACGCGCGGAAATAAAACCTAATTTCGCCTGACTGCGGTGAAAAACGAAATAAGGGGCCGAACTTCTAAATCTAGTCCTTTAATTTCAAATGAGCGCTGAAAGAAAAACGCTCAAGGGAGCGGAATGAGTGCTTGATCGTCTCGATTCCGCATGTTTACCTTTCGTTCGTTTGCGCTTAATCACCGCGCGAGCCTTGGTGATTGCTTGCGCTTAATCCCGTTTGCTCTGTGAATTCCTTTGCTTGTAAGTGTGCGGCGCACACATAGCGGTTACTTTGAACGAAAAGTTCGTGTAAAAAAGGCTGACAGTCGCTTGGACCAAAAAACTTTCGACATAACGTCGCTGAAACGTCCGACCTTCACGGCAACTAAACAACATCCTGCGTGTGTGTGGAAACGAGTGCGCCAACAGTCTTCTTGCCGCTGAGTGTGTCTGTCGTGTAGCGATTACACGACGACTGTTATGTTTTGTGGCTCAGTGCTACGAGCCAGTGCGACTGTCGTGACATTCTGAAGCGGCGGTATGGATCGTGTCAGCGAGTCTCCTCGACTGTTTTCGGCCTGCCAGCGCGATCTAATCTCGCGACAAACCAACATCGAGCGTAGTGTGTGAGCTTGTGTGAATGTGGTTGACTGTTCTCGTGAACCATGCGACGTCGCCACGTAAACTTGAATCATGTCGCGCATTGTTGTCTTTATGCCTTTTCGCCTCCGTGCACCGTTTCGTATAAGAGCCCTCTAATTCTTACGGGGCGTAAGAATTAGAGGGCCCTTATACGAAACGCACGCGGATTGGCCTAGCTATTACTGCGCTGTGTTTTGCTGGCGATCCGTTTATCGCTTCTGGCGTTTTTCTTATGTTAATTTGCAGTTGTGTGTTTTTCATCAGTAGAATAGCATCGCCGATTACTGAAACATCTTCGAGTGTAAGGGAAACTTGGAAGGAACGAGCTCACATGCGTATGTAATGTACTTTGATATATTGTATTATACTGTATTATTGGATGGCCTGTAGCAGTGGCTATGCAGTGTTTGTTTTTAAAAGCAGAGTAATACAGGCACTTGGGAATATATTTATTCACATATGCAATGCACAAAATAAGATTAGGATATGCAGATTTGGAAATGACTTATTGGTCATATTGTAAAGCGCAGTTAACAACGCGCGCACATGCACAGGAAAGTGTGAAAGTAGAATTTGCTGATGAAATTTGTGATTTTTTATCGCACGTAACGGAATGCGGACATTTGTCAGCGAGTTAATCGGCTTCTGCCCCACTATTTACTTGCATGCCAGGTCATACTGCACTTGCTAAGTCAACGGGCTCATAATGCATTAAAATCAATCATCTCCACAAACTTCGACCGTCAACATTCATGCGCGCGAATGAAATACTATCGCAGCTCAGCACACACACGTGTATGCTTTTTCTCGCACCTTCGTATCGCTATACGTTACTTTCCTCGCATAGTCGTGCAGTTACCGATGGTTCAAAGTCCTTCCGTCCAATTTGTGCAACCATACTTTTCTTCTGGTTAGGTTCTGGTTGCCGCGCGGGATGCAAAATAACTTCTTGCCATCCTTCGTCCGGTTTCGGCACCCAACCGCACAGCAACAAGGCATTTTGGCCGTCCCGGAACGAAATTATCGCAGCAATGTGCATAGCACAACAGGCGAAGCGCGCACACTTCGCCCGGCGCGCAGGAACTTTCATGACGGCAAAGGGGAGGAGCAAAGTCACATGTCACCGATCACCCTATCGCTGGCGTCGGCTGGATCAAAGCCTTTCTCTACTTTGGAATTATTGAGGGACTGCATTTATAATTTCCAAGTAGCGACACTCTCCTCCTCGCGGCGCTTTCCTCATGGATTATCCTCGCCCGCCGCCTGCGCACGGCACTCTTTTTCTCCTGGGCTCCCACGGACGGGCCGCAGCATTCTATGGAGGCGTGCTATATTTAGTTATTTAGGGATAGTTGCTCGCCCCAGTGGTGTTGAAAATTTTGAGAAATGCTGATAACAGCATTGATAATGCTGAAGGCAACGTTTATGAGGAGGTTGGTATTCTCTTAAAGCCGTATGAACGGGCTATCCTGATGTAAAAGGAGCTTTGAGGCGAGTTCTATATTCCAGACGATTTTTCATCCACATGATGAGATGCTTCACTTTGTGCCTCTGATCTAGTATTCCTTGTGGCACATCGCTTTGTGTGTGGCTTATTAAGCGAAAGCACCTCTGTTTCAAGGTCGCGTTGTGAGCTAGAGAAAATATCACTTGACCGAAGCAAGGCCGGAAGCGAACCAGAGCAACTGCAGCCATGTATGAGAGATGATTACTGATTAACAAAGTAATGATTGATTAGTGATTGGATTACGATGAATTAAGGTGGATTAAAGTGAATGAAGGTGGATAAAGGTGCATTAGGGGGATTAATGTGAATGAAGAAGGTCTAGGGTGGATTAAGGAGGAATTGGGTGGGTTAAAGTCGATGAAGGTGGATCAGGATGCATTAAAGAGAATGATCGTGGATTAAGGTAAATGAAGGAGTATTGAAGTGGATTAAGGAGCATCCGGTGGATTAAAGTTGATGAATGTGGATTAGGCTCCATTAAGGAGAATTATCGTGGATTAAGGTGAATGAAGGAGGATTAGGGTGGATTAAGGTGCATGAAGGAGAATTACGGTGTAATAAGGTCGATGAAGGTGGATTATGGTGAATTAAGATGGATTAAGGTAATTAAGGAGTATTAAGGCCAATTAAGGTGGATGAAGGTTTAGCATGGATTAAGGTTACAGTATGCTTTACAACCTTAATCCTCCTTCATCAACCTTAACCCACCCTAATCCTTCTTAATCCTTGTTCATGCACCTTAATCCTCCGCGATATACCATAATCGGTCCTAATGCTCCTTCATCAAGCCTAATTCACTTTAACGCTCCTTCAACTACCTTAATCCCTATTCATGTACTTTAATCTTGCTTAATACACCCTAATCCACCTCCATCAACCCTAATAATCCTAATCTGTCTTAATCCTCTTTTAGGAACCCTAATTTACCTTAATCTATCCTAATCGACCTTGATCCTCCTGCACTCATCTTAATCCTCCCTTATCCTTGTTCGTGTACCCTAATCCACCCTAATCGGTCCTAATACTCCTTCATCAACCTCAATTCACCTTAATCTACCCTAATCTGCCTTAATTCTCCTTCATCCACCCTAATCATCTTTCATGCACCTATATCCTTATTCATACACCCTAATCCTCCTTAATACACTTTAATCGACCTTAATTCAATCACTAATACAGAGGTGGACAAGCTTTGGGTGGCCTCTAGCCTTCCTTAGGTCACGTGATATTTACTGTTCACAACGCCACCTTGAGAGATCTAAATGCTTTTGCATTAAAACCTAAAAAACGCAATGTGGACTAGCTAGCGCTCATCACCTGCAATACCACAGGTATACTTTCCACAAATGTTTAGCATGGCTTGGATTCATTGTATCTCACTGACGCACAGATCAGCGTAAGCTAGAAATGATAGCTCCTCTATAAGCCGCTATATTAATTTTCAGTAAAACAGGCAGCAGATCCTAAAAATCGCGAAAAGTGCGATCGGGAGGCTGTATCTTCGCACATAATTGTTCACAGCGGAAAGCAGAATCTATAATGCTGCGTTTCTGACTGAATAACAAGAGTTGGCAACGTGAGAGGTGATGGAGCCGCCGCAGATTATTAAGCATATTCAGGACAACCAACGTACGCAACGTACAAATTGTGGCAACGAAAGCGCTGGTGAGCAGGCCGGAAAAAATGAAAAAAAATGCAGCATTACGGGATGCTTTGCTACGAGCAATAAAAAAGATGCCTCAGCTCACAAACAACGCTGTTCTTTTTCGGAACAAAGTTTTTTCGGCCAATGTTATGCAGCCACTGCTTCCTGCGCAAGCCATCACGCTTTCCTTGTGGTATCATAAACATGGCATAACCATCTTCAGGCTTCTTGCTGCAGTTATATGCTCAACAGCACGGCATAGCGCTAGCACAAAGAGCAGGAAACACAGCGTAGAAGGTTCGCTACGCCGACCTAATGCGCCGAGCAAGCCGAGCTGAGGAGAAAAATGGCGCGAACGATAAACAAAAACACAAGAAAAACGCAATCTGCACGCGTTTCCAGGGGCAACGGCAGGGAGACCAATCGTCATGCAGAAAAACGGGGGCAAAACTGTTTGCCGTGGGGGGGGATGCCCAAGTGGCGAGGAAGATGCAAGGAGGTCGCGCGGCGGCGGCAGAGTTCCAAGAGTGGCAGTACTTTCAAATTATCAAGGGATTTTAGGTGGGCAGAGGTAATTGGCGCCATCTATGAGGAGGGCGAAGCAGGAAATCTGTTTCCCTTGCATGGCCTCGTAGATCGTCGCGCGCCCCCGCGACGATGGCGGAGCTCTTCCCTACGTCTCCTCTCCCCTCGCCCTCCCTCACCACTCCCTCGTAATTCTCTCACCTTCGACTGTCGCGCCGCGCGCCCGGCGGCTCGCCGCCAGCTTAGCCCGCTGCATGACGTTTTGTGTTTCGTTATCTGCTGTTATCGGGAAGCGTGTGCTGCTGTGCGTTAACCGGCTCGGGTAGTTTCGTCAGTTTCATGGTCCTCGATAGCTGTGTGCTTGTGCTCCGCGATGCTTCACCCGTTTCACGACTCGTACCGCTCGTGCACCGTGCAGTGGTGCACGAATACCTCAAAACCAAGTCCTGCAAGGTTGTTCCGGCTGCCTAAACCCAACAGGTGAGCGTGCAAACCCAAGGACATCAGAAGGCGTATGTACACGAACACAACCCTGTCCATGTGTGGGCTCCATGAGCCACCGCACGTCGTTGCGCCTTGATAGTGCTACAGTTCCCTCTTACCGGTGGAGAAAGCTGACAAATAAATGTTCCTCCTCATTGTCACCTGGCGTACGACTTGTGTTTTCCTCTGCCAAGTGTCATTCTTTAACTTCAGTAACTTAGATTTTCATTCCACCCTCAGTGCTTTTCCGGTATGTCACGTTTTACAAACGTACTAACAGCTGAAAAATTACTGTTCGTGTTTGTGTAATCTCAGTAATCGCCGATGGGAAAACCGCGCGAACAACCTTCATGTGTAGGCATGATAAGGTTTTTGTTTCTTCTGGAAAGCATGAGCATTGCAAGTGTCCTAAATGGAAATTTTTGCAGTTCGTGTTTACTCTACAAAGGAGTGCCCAGTAGGTACCGCTTAGTGCCTAAAGTGACCTAATTTTACTGCGAAGGATTGCATTGGGGGAGAAAGAAAAGTCGTGTTGTTGGCTTATTTTACCTGGTCTTAGATTGAGGAATAGGCCCTTCTGCGAATGTTTTCTATGTGCTGCTGCAAAAGCCAACTAGCTTCTGTTCCCCCTTGCCACCGTTACACAAGTTGTGGCCAAGTGCAGAATAATGTGATGTGTAGTACAATGTTATTTTTGTTATGCCATGTCATTTTTCATTTTGTTCAGTAGTAATGAACATGGCACGAATTTCATATACTTTCGTGCAGGTTTATATGTAAGGTCTTCTTTGTGTTTTTGGTATGGCTGTCAGTCAATCTTCGCATTTTATTCTATCTTTTAGGTATTTTGCGTGTCATTGTTTTTGCCATTACCAGTGAGGTTTCCCTTCCTTTAGTTGCCATGACTATGACATACACGTCGTCCAGTTTTGTGCAATATCTTAGTGCATATATCAGAAGCTCGTCTACGTTTTGGTCTTGAGGGCGTTATATAAAGATCTTTTTTTTTATATGTGTGTGTATATGAAACGGCCTTCGTATTTTCTAGCGTTTTTTGTTATTTCACTGCCTGTGAACTTTTGTGTTTAGTACTCGTATATATGTCATGCACCTTTAACTTTTGTTCATTTTTTGAGCGTGCATCACACCACGTTATAAGAAATATCTTTTCTTCAGAAACGAAGTCAATAAAACGAAACCAAAGTTCTGTTGTGTTGGAAGTGGAATTTTTTTACGTCCCGGCACATGCTATTATAAGTGTGGACAAGACTGTGTACGTACCAACGCATAGCCCACGGCGCACCACGCGCCAGCTTGCGGCGTAGCGCGCATTGGCATTAGAGAGTTTTAGAATAGGGGCCCCAAAGAGCTTTGCGGGTTTTAGCGTTTGGGCACGCAGGCGTGAAGAGCTCTAGAATAGCGTTTTGCGTTTCCGGATAGCGTCTTGCGCTGACAGCGCCACTACGGCGTCAAAAAAAACCTATGAAAAATAATTAAATAGAATATACCATTTTATGATAGGAATAGTAATTTTCACTTGCGTGTATTACCGTTTAATGACATTTTATAGGTTATTCTATAAGCAGCAAACAATTAGTGGCGCTTAGTTTTAAGCAAACCAACTTTACGTGGCTTCACCAGTCAGGCTTAGCCATGCTAGGCCTACGAGCCATAAGATCCACAATCAAATTCGAAATCAACGGCGTCTAATGAATCAATCATCATAACTCACGCTAGCTGAGAGAAAGCGATAACCGCAGTCACTTCTCCTAGGTTGCGAACTTCACGTGTTACCAAAAATCGAACCCAGTTTGATGCTAGGTTAGAGCCGTCGCTTCGATGGGTGCCGCCATGTTTGCTGATACAAAGCTTTTGGGGCCGCTAATTGGGCTCCCGCTAAATCGATGAAATAGCGTTCCTAACGCAAAACCCAAACGCGGTTCGCGTCTCGCGCATGCGGAGTGGCTTCGACACTATTTCTTTGGGGCCCCTATTCTAACACTCTCTATTGCTTGCGAGCTATCTCGTGGTGCGCTGTAGCGCGCGCGCACACGCGCGGTAAGGAAAAAAAATTGGAGGACGCTTAAGCTTCGCCTTCAAGAGTGGAACACGATAGCGTTATCGCACCCCGTTCGCAACGCCCACTCATCCGCTCGGCATGCTCTTGAGTCACACAAAGACGAAACGTGAGCCTGTGCAAGCGGAACAAATCAAAGAATTCGGTGTCTCGGAGGGACAAACGATCTTCGCGAGCCAAACGTCGTGATCGGCACGGACAGCCGGGCCGCGACGCGCTATGAAGGCGGACGCGATCATGGTGCTGACGCCTCGATGGGATTGTCCTCTAGAAGCGGGCGAGTGGCGCGCCAGCTGTCGGGGCAGAGCCGTACATTGCGAGGAGAGGGTCTTCTGTGTTTGCCGCAAGATGGCTCTGCGTGCGCTGAAACGTAGCGGAAACGTACTTCGCTACGCGTTTAACTGCGACTTCTGTAATTTACATGCTCATAATTGCCGATATACACCGCAGTATAACTTTCTACGGCACGTTTCTAAGGCAACACCGCATTCACTAGAGGCGCTTTGTCCCACTTTGAAGCATCAAACTCATGGCTGTGTGGTAGTGTCTCCGTCTCACACTCCGGAGACCCTGGTTCGATTCCCACCCAGCCCATCTAGCAAGTTGTTTTTATTTATGGATTGCCTTCGGCAATTTTTCGCTCACGGCCAACGGCGCCAACGCCGACGACACCGGCTTTTCTGCGACACGAGCTCCTTAACGCGTTAAAGCAGAACGCACCGCGTACAGGCAAAAATAAATGTAAGCGGCAAGCGTGGCACGGTGGGGAGGGTGCGAGCAGGTCGGCGTAATAAAAAAAAAAAACGCTAGTGGGAGGAGGCGGCTGCTGTTACTGTTGCCATGACAACGTAAACAATCGTGTGCGCCGCGATTTTACTAGAGCATCGCCCTCCTGTTAGGGCCGTAACTGAAGGGGACCTTGGTGCTAGCGTCGAAAGAGCGTCTGTTCAAGGCAGCCAATGGCAGTCATGCGGGGAGAGTCATACGGATAAGAGACTAGAAGCAGACCGGACGAGCGCGTCCGTGTCGCTTCGCGCTACAATCGAAGATCATGTTACCGTACCGACTCGCCCAACTTTCTATCCTTTTGCACCTTCAGCATGTAGCGCAATTCTATTCCTTGAGCTCTATTTCTCTAAAACGCAGAAGCTTTATCAATGTGCATACGACAAATGCTAGTCCATTAGCCGTAAGGTTAAAAATATATTCTGAACCAGCGTAGGCCCTGTAGTCTTTCCTCTGCAATGATTCATATAGGACGTTTTTTAGAGCTAGTTGAATCTCGGAAATCGCCTTTTTTCATTCTTTTGTGTACGCGCCGCTGGCAACGTATTAGAAGGGTGCCGGGAATTTCGCCGCTTGATTTGTGCCTCTGCCTCCATGCTGAATGCGCATCGGTTTTGCGTTTCACGGATCGCAAATAATTATTAATGACTTCTCCGGGGCAGCATGTCGTTCCTGGAAGCCTTTTAGCGCTCACCGACAGCTATAGGTGAGCAGGCCTGAGGGTGCTGCAGTGCTAACAGTGTGGCCGAAGAAGGCACGCTGAGTGCCGTGGCGGCTGCATTGGTGTTTGTTGATCCCTGGACTTGATGATGATGATGATGTGTGGTGTTTTATGGCGCAAGGGCCAGGTATCCCAGGACTTGCACTTCGCTTTTACAGCGAAGCTGTGAAGGGCTACTTTCGCCACTGTCGTGCCCACGAGTAGAACAAGATCCCGAAAAATAGTGCAATGCCGGGCCGACCCGCTGTGAAGGTGACGCCGGCGTCAAAATCTCCCCATACGTGAGCCGATCCCGAAGATAGCACAATACCGGGCCGACCCGCGGCGGAGGCGCAGTTTGCCATTAAGGGGCCCACATACACCGCTTCGCTGGTCATTCCTGACAGAGTAGAAGGGCTTCTTACACATTCTTTAGGCATTGCGCAGTTTTGCACGCCGGAATTACCAATTCGGTGCACTCGCGTACATCTACAGCCACAGATCGTTCTTAGCGTGAAATATTGGAGAAAAGAAGCATCGCTAATACGAAACAATGTCAAAACGTCGCAAAATATACACATTTGCGCGTATGAGCCGCGTTGTTCCACCCTGAGACGAAACAACCTGAGTGGCTGAGCCACTTAAAAAACTGCAATTGTGATCCAGATGCATATGTTACGTGCTGTTAATTTATTGCTGATTTTCGCTGTTGCTGAACTTCATCATAGTTACAGTGGTCCCCGTTTGACAAAGAGGTAACCAGTGCATCCCTGGAATTAAGAAATGTGTCAGCAAAACAACACGTATACACCCACCCACCTACGTAGCGAATGCGACCGGCAGCCTACGGGAACGATGACGTTCAGACATTTTAGCAAACAGCGCAAATAACGGGACACAGAAAAGGGTCACACGATACAGGCACTGACTTCCAACACGTATGTTTGTTGCACGAGCGCGGAATATATCGGTAGAGGAGCAAGAGTGAAAACTAAAATGGCGTGGAAAGTATGAGAAGAATGACTTGAGGTTTCAGGTGGGCGGAGATGTGTTAAATTTGCAGAAACGCGATTTCCTTTTCTAATAACTGGATGGGGGCGAACTGAGGACTACGTTGGATGATGGCAATTGCCTCGACAAGATCACACGTGCGCTGGTCAGCGTGCTTTGGGATGACGGTGGCCTTTCTAAAATAGGGGATGCAATTACACGACCTGCAACGCAGAAAAAGATGCTGCTCTATTTTTGTTTTATGTTGTTGGCGTTGATACGATCTCGATCGGGTGAGGTGGTCTTCACCGCAAGAATCAGGAAACCACGATGAAGCCGGGCATAGTGATGATGAGGAAAGTAGAAAATATTGTGTTCACATCATTGGTACATGGTGATGACCCTCATCGGAGTCTCGAGCGATACTGATTAACACGGGGGCCAGCACGGCCTTAAATAACCCCTGGTGGTCTTGTGGTCGTCGACGTCTTCTTCGGGAGCCTGTGGAAGTATTAGTGCTTTCGCCAGCTTCTTTCTTTGAGCTCTTGTCCTTCGGTTTGCCCTCTCTTCCCCCATGCTTTTGTGTCAGCTGGGGAAAAAAGGGGTGACGCGGACTTCGAAGGGTTTCCGAGAAGAGGACAATTATGTCGACATGAGGACGACCGCTTCATCATCATCATCAGCCTGGTTACGCCCACTGCAGGTCAAAGGCCTCTCCCATACTTCTACAACTACCGCGGTCATGTACTAATTGTGGCCATGTCGTCCCTGCAAACTTCTTAATCACATCCGCCCACCTAACTTTCTACCGCCCCCTGCTACGCTTCCCTTCTCTTGGAATCCAGTCCGTAACCCTTAATGACCATCGGTTATCTCCCCTCCTCATTACGTGTCCTGCCCATGCCCATTTCTTTTTCTTTATTTCAACTAAGATGTCATTAACTCGCGTTTGTTCCCTCACCCAATCTGCTCTTTTCTTATCCCTTAACGTTACACCCATCATTATTCTTTCCATAGCTCGTTGGGTCGTCCTCAATTTGAGTAGAACCCTTTTCGTAAGCCTCCAGGTTTCTGCCCCGTACGTGAGTACTGGTAAGACACAGCTGTTATATACTTTTCTCTTGAGGCATAATGGCAACCTGCTGTTCATGATCTGAGAATGCCTGCCAAACGCACCCCAGCCCATTCTTATTCTTCTGATTATTTCATTCTCATGATCCGGATCCGCGGTCACTACCTGCCCTAAGTAGATGTATTCCCTTACCACTTCCAGTGCCGCGCTGCCTATCGTAAACTGCTGTTCTCTTACGAGACTGTTAAACATTACTTTAGTTTTCTGCAGATTAATTTTTAGACCCACTCTTCTGCTTTGCCTCTCCAGGTCAGTGAGCGTGCATTGCAATTGGTCCCCAGAGTTACTAAGCAAGGCAATATCATCAGCGAGTCGCAAGTTACTAAGGTATTCTCCATTAACTCTTATCCCCAATTCTTCCCAATCCAGGTCTCTGAATACCTCCTGTAAGCACGCTGTGAATAGCATTGGAGAGATCGTGTCTCCCTGACGCCTTTCTTTATTGGGACTTTGTTGCTTTCTTTATGGCGGACTACGATGGCTGTGGAGGCGCTATAGATATCTTTCAGTATTTTTACAACGGCTCGTCTACCTCCTGATTCCGTAATGCCTCCATGACTGCTGAGGTTTCGACAGAATCAAACGCCTTCTCGTAATCAATGAAAGCTATACATAAGGGTTCCTTATATTCCGCACATTTCTTCGTCGCCTGATTGATAGTGTGAATATGGTCTATTGTTGAGTAGCCTTTACGGAATCCTGCCTGGTCCTTTGGTTGGCAGAAGTCTAAGGTGTTCCTGATTCTATTTGCGGTTACCTAAGTAAATATTTTGTAGGCAACGGACAGGAAGCTGATCGATCTATAATTTTTCAAGTCCGTGGCGTCCCCTTTCTTATGGATTAGGATTATGTTAGCGTTCTTCCAATATTATGGTACGCTCGAGGTCATGAGGCATTGCGTATACAGGGTGGCCAGTTTTTCTGAAACGATCTGCCCACCATCCTTCAACAAATCTGCGGTTACCTGATCCTCCCCAGCTGCCTTCCCCCTTTGCATAGCTTCCAAGGCTTTCTTTACTTCTTCCGGGATTACTTGTGGGATTTCAAATTCCTCTAGACTATTCTCTCTTCCATTATCGTCGTGGATGCCACTGGTACTGTATAAATCTCTATAGGACTCCTCAGCCACTTGAACTATCGCATCCATATTAGTAATGATATTGCTGGATTTGTGTCTTATCGCATACATCTGATTCTTGCCAATTCCTAGTTTCTTCTTCACTATTTTTAGACTTCCTCCGTTCCTGAGAGCACGTTCAATTCTATCCATATAATACTTCCTTATGTCAGCTGTCTTATGCTTGTTGATTAACTTGGAAAGTTCTGCCAGTTCTATTCTAGCTGTAGGGTTAGAGGCTTTCATACAATGGCGGTGCTTGATCAGATCTTTCGTCTCCTGCGATAGCTTACTGGCATCGTGTTTAACGGAGTTACCACCGACTTCTATTGCACACTCCTTAATGATGCCCATAAGATTGTCGTTCATTGCTTCAACACTAAGGTCCTCTTCCTGAGTTAAAGCCGAATACCTGTTCTGTAGCTTGATCCGGAATTCCTCTATTTTCCCTCTTACTGCTAACTCATTGATCGGCTTCTTATGTACCAGTTTATTCCTTTCCCTCCTAAAGTCTAGGCTAATTCGAGTTCTTACCATCCTATGGTCACTGCAGCGCACCTTGCAGAGCACGTCCACATCTTGTATAATGCCAGGGTTAGCACAGAGTATAAAGTCTATTTCCTTTCTAGTCTCGCCAATCGGGCTCCTCCATGTCCACTTTCGGCTATCCCGCTTGCGGAAGAAAGTATTCCTTATCCGCATATTATTATGTTCTGCAAAGTCTACTAATAACTCTCCCCTGCTATTCCTAGTGCCTATGCCATATTCCCTCACTGACTTGTCTCCAGCCTGCTTCTTGCCTACCTTGGCATTGAAGTTGCCCATCAGTATAGTGTATTTTGTTTTGACTTTGCCCATCGCTAATTCCACGTCTTCATAGAAGCTTTCGACGTCCTGGCCATCATGACTAGATGTAGGGGCGTAGACCTGTACGACCTTCAATTTGTACCTCTTATTAAGTTTCACAAGAAGACCTGCCACCCTCTCGTTAATGCTATAGAATTCCTGTATGTTACCAGTTATATTCTTATCAATCAGGACGTGGCACAGGACGTGCCCGCTTTTTAACGCTGTATATGCTTCCTTTGTCCTCCTAACTTCAGCGAGCCCTATTATATCCCATTTACTGCCCTCTACTTCTTCCAGTAGCACTGCTAGACTCGCCTCACTAGATAACGTTCTAGCGTTAAACGTTGCCAGGTTCAGATTGCAATGGCGGCCTGTCCGCTTCAACGCCCCTCAAACTTGACAGGTCAATCATACAGAGGCTAAGACGGCCTTAATTAGCCCTTGCAGTCTTGTGGTTGTCGACGTATGCCCGGGGAGGCTGTGGAAGCATTAGTGCATTCGTCAAACTATGTTGTTGATGGCCTCCCGCCCTTCGGTTTGTCGTCTTTTCGTCCATCCCTTTATGTCAGCTCGGGGAATAAAAGGGTGGCGCCGTTTTGGAGCAGAAGGCATTTATGTCAACATGGTGACGCCCGCTTGAACGCTTCTCACACTTGACAGGTAGAGGTCCGGGCTTACTGTAACAGCCTCTTCTGGGACGAGGCAAATCATCTTGTCATGGGAATGCACGCCTGAACGTCTCTCACACCCGACAGGTCGAT
Organism: Dermacentor andersoni; assembly: GCF_023375885.2. NCBI lineage: Eukaryota > Metazoa > Arthropoda > Arachnida > Ixodida > Ixodidae > Dermacentor > Dermacentor andersoni. The sequence goes on from NC_092814.1 coordinate 16,312,455, forward strand.
CATAAGAGCGTGCTCCCAGAGTCGATCATTGTGGCAGCGTCCCGTTTGTCCTACGTAGGAGCGCACGCACTTCAAGGGTGCATTTCATAAACGACTCCAGTGATGTATCTGGTGGAGGGCGCCTGATGCTTCTTGTCGCAACCTTCTTTTTTTTGTGGGGGAGGGGGTCGTCTCGGTTGAGCCTGCTGCATGAGAAATTCAGCTTGCCTGGTGCTCAAAAAACAACCGAAACACCCGCCCTTCCCACGGCCTTCTTTAATCTACGGGACACCCCGTGCACATAGGCAATGACAGCCATTTTCGAAAGTATTGATCTGGGTTTTGCATGGTTTCTTCCTTAGGTGCATTTCCACCAAGATGTCTTCCGCTAGCTGTGCCAGGAGGACGCTCGGAAAAGCAGCCCGGAAAAGCCGCTGTACGTGGCCTTCAGAGGCCATTACAATCTCGTGCAGATGTTGACGTGCGATGTAGAGCTGTACAGACGTACAGACGTACAGACGTTAGCACAACGCTGTGTCGCCGCTTGCCGCTTATTGTGTACGCGCTGTGCGAAGTGAAGAGTAGTTGATTTCGAATCGCTCAGGCCATAACTGAACTGAAAACGCAGTTTGCTTCGACGTAACTGCTCACTTTTCAGGTCAGGTCCGCCGGTAGCGGCTGCACGACCTCGACGGCGCCAAGCCTGTAACCTTCGCTGAACAGTATAAACATTGGCTCAAACTTCATGTGCACGACTTGACAGGGTTGAACCTTCTGCATTTCAACTTCGTAGGTATGTTTTCATTCATCTTAAGCACAATTAATTAAATATAGAAGCGAAGGCTCTCAGGCTATGAAGTTGTCGGTTCGACAGCCGATCGCGCGGAGTTCGGTCGAACGATGGTCAGCACGCTGATTTTATCGGTGCCGTCGACAAGAAAGCCCGTCGCAGTACAACTCGCGCTCGACAGTTGCTTCGTTGTCGACCTGGTATGAACAAATGGTCTCAGCGGCACACATGTGCTGAGTAGTTGGCCATTCGTTGGCGTCAGTGTATTGTCCGTATCGTATAGACCCAGTGTTACCGCGCCTTAAATGAGTAGGACAAGTCAAGCACATGCTGCCACCACCAGCAAGTGATAACCGACGCTGCAAGAAGACTTGGTCAGCACTGTGATGTTTTTAAGAGCCGTCCCACTGCAACGCAGGAGTCTTTCGTTAAATTTGCTAGCCGTCAATGTAAGGCGGCAACTACGTGGCTCATGGTGCAATGCCAACGAAGCCCTCGGCGCTCGTGCAGTCTTGCGCGACGCACGTTTTCGGCACGGCATCGACGTCGAGCTACTAGTGCGGTTTCAACGCGGTACACGGCTCGAGTGTTTAACAGGCCTCCGAGCGCTTTTTTGCAAAACGTTTCGTGACTAATCCGCCAGGCGGAGGCCATGCACCGTCGAGCCGTGAAAAAGGCGGATTCCATGCCTTCAGCTCGGTTACTCTCAAAGGCGGTAGATTGAATAAAGTGCATACGAAAAAGGCTGTTCCATCAGCCGAAACTTAAAGGATATACTCTGCGCCAACATGCTACGTGTAGTGTTTCTTCTACAATTTACATACAAGGTTTTTTTAGGCTTAACAAAATTTCATAAATCGCCTGTGGCATGCAGGGCAATTCGACTTCTTGAGCTGGATCACTATTTAAAGGCGGACATAGTTTTCACAGGAAATAAATATCTCTAATCAACTAATCACCAATATTCTGCTAATTAACTTTCTAACGTCTTAAAGCAGCTGATGAAATTTATGGATTGTAGCCGGTGGGTTTACCAGTCATAATCACTACGAACAAATAATGTGTATGACACCAGCTTCTGGATAAGCGTTCCCAGAAATTAGGACAATATACTTTAGCATTTCGGTACTTTTTACGTTTCAAGTTGTGAAAACGTTTTGAAGTTGAAGAAAATTGCATTTTTCCTGAAGTTATACGGCGATTATCTCAAAACTGCCGCTTTTTTCAACATGCGCTTTAAATGGATGTGCCGCGAGAAGTCTTGTAATACAATTGGTAAACTGCATCATATACCCTTTATATCTGTTATATTGTATATAACAATATACCCTAAAGCATTATGCTATCAAGTTCATTAGAAAAATTGTGTGAATTTTTCAGCATTTGCAGTTTAACTTTTTTTTTTGCCGGTGAGGTGCGCCTCTTCCAACTTCGAGAGCAGATTTTTGCTATATGCGCGACATTTTACCATTCCGTTGAGCTAAAAAAATTGCGTCGAAGCAAAAATGCACTTCGTAGGATACAGAGCCTCAAAATCATGAATCAGCGGTAAAAGGCACCTGAATTCAAAAACGCAGATTGGAAAGCTAATGTGCTCGTTCGCATGGGGGCGTCAACGGAGATGGTAGAGGACGGCTCCAGGTGAGGCGCGACGATCATCGGGCAACCTTTCTTTGTTTCCTATTTTGCTATGAGGCACTCTCTGGATCGTGGGAACATTTTTGTTCATGACGTGGTTTCTGTTGAAACGACGTGGTACGCACCCGGTTGTTCGGCGCATGGGCGACGAGCTCCAGACGCGGGGGCACGTGATCCGGCAGCTGGGGACCCCAGGCACTGGAGCTTCTGCGAGAGCAACGCCACCATTTTCAGGCTAAGTATCGGCGGGAATCGGGAGCTGCATCTGTTTTTATCTTGTTGTTTAGGCTAGCAAAGCCTAACCGAACCTCAGTTTTCAAATATAAAAGAATAACGATAATGCACGCCTCCGATCTTATGAGCGGGAATCGTCGCGTATCACATATGATACACTATGCAGTAACGGTTACAGTTTTTGACCATACAGAAACATCTTGTAATTGGCGAAAACATGGACAATATATCACAGCCATTGAAGAAATAATAATAATAATATTTGGGGTTTTACGTGCCAAAACCACTTTCTGATTATGAGGCACGCCGTAGTGGAGGGCTCCGGAAATTTTGACCACCTGGGGTTCTTTAACGTACACCTAAATCTAAGCACACGGGTGTTTTCGCATTTCGCCCCCATCGAAATGCGGCCGCCGTGGCCGGGATTCGATCCCGCGACCTCGTGCTCAGCAGCCCAACACCATAGCCACTGAGCAACCACGGCGGGTCATTGAAGAAACCAGAAGCGTTGCTGTAATAACTACTGTATTTCTTGCGTCTCGAGCTTGTACAAGTTTTTTTAATGATAGGATGACGCCATCCTTGTTTACGACATACTAAGCCAAATCCAGAGTTCGACGGAAATCCGTCTGGCGAGGAATGAGCATAGTGAAATAAAACGAACCCTCGCCAATGGAAAGACGTGCACAGGAAAATAAAACTTGACGTCTCGGGTTGTACGGGACCCGAGACGTCAAGCTTTGTTTTCCTGTGCACGTCTTTCGATTGGCGAGGGTTCGTTTTATTTCACTAGTATCTAAGCCGGAACTCTTATATGAATATTTTTCATTGGTTACGGACTTGGAGGACCATTGGTTACTAAAGCAGATCTACAATGACTTCTTACTCCTATAGAGTTGCTGCTCTTTGCCTTAGATGTAGTAAAGCGGCCGACCCCATCAGATAACTGTGCTGGAATTTTCACTTTTTGACATGTTGATCACAATACTTGTGTTAATAAGTAGGCCCGCTATTCGCAAATTTCTACGGTATTCGTAAGAGCAGATTTCAGCCAATAGTGATTCAGGAAGGATATCGTATATGTACAAAAAAACTTGCGGTACCTGTAAAATTATATCTTGCAGCCAAATTTCTTTTCGCGTGACGAAACAAATATCTGTAGTAGTCCCCAAAAAAGCCCACAAGTGCACGCTACATATGCAGGCCGTCCTGGCTATCGTGCATGGCGTTTTGAAAAACGACGGCATCTTCTACGCAGATAACCAAGTGCATATTGTTCACTTCATACTAGAGCAGCCGCTAGTAGTTTTTTTGTTGATACCATTCAAATTATTGAAAAATTACAATTGGCTAATGTTAATATTACTACACTGACTGGCGTGCTGTCAATCAACAATTCGTAGAAAATTGAAAGAAACTTGAAAGTGGCATGTTCTTAGCCAGGTATTTTTTGGCCATTTATTTTTTCCGGCTGATCAGGAAAGCCCGCGAAAGAAATGAAAAGAGTGCTACGTGGCTAACCGTCCACCCACTTCAAAAAGCAGCGCCCACGCTTAGTGGGCGGATCTATCGCGCCGCGGGGTCGTAGGCGGCTTACTTCGGCCGCTAACTGCTATGGAGCTTGTTTGACGAGGCCGCTTTTTGATGCAGGCGGACGGTATTCCACGTGCTGTTTCACTTTTTAGGGACGTTCGTTATGAGTAAAAACAACCCTGCTGTTTTTTCTTCGTCGCCGTCACGTGTGCGAGTTGTAAACATATTCTCTTGAGGATATTTCGGCCAATTGTGGGACAAGCTGGCGGCATAGATTTTTTTAGAAAAAAAGATATTTGAAATATTTCATTGCTAGAGATGACACGTATTCGGAATCAATCCCAAAATTTTTGATTGCGATAGCAATTATATGGACACTCGATCCAAGCGCATTTTTGCCATAACCTTGAGGTTCCGTTAAAGTACAAGGGCGACAACACCGTCGCCGCCCGTCGCGTGCGTGAAAGCGCGCGACTGAAGCCAGCACCCTTATGAAAATGAACCATGAGTTTCTGTAGAGGACGTTATGTGTTCCTAAGGTGACATCAGACATTCATAACAAATGCATCGTCTAATGTTTTTTGGCATCACAAGTACATCAGAGACTCAAATGACAATGCACCTTAGGATTTCTGATGAGAGGAGTATACAGCTTTTTTGTGTTATTGCTAATGTCAAAGTACATCATATATGAATGTGTACGATGCCAAGTCGTGAAAAACTCTTTGTAATGCGATAGCGTTAAATGGCTCATGAGCCGGAAAATCCGGCATTGTCGACGTGAGCACTCGATGTACAAAGAGGTTACAAACTCTCAACCTTTCATGGGAGTCGAACCCACTACCTTTGGCGGTAATTAAGGCTACGCACCCACGACCTTTGGTGTTGATTAAGACACCGTTAATTAAGACAGTTATTGAAGATATAGTTAATTAATGCACTCGAACGCACGTACGACCCTTAGTGGAAGTCGAAGCCTGTTAATTAATATGTTAATTAATGTGCAGCTGGTTATTATGTCGTTAATTAAGACACTCGTACCCACGACCTTTGGCGTTAATGAAGGCGCTGTTAATTAAGGCGTAGTTAAGATAGTTATTTGAGGCACCCCAACCCACGACCTTTGTTAATGATGATGATGCTAATTAAGGCACGGTTAATTACGACCTAGGAATTAAGTCACTCGAGCACATTACCTTGTGTGGGAATCGAACCAACGACCATTGTTGTTAACGAAGGCGATATTAATTGAGGTATTGTTCATTAAGATATAGTCAATTAAGACACTCGAACCCACGATCTTCGGTGTTAATGAAGGCGATGTTAATTAGGGCACAGTTAAGATACAGTTATTTGAGGCACTCGAACCCACGACCTTTGTTAATGAAGATGGTGCTAATTAATGCACTGTTAATTAATATCTAGCAATTAAGTCACTCACACCCAGTACCTTGGGTGGGTGAATGAAGAAATGAAGAAAACGATATAGCACAGCGTGAGCGCCGAGTACTCTGGAAACGCTTCCGATATATCAGGGCTAGGCACAAAACAACGACGTCATTTTCTTTCCTTTTTAAAGAGCACTGTAAGTTCGTGTTACCCCGTTATCACATTTGGTAAACAGTGCAAACCTATAGCGTATGCCTTGTTCTGAGCAGTTTGATTTCTCGGATGTGTTACTAGTCTTTAAGTGGCAAACCGACAACTGTGCAGATTGACATGATCATGACATGGAAAACTGCGCGTAAAAAATTATGGGGTTTTACGTGCCAAAACCACTTTCTGATTATGAGGCACGCCGTAGTGGATCGAGGACTCCGGAAATTTCGACCACCTGGGGTTCTTTAACGTGCACCTAAATCTAAGTACACGGGTGTTTTCGCATTTCGCCCCCATTGAAATGCGGCCGCCGAAGCCGGGATTCGATCCCGCGACCTCGTGCTCAGCAGCCCAACACCACCATAGCCACTTAGCAACCACGACGGGGAAAAAAAAACTGCGCGTAAGCGGCAGCGTCTATTTGCTGGAACGCACTGTAGTGCTTGGTTGCAAGCACATCGTACGCCAGCGCACACATCTGGCATATACCACATAGGACAAATGCACGCTGCCGAGACATGTGGGTTTTTCGAGGAATCTTCGTGGGTAGCACGATCAACACAGAAGGCACGATCGACAGGAGTGCAACCCGCGCACATTAAACACACTAATACGAAAGCAAGATACAGACGACAGGGTTTTAAGCTGCGCCACACGAGCAGATTTGATGCTTTCCGACTGACACTGTTGCAACGGGCACTAAAACATCGCACACTGCACATGTGTCTCTCGGAGATCGCGTCAACGATGTCTGAGGCTATATAGTTGATGTTAACGACAGCAGGAAGTTATTTAAATTAAAGTGACGGCGCAGGCAGCACGGGGAGCAGCGAAATGCGTAATTCACGGGTTTTATGAGAGGTAACCGAAGTGAAAATCGTTCGAATAACGTCACCGCAACGGTTTTCTATAGGGTTAACATTTTCAGATCTCGAAGGCCATGCTTTTGCTGGCTGCAGATAGCAGAAGCGATTCAAATTGAAAATGCGTTATAGAATTTCTTTCTATGCCAAGCTATAGCTTACAATATAGACTTATCTGTGGTTCTGTTTGTCTTGCAAGAGCTATGCGCAATTAGGCAGCCGCACAAATCCTCAGATGACGCTAGCCGAGACATTGGTTGGCCCCAACCGACCTGTTGGTGGCGCCACCCACCGTCCCGTTTCCAATCCAATCCAATCCAATCAGCCTGTCGCTCTGTTTACGAGTCGGTCGGGTGTGCGAGCTGCAACGATGTGCTTGTTTGATCGTGTGTTTTTGTGTTTGCTGTAACGAAATGTGACTTAGTTCGCGTGCGCATAAGTGCCACCGACAGCTTGTGTCTCGCTGCAAACTCGCCGTGTGCGGGGCGCGTCAGCCAAATATGGACCAACGATGTTCATGCCGTGGAGTGCGTTTCCTTTGTCTCTGGTTGTCGTGGAAAGTTGGGTGGACGTCGCGAAGAATTAATGCGTGTTGTTAGCGTGCCACTGCTCGTCCACTATGCACCGGCTGTCACGATCCACCCCGGGTCGTGAACAAGGGAGGGCTTCTCAGCGTGGTGGTGCTGAATGATTACTGACCGGCGAGCTGCCGTGCTCGTCGGTGTTTATTGTGGTGCGGGTGACCACTGTTGCCTGCCGAGCAATAGCAGGCCGCCGAGCTTGGCGGGTGAACCAAGATTATGTCCGAGGGGGCGTCACCTACTTGCTACAACCCCTCACCCCCAGTTTGTTTGTTAAATAAAAAAACAAACGTCCAAGTTCAAACAAATGTCCAAGTTCAACAAACGTCCAAGTTCAAGTCAAACTCATGAAACAAACGTCCAAGTTCACACTATGAGGCTCTGCCTCCACCCTAGCTGGGTCGACGGTGCCTGCTACCCAGGCGAGTAACGGTCTGGTGGCCTCCGCCGTCGAGTACTCCGCCTGGGCACCGGTGTTGACGGGTCGGGTGTGGCAACGCCGGGTGCTGCCTGGGCCAGCCTTGCTCCATCCGGGGGGTCCGTAGTGGTCGGCCTCATGAGTGGTGCCGAGCTGCACACCGCTCCAACGGGTGCCGCACCACTGGCTACGGTTGCCGCCTCCGAGGTAGGTGGTACTCCGCTAGAAGCGACTGGTGCTGCCGCTAGTCCTCCTGCGGGCTGGAACTCAGTGGCAGTCGAGGGTGCTGGCCAGGTCCCTATTCGAGGTCTGACATGGTCGGCGTGTCTATGCCACATGACCCCATCTGGCATGCGGACGAGCAGCGATGAGGCGCTGGCAGGAGACACCACCTGTCCGGCAGACCAGGGTGAGCCAGGACGGAAGTTCCTGGCGAAAACTGGAGCTCCCGACTCTGGCAAAGGCCCGGGACGGCATCCTTGGTCAGCAGCCAGCTTCTGCTTCAGCTGCTTCAAAAGCACTGTGGATCGGAGGTCCGGATGCAAGACGTGCAAGGGTGTCTTGACCATCCGACCCAGCAGGAGCTCACAGGGGGCACGGCCAGTGACATCGTGAGGTGTGGTCCGGTACTGGAATAGTATCCGAGCAATCTGCGTCCGGAAATCCCCAGTCTGGCTCTTCTTGAGCTTGTCTTTGATGGCTTGCACCACCCGCTCGGCTGCACCATTTGAAGCAGGGTGGTACGGTGGAACCATCATCCGGCGGATTCCGTTTTTTGTCAGCCAGGCCAGGTACTCTGCGCTGGCGAAAGCAGGACCATTGTCGGACACGATGACATCTGGCAACCCCTGGGCGGCGAAGACCTGTCGTAGCGCTGCAATGGTCGCGCCTGCTGATGGGATGGTGACGGGTATAACCTCTACCCACTTTGTAAAGGCGTCCACCACCACCAGGAAGTAATGGCCCTTGAAGGGTCCCCCAAAATCCACATGTAGGCGGGACCAGGGTCTCTGTGGGAACGGCCAGGGGGTGATTTCCACACGACGCGAGGCTCGCTGATTCTCCTGGCAGATTTGGCAGCTCTGCACCAAATGCGCGATGTCTTGGTCCAGGCCAGGCCACCAAACATGGGACCGGGCCACCATCTTAGTCTTTTCTATCCCTGGATGACCCGCGTGCAGCAACTGCAGAACCCTGGACCGGAGACTTTGTGGGATCACCACCCTCGAACCCCACAGTAGGCAGCCCTGCTGCAAGCTCAGCTCAGCGGCCTTGTGGCTATAGGCCTGCTGCACCAATTCCTCTCCACGGGACACCGCCTTGACCACCTGAGACAGGACTGGGTCCCGGCTGGTCGCTTGAGATACCGCAGATCTGGAGAGCACCTCCGGGTACGCGTGTTCCAGCATGAACACTTCAGCAGGTTCTGGAACAGCATCAGGCACCTCTAGCAGGGGCAGGCGGCTCAGGGCATCAGCAGGTCCCAGGTCCTTTCCCGGACGGTAAACCAGCTGGTAGCTGTAAGCTGCCAGCCTCAAGGCCCAGCGTACCACTCGAGGCGATGCCTGCACAGGAACTGCCTTGTCAGGCCCCAGCAGCCCCAACAGCGGCTTGTGGTCTGTGACCGCCTCGAACTTCTGGCCCCAAAGGTACTGGTGGAAGCGTTCGACACCGAACATGAGGGCCAAACCTTCCTTGTCCAGCTGGCTGTAACGTTGTTCTGCAGCATGAAGCCGTCGGGAAGCAAACGACACAGGGTGTTCCTGGCCATCTTTGTCCCGGTGTGCCAGGACGGCTCCCACACCGTACGGCGACGCATCTACGGTAAGGACTACAGGCTTAGCAGGATCGAAATGCACCAGCACTGGAGCCTTGGTGATTAGCTCCTTGCTGCGCTGGAAGGCCTGGTCCTGCTCCTTCTTCCAGACCCATTGCTGACCATCTCGAAGCAGAAGATGGAGCGGCTGTAGATGCTGCGACAGGTTCGGCAGAAAACTCCTGTAGAAGTTGATGAGGCCCAGGTAGCTCTGAAGCTCCTTCTTGTTCTGGGGCTTAGGTGCCTTGAGCACCGCATCAACTTTGCGGGGAGCCGGGGCTAGGCCTGCCTGGGAAATGATATGTCCCAAGTACTCAACGCTGGGGGCTAGGAAAACACACTTTTCCAGCTTGAGCTTGAGGCCGGCGTCCTGTAGTCGTGCCAAGACGTTGTGCAGGTTCTGCAGGTGGTCCCCGTCGTCGCTGCCAGTAACCAGGATGTCGTCCAAGTACACCGCCACGGGCCTCATGCCCCTGAAGAGGTTGTCCATCTCCCTCTGGAATATGGCTGAGGCCACGCCAAACAGTAAGCGCGTGTACTGAAAGAGTCCCAAAGTTGTCGATATAGTGACATACTTCCGGGAGGCATCCTGGAGCACCAGCTGCTGGTAAGCATCTCTGAGGTCGAGCTTGGTAAACTTCTGTCCACCGGACAATGCTGACCAGAGATCTTCAATCCGGGGCAGCGGGTATTTCTCGACGGTAGCGACGGGGTTGATGGTAACTTTGAAATCCCCGCAGATTCTGACACTACCATCTCGCTTTAGGACTGGCACGATGGGAGCGGCCCATTCAGATGTCTTTACGGGCACCAGGATGCCCTCTCGCTGCAACCGTTGCAGCTCCTGGGTAACCCCGTCCTTCAGGGCGAACGGCAGTGGGCGAGGCTTGAAAAAGCGTGGCCGGGCTTCCTCAGGTACATAGATGCCAGCCGTCGTGCCGGCAAATGTGCCCACCCCTGGCTGGAACAGGGACTTGAACTGGGTCAGAAGGCTGGGGACGTCTTGCACCACATGCAGGCTGGCTTTCTGGTACTGTGGCAGACGAACGCCCAATGCATGAATCCAGTTTCGGCCCAGCAGCGTCGGCGACGACCCCTTCGTTAAGTAAAGGGGAAGGGTTGCCTCCCTGTCGCCAAAGCGAACGCTGACCTGTGCCTGAGCCTGGACCTGGGAGAGTTGCCCGGAGTAGCTGCGCAGCATTACGCCCGAAGCCTCGACGGACACGCCGGGGAAAGTCCGCTTGAAGAGCTTCCCGGCCATTACAGACACGCTGGCCCCCGTGTCCAGCTCCATGGAAATGGGGTGCCCGCAGATTTCGACGGTCAGCATGTATGGCGGCACAGACGACGGTACAAAGCCTGTGTGCCACATGTCGAAAATCGGCGGGTCCTCGTCCACGACGTGGAGCCTGGCCGCGGAAGAACTTGAGCTTGCTGCCGCATGCCTCCGCCACGTACCCTTGCGACGGCTACCCTGGCCGCGGGCTTGTGTTGTACTTGGGCTTGAATCAGGCTGCTGCTTGCTGTTCGTCCTCCCACTTCGTCATATACGTGCCAGGTGCCCAGTTTTCCCGCACGTAAAGCATTGTGCTTGAGAGAACTGGCACTGTGAAGGGGAGTGGGCACCACCACAGCGACCGCAGGTACTGCCCTTTGTCGCGAATTTGTTGACCGCCGCTTCCGCCGACGCTGAGCCAGTCGCACGGGAAATCTCGCCGGCGTCCTTGGCGGCAGCTTCCATTGCCAGCGCTGCCTTCACGGCGTCGTCCAGGGACGGGTCGGGAAGCTCCAGGAGTCGCGTCTGCATGGCGGGGTTGTTGATTCCGCAGACGAAACGGTACCGGAGCAGCGAGTCCAGTTGGTCCCCGAAGGCGCAGGCACTCGCTAACCCTCGTAGCGCAGCAACGAATTGCCCGAGGGTCTCTCCTTCCCGGCGGCTCCGGTTGTTGAAGCGGAAACGCTCCATTTGTGTGGACGGTGCTGGGTTAAAATGCGAGCGCAGTATGGCAAGCAGCTCACCCAGCGTCTTAACGTGCGGCGTGGCTGGCTTCAGAAGGTCGAGCAAGAGGCTGGAGACGCGGGTCCTGCAGCTGGCCAGGAAAATGTCCCGCTGTTTGGCCTCGGGTGTGTTGTTTGCCCGGAAGAACACGTGGACTTGCTCCTCGTAAATTTGCCGGGCGGACCCATCTCCCTCGAACGGCTCGAGCCTTCCGTACAGCGGCATGGCGACAGCAACGGGGGGCGGTGTTTCGCCGCTCGCGGCGGCGTGCGACGCTCCGTAGGTACTCGTCGCCAGCTTCGTCGCTAGAGTCACGAGGGTCCCACCCTCGTCGCCAGTGTCACGATCCACCCCGGGTCGTGAACAAGGGAGGGCTTCTCGGCGTGGTGGTGCTGAATGATTACTGACCGGCGAGCTGCCGTGCTTGTCGGTGTTTATTGTGGTGCGGGTGACCACTGTTGCCTGTCGAGCTATAGCAGGCCGCCGAGCTTGGCGGGTGAACCAAGATTATGTCCGAGGGGGCGTCACCTACTTGCTACACCGGCATGTCTGCTGGAAGTAACATCGAAGCACCGGCAACTTGGAGGGCGCTTTCCGACCGCGTCGTGCCATTCAAAAGGTGAGTAACCGCGCTTGCTGACTACACACGTGTTGTGGGTGCTTCTCGTGTGGGCATAGGGTGCCTTGCGAACGTAGGAAAGAGAACTCCCACGACAACAGTGAAACCTATGCCGATGCTTGCTGGGTGTCAGAGTTTAGTTGCGCGAATTTATTGCGATAATGCAGAATTGAAAATCTTGATAAGCATTTTCTTCTGATGAGAAAGATTACGTTCGGAAATAATCGTATTCATCATGCGCGCTTGTGCGTGAGCTCCCGCTTTTCTGCTGAAGTCGCATGATGACGACTCATCTACCTCTTGAGCGATTCTTATTGCTACGACGTTTCCTCGCTTATATATGGTTCGACGTTGTAGATAATCTCTGCTTACAAGGTTTTCGATTTACGAGCAGTATTAGGAAAAAAAAATGTAAGCAATCACAGCGTGCTACTGGTACAGGTTTGTTTTGAAGGGGTGTTGCCATAACTTTGACGTAAGTAAACATTACAAGGGATAGTTACTTAAAGTCACGAAAGAAACTATATAATCGTTATGTAAACAAACATTCATGTAATGCGCTGCTGCTGCTGCGTGTGAAATTTTGTCTTGTTGAAGGGGTCCCTGTTATCGTGACATTCATCAGTGACTTCGACTTTGTGCTCTGTTGCCACCCTGCACCAGTGCAGGCATTGTTTTCGTGACTGTTTTTACATGCTCCTTGCATGTGTTCACGATGTGATAGTCTTATTGTGCCACAGCTGTAAGTTAACACAGAATTCTCTTTGTAGTGCTGAAGCCGTGACCCACAACAGTGTCCACATAACCCGTGGCAATGGCTGCAGCAGCACGGCGTGTAATCTGGATGGACATGTCAGGTATGCTTTAAGTGTACGTGTTCACAAAAGTAGGATCTCGGTATCATTAGTGGATAAGTGTATCGACATATTACTTAATGCATCTTGCTAAATAGGCTAGATATTTGTGCAACTTTATTCCACTTGCTGCTTATTTGTGTTTGTAGACATTATGCACACGTTATCTTGTTCTGTTAAAACTACACCTCGCATGTCCTGACGTTTAGTATTTTTCTCGCATAAATTGCTTGGCTGCAAGTCCATTTTATTTTTGCCTATTACACAGTATGTTTCTTTTTTATTTTGGTTTTATTTGTTTGGAACTGTTTCTTATGCTGTAGCATATATTTCCCTGTTTTCCTTTCTGCTTATGATACACACATGTGCTGTTTTTGTCCATGTAAGAATTCGAAGTGTAGTGTGCCATATATCTCAAAGGTCTAAGCACGCAGTGTGCATACCATTGTTTAACATTGATGTTTACAATTATGTCTGTCTTGTTCTCAGAATAACTGTCACTGGCAAATACACATTTGATGAACTCGAATTTCTTGAAATGAAATAGGAAGGCCAGTATTCATTGTGCTGCAGTTACTTAAGTAGTGAGGTGTTTTCTGGTAAGCTTTCTATTTTTTCTCTCACTTTCTTCGTATTCTTTTCTTTGCAAGCTGCCCCTATTCATGCTGGTAGGCATTGTAGCAGTTGTGAGTGTGTCTACTGCAGCAATGTCACAGCTAGTTTGCACACACTCCAAGATGCCAACAGATACCCGTCACTGTTTTTGTGCATTTCTGAGAACCAGCTGTGTCCACTCGGCGAAACTTGTAGTGTCCATTTGAATTTGCCAATCAGTTCATGTAACTTTTCAGGACAAAATTTACGCAGCGAGGGAAGGGAGACTATGCAACACGACCTTGGCTAACAACTGACTGTTTAAGTTGGAAGGACTAACAAAAATAGCACTGGATGTGCACTTGTGTTGTGCACCAGTTAATTTGAGAGGGATGGCAGAAGTTATAATACAAAGGCATAAAATCATGGTGTTTGCACCATGGTGTTTGCATAAAATAAATGGTGTTTGCATAAAAAGAAGTAAGTAAATAGGCACAGACTAATTTCTATCCCTTGTAATCTACAAAGGATGCCTTTCTTCATGCATTGATAATGGGGGCTGGCTCACACTTATTGTTATTTATGTGGTGTGCCTGACTGATTTCTCTTGCCAATTTTCAGCCTTGGGTGAAAACAGATAAACAATCCTAATCCGGCCTGAAGCCCCATTGCGGATATGTGTGGCCAAGTAGGACGAGCATACTGGTCTTTTGAGTGAAATATGTTGATCTCATAGGTACATATTTAGGCACCAGCCAGTCTGCGCTATGTACATTTGACCACCTGTGAAAGGAATACAGTACAGTGCCTCTGACACGCACTGGACAAATTTGGTGCTACCTTTAACCAAGCAAGCCTCGCTTGCCTCCTTGCCTTTCTCGATTCAATTTTCAATTCAATCAGTTCATGCAACTTTTCAGGACAAAATTTGCACAGCGAGGGAAGGGAGACCATACAACATGACTGTTGTGCATATGCTGCCTAATTTATTTTTGCTGGAAATATATGTGCATTGCAGTCCACAAGTGAATTGACAAAGGCACCCAGGCATTGGAGGCTTGCTTAGTTAAAGGTACCCAAAATTTGTCTCGTATCTTTCAGGGTTAATGTAGGCTATTCTTTTGATCACATGCATATTTGGTCCAACGTACATCGGGCACGCTGACTAGCCAGTGCCTCAGCATGCGCCTAGGAGAGCACCATAATTCACTCAAAGGACCAGTGTGCTCGTCCCATTTGACCATGCATTGACATGACAAGCTGTGCACTGGATTTAGATTGTTCATCTGTTTCGTTCGCCTATGGCAACCGATTGATACAACAAAATCAGTGAGGAATACAACATCCAAAAATGGGATGTGTGTCAGTCAACGCTCATTATGATTGCATGACAAAGAGTAATACTCTATATTGACGTGGGATAGCAACCACCATGCTTATTTATTAAAATATTTTTATGCAAGCCTGTTTATCATGCTTCTACGCATTTGTTTTTCAACTTGTGCCCTCCCTCTGAAAGCAGTGCTCGGGTGTAAATGATAAAAAAACCCAGACATGGTGTGGTGTATTTCTTGAATGGGATATATGCCATCATTCAGGAGGCCAACACATGCATGACATAGTAGGCTTGGAATGTGTGAGAACTGTGACCGTAGCTGATGCAAATATTCTATAACGACTGGCACTTGGATGTCTCTGGGATGCATTGGGTTGCCCGTACACACACTCCTACGCTCATTTCCATGCCAAGTAATTAGTGAGATTTTGTCATTCACGCTAGCAATCCACAGACACTGCTGTCCTTTGTCAAGTGGAAACCGATATAGCCGAAGTTGTTCACGACATGTACACATGCCACAGCTGATCCATGTTGCACATTTGTACAGCCAAGAGCAATTTCTGCTTACTGTAGTTACTGCTGTACCCAAAGGCCACGCAGTGGTTCCTCAACTTTGTGTGAACCGACACCACATAAATTTTTCGCAGAACTAGCTATAACATCTCCAGATCGTTCTGCAGCAAGTGATACAGCGTGTATTTCTGTGGTTGATTGCCAAGTTTTGTTAATTTTCTGTCCTTTCTACCATGCAGGGTACACATGCACTTACTTCAAGATGACGACACTCCACCTCAAGAACAGCCTCTCCTCAATGATAAGTAGCGAGATTAAATGAAAGGAAGATATCACATCCGTAACCAGACTGATACTGTGTTTTCCTTTCATTTAACCTTCTTCTGCATTTAAGGAAGCATTGATATGCCCAATAAATGTTTTTGTTAAATTTCTTTCGTTGAGTAATGTCTTACATGCAGCATATGTAGGGCCCATGTACATGTGAAAAGTGCTGCGTCTTCGATAGACATACAAACATGCATACAGGCTGCATATATATAGCACCAAAGACAGTCACGCACAGGTAACAGCTTTAAATAAGGTCGGACTGCTATTGGGACACATGAGAAAATGTTACCACACGTAGTGGCCAATTTTGTTATAGCAGTAATATGAGCACCAGCAGTCTAATGTATAAGCTCATTAGAGATTCGTTAGGAAGACGTGAGAAAGTCACAAGAAAACTGCTTTGGAGCGCACATTAGGAAGACATTTCATGCTCACAAGAAAAACACTCGTCAAGAATTCTACAGAAAGACGGTGGCCAATATGTTTTAGAATGACATTAGGAATACATCAGAAAATTCCAAAGAAACTCATCAGAAAGTCTAATGGCTGTGATGTCAAAACTCGCCAGACTTTCATGTGAAACTCATCTCATATTTTCATAAGGGCAGTCGAGGCTCAGTCTGGCGCGCCCGAACGAAGAAAGCAAGCGCACCGTTTTCTGTCGCGGCCGTGGGGGGGGGGGGGGGGGGGGGGGCGTTGTGCTCCGGAAGCAAATGCGCATTTCGCGACTGGATGCAAGCGGAACTAATGATCGCGGCTCAATCTCGCGCGCCAAGCGAGCAGGCAGTGCGGGAGGGCTTCGACTCCGCCAGCAAGTGTGCACTTTGTACGGCCGCGCGCGCTGTGTCTTGAAAATGATCTGAAGACGGCTCATACCTTTGTGCGCGCTCTACGCTCGTCGTTCTTGCGTTGAAGCGATACACCGCACGAAGGTCACTTCGCTCGCTGCTGCTGCCGCGTTGCATTCTTCAGCGTTTTGAGACCGAGTGCCCGCGCTCATCAAGTGTGATGTGTTCATGTTTGCTCGTGCGCGCTGACACCATATGCTTGTTCAATCAGTTAGTAAGCAAATGTATCCAAGTTTATACGGTCGATCAAACTACTATCTCTACTTCGTATCATAATCATCAGCCAATTTTATGTCCACTGCAGGACGAAGGCCTTACCCTGCGATTTCCAATGAGCCCTTTCCTGCGCGAACCGATTCCAGCTATCGCCTGCGAATTTCTTAATTTCATCGCCCCACGTTGTCTTCTGCCGTACTCGACTGCGCTTCCCTTCTCTTGGCACCCATTCTTTAATCCTAATGGTCGACCGCTTATCCAACCTACGCATTACATGACCTGCCCAGCTCCATTTCTTTCTCTTAATGTCAATTAGAATATAGGCTATCCCTCTTTCCTCTGTGATCCACACCGCTCTATTCCTGTCTCTTAACGTTACGCCTAACATTCTTCGATCCATCGCTCTCTGCGCGGTCCTTAACTGGTTCTTGAGCTTCTTCGTCAGTCTCCAAGTCTCTGCCCCATATGTCAGCACTGGTAAAAGGCACTGACTGCACACCTTTCTTTTTAATTATAATGGTAAGCTTCCAATCAGACCTTACAATGTGTGTCGTATACGATCCAACCATTTTTTATGAATTGCCTTCTAATGATCAGGGTACCCTGTGAGTAATTGACCTATGTAAACGTACTCCTTCACAGACTCTAGAGGCTGACTGGCGATTCTGAACCCTTGTTCCGTTGCCCGGCTATTGATCATTACCTTTGTCTCCTGCATAATAATCTTCTACCCCACTTTTATGATCTCTCCATTAAGGTCCTCAGACATGTGTTGTAACTCGTCCCTAGTGTTGCTGAACAGGACAATGTCATCTGTAAATCGAAGGTCGCGGATATATTCGCCGATGATCTTGCCAAGGCTGAAGACTGGGCGTGTTGGTATGGCATATTAGAGGTTGGATTGCGCAACACTTTCACGAGACACACACAATAGAAACACTCACCACAGAGCGCCTTGCGCTCATGTCTTGCACTCCATGGTGTGTTTCTCTTTTGTGTCTCGCCAAAGTGTTGCGCAATCCAACCTCTAATAAGCCATTGATCCTTCCTCCTAAGCCTTCCCAGTTTCTTCTTCCAAGCACGCAGCGAATAGCATTGGACAGACTGTCTCTTTGTCTGGCCCCTTTCTTAATAGGCATATTAGCTGTGGAATCTCTGTAGATACTTTCCAAGATATTTACGTAAGCGTCCTGTACTCCTTGATTACGCAATGCCTCTATGACTGCTGGTATGTGCACTGAATCAGATGCCTTTTGGTAATCTATGAAAGCCATATATAGAGAGGCTGATTGTATTCTGCGGATTTCTCGATTACCCGATAGAGGACATGGATGTGATCCATTGTAGGTATCCCTTCCTGAAACCTGCCTGTTTCCTTGGTTGACTAAAGTCCAGTGTTGCCCTTCTTCTATTGGAGAGTATCTTGGTGGGTATTTGATATAATATTGGAAGTAAGCTAATGGACCTATGGTTTTTTAATTCATTAACGTCTCCCTTTTTATGGATTAGTATAATGTTCGCATTCTTCCTGTTCTCTGTGACCCTTGAAGTCGATAGACAGTCCGTGCAAAGGGCCGCTAGATTTTCAAGCATAATGTATCCACCATCTTTGATTAAATCCACTGGTAGTCCATCTTCTCTTGCCGCTCTTCCCCGTTTCATGTCTTGCAAGGCCCTTCTAACTATATCGCTAGTTATTTTTATTTCTTTATTTATTTACAAAATACTGCAGACCGGATCGGTCCAAGCAGGAGAGGGTACATACATTTGTTAGTAAGCACTATGCCTTAGGATCAGAAACAATGGGGAAGTTATAATTTACATCCAGAAAATATAACAAAACTAAACAAGGTTACAAAGCAAATACAATTTGTGAGAGTACGTGCCCCAAACACAGGTACATAGACAAAAAAGCACACTACGCACAGTTAATAAGTAATCGTCATTTCTAACCATACATATAGATACTTATATACAGGCTCTCAAGAAGTTGAAGAAAGGAGAGGTGAGTCATGAGGCAGGGAATTCCAGTCGGATATTGTTTCAGGGAAAAATGAATGTTTGAAGAAATTCGTGCGAGCAAATATTGGCTTGATGCTATGGCTATGTTTATGTCGTGAGGGTCTGGTTGTGTCCCTTTCGAAGTAATCCTGTGGCTGAATGCCTAGTTTTTGAAAATACAAGGAGTGAAAAAAGCGCAGCCGGGCAGCCTTTCTTCTTTCAGCCAATGGCTCACGGGCTGCCTGATGTAACATGGCGGATGGAGAGTCCCTTCGCTTATAGCGGTTATATATAAACATTACTGCTAATCTCTGGATTTTTTCTATTTATCTATGTTGATTGTGGTGTGTGGGTCCCATACTATGCTGGCGTATTCAAGAGTAGGTCTAACAATTGATTTGTAAGCTTGAAGTCTAAGTACGCTTGAAGAATTGCCTAATTTATATTTTAAGAAACCTAGCTTTTTTCTTGCAGAGGAGCAGATATTGGAGATATGGGATGATCATTTAAGATCAGATGTTAAAGTCACGCCCAGGTATCTGTATTCTTCCACTTGACTAATTATGTTGTCCCCAATGCCATACGCAAATTTCATTTTGTTGATCTTATTCGTAGCACATAAATAAACGGTTTTATCATAATTAATTGTCATATCCCACTTGTTACACCAGTCTGCAAGGAGCTGTAAGTTCGAATTTAGGACAAGTTGATCGGATACAGAATGAATGCTTTTGAAGATAATGCAGTCATCGGCGAATAACCTGGCCGACGTGCTTAGTTCCAGAATACCTAACAGGCCGTTAATATATATATTAAATAAAACAGGCCCCTAGACTGAACCCTGAGGAGCACCAGAGGGAACATCTAAGAAGCGGGAGCAGTTGCCATCAATTTCCACATATTGTTTTCAAGGGATACCCATTTCTTTCATTTTGGTTGTTAATTTGGAGTGAGGAACCCTATCAAACGCCTTGGAGAAATCCATAAAAATTATATCTACCTGATCACCACTGTCGAGAGTTTTTGTTAGATTATGTACGGTATCAATTAGTTGTGTAGTAGTGGAAAAACGTTGCCGGAAGCCATGTTGCCTGTTGCTAATTATTTTATTCGTGTCTAAGAAGCTGTTAAGGTATTTGAGTATAATATGCTCTATTAGTTTGGAAGGAATAGAGGTGAGAGATATAGGGCGGTAATTATTGATTTCCGATGGATTTCGTTTAGTTTGTATGAGAAATGTTATTCTTACACCTTGTGTTATGATTATATCTTTCTCACCCTTGTGTTTCTTCTTTTTTTTTTTTGAACAGTTGCGATACCGTTGTACCTATCATTGTTTTTTATCCTTATTGGTTAGATATGATTTTTACTATGACCTGTTAGAGCACATCTTTCTTTTTCTCCATTTGCTTCGCATGGTTCGCGATGCTCACTATTGTGTAAAGGACATATCTAAACAATGATGTACTACCTTTGTGCTCGCTAACGCCGCGCAAACGCCAATGCGGGGGCCTGCGGCTTCGTCAAGCTGTCCATGTGGCAGCTTTTTCTGCATGCTCCTCGCGTCATGTACTGATGCAAATAAACATCATTGTCATTGTCATTGTCATTGTCATTTAATACGGGTACAACACGCGCAACACGCCAGTCAAGGGGTACGACGCCTGACTCTACAGATTTTTGAAAGATTACGACGAGAAATCTGGCCAGAATTTCTGCATACCTTTTTAAGAATGCTGCGGGAATGTTATCAGGGCCGGCTGATTTTTTTGGATCCAATCGCAATAGAAGTTCGGTAACACCTTCCAAAGAGATGGTAATGGTGCTTGCGCCATCACTAGCTGACGTGTTATCAATCCTTGCATCAGCTCTGGAAAATACGCTTTGAAAATGGAGGTTGAACCTGTCTGCCATTTCCTTTTTGTCCGTGACAACTTCCCCGTCAACCGTTACTTGGTCTAACTTTTTATTGTCCTTATTCGAAAGGTACTGCCAGAATTTTCGAGGGTTTTCCGTTGCAAAACGACCAAGTGTCTCCGAAAAATACCTGTCTCTCGGTTTTTGCAGTTTATCCTTGAGGGAGGCACTTAATTCTGTAATTAGTGACGCATTTTTATTCTTTTTCTTCCTGCAACGCTTGATCTTCCGTTTTAATTGTATTAGTTCTCGGGTTAACCAAGGGTTTGTTCTCCCTAGTTTCTTTACTTTTTCCGGTACAAAGTTTCGTATGCAGCAATCGCAGAGGTATTTAAACCTCGCCCACAACGCATTTACGTCGTCCTCACAAAACGATAAGAGGGCATCTTGCAGAAAATGCATAATGCGTGGGTTGTCTGCTGCGTCAAAATGCTTTACAGTTTGTAATTTTGGCGTGGACGTTCCCAGTTGGCGAGGGAGCATGCAGTTAAAGTAGACTAGTTTGTGATCAGAAATGCCCTCGTAAACTTCAGTAATGCCTCTGTAACCTGTTCATTACAACTTCGAATGGAGATATCGTGACTACTTTGGGTACTGTACAGGTCAGTATAGAATTCGTCCGCTGCTGTAACTATATCTTCGAGATTGCTGATGATATTACCCTGCCTTTCTTTTAGTCCATACATATTGGTTTGTACAATGCCTAGCTTCTTTCTCCCTGTTTTCAGGCTGCCCCCATTTTTTACTGCTTCCTCGGTCTTCCTCACGTTATAATTTCGAATATCCCTTACTTTCTCCATGTTGATTAGGTTTGGCAGTTCCGCGAATCCTACCTGATCTCTTTGGTTGGACACTTTCATTATGTGTCGTTTCTTTATTAGGTCCTTTGTTACTTGGGAGAGTTTACCTACTGGTTGCCTTGGTGCCTTACCTTCCACTTCAATTGCTCCTCCTGAAGCCAGCCTAGTTAAGGCTTCATTCACTGCCTTTATGTGATCTTCATATCTCTGTTCTTAGGCTGCATATTTCTTTGCAATTGCCAATCTGAAATGGTCTGTTTTTACCCTTACTGCGTCTAGGTTCGCCAGTTTGTTATTGACCAATTTCACTGTTTCTCTCTTCAAATTGAAGTGAATCCTAGCCCTCACTAACCTATGATCACTGCACTTTACCCTACCTAACACTTCTACTTCCTGCACAATATGGGATCGGCAGAAATTATGAAATCAATTCCATTTTTTGCTTCACCATTAGGGTTTACCCAGGTCCACTTTTTGTTGCAACGCTTCCTGAAAAAGGTGTTCATGATTTGCAGCTTATTCCTTTCCGCGAATTCTACCAACATCTCTCCTCGAGTGTTTCTAGAATCCACGCCTTAGTTGCCAAGTGCTTGTTCATGAGGCTGCTTTTTCCCCACTTTTGTTTTGAAGTCGCGCATGACTATAGTATACTGAGTTTGCACTTTTCACATCGCTAATTCAATATCTTCATAAAGCTGTTCTATTTCATCATCATTGTGACTGGAGGTTGGAGCGTAGGTTTGTACTACCGTTGTTATATACCTCTTATTCAGCTTTATTACGACTACTGCTACCCTCTCATTAATGCTGTAGGACTCGTCAATGTTGCCCGCTATGTCCTTATTGATTAGGAAGGAATCCTACTCCGAACGGCTTATATGGTAGTCCTCTATAGCAGAGGGCTTAGCCATTTATCAGCATTGTGTAAGCTTTACCAGTTCTTCTAACCTCACTAAGGCCAATGATATCCCCAAACAATGTCTGATAATTCCTCAGAGTCCTGCTAGGCAAGCTTCACTTGAGAGGGTTCGGAATTTACACCCTGCAAGGGTCAGTTTCCATTGTGGCCTGTCCGGGTCGAGAGATTCTTAGCACCATCTACTGCGTTACAGGTCTGACCGACGCCTCGGTCAGGTGCTCCGCAGCTGCTGGAGACTGAGGGCCATTGGGTAATTGAATTTTTTTCTGATAGCTGTGCACTAATTTGTCATTGCAATTGATGCTTCGCGATGCGGGCAAAACAGCGACTTTTTTGAGAGCCGATTAAGTTTGAAGAAGTTATTCCATATGTTACATGTAGGATATGCCGTGCTGTGCGGAAATCAGAACGCGTGTTGCCACTTGTGCAGAAACCGGCATCGCAAGTATATGTACCTGATGTGGTTCTTGTGCCGTGCTGGAAATACCACGCTGGTTAGCAACAGTCATCGTAAGGTGCCACGCCATGTAGAACTATGAGCGGCACTGCCACTCTCCATTACAGCAGCAAAGCGCCCATATTTGGCGTGTCGTTAAAGCTTCTGCTGCTGCTGCCTTGCCGAACACAATGGTGGGAGCACAACATTTGCTTGCGTCACCTCGCACGTATACCACACGTAGTCCGAAAGCACTTGCGCTCAATAGACAGCAAAGGAAACTGGTGAACGATATCCAACCGGTCTATAGGGCATTGTAGTTGGTTTGCACACAACACACGACAAACACCGCCTTAAAATTCGTGACCTCTCTGCGTCGATGCCTCACATTGCACATTCACATGAAATGATCCTTTAAAAAATCTGGCATATTACATGGCATCATCACGAGGCAAGTAATAGTGGGAGACTCCGGATTGATTTTGACCGCCTGGAGTTCCTTAAGCTACACGTAAACCTAAGTAAACGAGCGTTTTTGCTTTTAGCCGCCATTGAAATGCGGCTGGCGCGCCAGAATTGAACCCTCGACCTTGGTATACAAGCATAACGTCACAGCTACTAAGCTACCGCGGTGGGTGGCTAACTGCCGTTTCCATTTCGCCATCGCTTGTAATTGGTGCAGTGAATACATCGAGTGACGATACTGTTGTGACCATGGAGTGCGACGCCTCAATGTAAAAACTGCACGAGTCGACGCCATGCATAGGAAGTAAAACGAACACAATTGTACGAATCGCTCTTGCTGTTATCGCATTTATTTACCCGCTTCATAAAAGCCTTGTTTCGCATAGATTGCAACATAAGCGTTGACTGAGCGTAACTTTCTGGTTTTTGTATTGATGTTCGGCTGACATATTGCGGCTCGTATTAATTGATGTCACACATATGGCAGAAAGTATGAGTAATTCAGGGGACCTTGGTAACTCAGGGGACCAACTGCAATGCATGCTCACTGACCTGGAGAGGCAAAGCAGAACGGTGGGTCTAAAAATTAATGTGCAGAAAACTAAAGTAATGTTTAACAGTCTCGGAAGAGAACAGCAGCTTACAATAGGTAGCGACGCACTGGAAGTGGTAAGGGAATACATCTACTTAAGACAGGTAGTGACTGCAGATCCGGATCATGAGACTGAAATAATCAGAAGAATACGAATGGGTTGAGGTGCGTTTGGCAGGCATTCTCAGATCATGAACAGCAGGTTACCATTATCCCTCAAGAGAAAAGTGTATAACAGCTGTATCTTACCAGTACTCACGTACGGGGCAGAAACCTGGAGGCTTACGAAAAGGGTTTTATTTAAACTGAGGACGACGCAACGAGCTATGCAAAGAAGAATGATGGGTGTAACGTTAAGGGATAAGAAAAGAGCAGATTGGGTGAGGGAACAAACGCGAGTTAATGACATCTTAGTTGAAATCAAGAAAAAGAAATGGGCATGGGCAGGACATGTAATGAGGAAGGAAGATAACCGATGGCCATTAAGGGTTACGTAGTGGTTTCCAAGGGAAGGGAAGCGTAGCAGGGGGCGGCAGAAAGTTAGGTGGACGGATGAGATTAAGAAGTTTGCAGGGACGACATGGCCACAATTAGTACATGACCGGGATAGTTGGAGAAGTATGGGAGAGGCCTTTTCCCTGCAGTGGGCGTAACCAGGCTCATGACGATGATGAACGTGTCCAAGATTTCGTACTTGTTTTATAAGAAGCCTACTGCATCACCAATATGCCGGCTGCTTGTAATTGCACCAAACAAAACTATTAAAGCAATACAAATATTCGTGAGCTCATTTTATCATTCGAGTGTTCAGATTAGTAACCTATAGATGTGGAATAAGTTGAGAAGTTCTGTGCCTCATTAACGAAGCTACGTTAATTAAATTTTACGTAGTTCATCTTCGGTGGCTAAAGAAAATGAGTAGTTTTGAGCCCGTCCTCGAAATTATCAAGCCGAGCGCAGAAATTTTGAATAAACATGCTTCTGTAAGACCTATGCGAACCAAAATTTTCCATTTAAACACTCTTGGAAAGCATAACTGATGCAGAGAAAGAACATATGTAAAGTCACAGAAAGAACGGTGCTTCAAGACGGGACACAAAGGAGGAAGCACAGACACACTGCGCTGATTAACAAATTGAAGCGCTGTTTTTTCTGCGAAAATGAACCAAGTAGCCAATGTAGGATTTATCTGACGATCTCGCCGCTGCCACCATATGTAAGATTTGCAGTCGGGCTTGTAGGACGATCGGAGGAACTTGGGGCGACAGGACTAGGCGAGCAGGATTTATTTACATTATTTACATTATAACCTGGGATACATTTGCACAGTCTAGCGTGACTCCCAAATGGAGCCCGCAAGACGAAGCATACAACATACGAGCACGACGCTCCAAACACACTGACGAGCACGCAGCTCACGAGTACATTGACGAGCACAGAGCACGACGACGAGCACACTCTAGCAGCCGACAATCGCTGCTTATAAGCACTCCGTTCGACGTCATCGTTCGACGTCATCGCAGACTACACGCCTTTTTGGAGCAGGAGGGCTCACACACACGTGCCGCACAGGTTTCAGTGCTCTCTCCAGGGCAGACGACCTTTGCAGCGCAGTTGTCGTGGTATCCATTGTCCTGCGTCCCCGTAGTCAGGTGGTCACGCCCGACCCCAGCCGGCGCCGCTAAATTCCAGAGCTGCCTTTTTCCAGTAGTGGCCACGTGTGTCAGCAGACTGTGACGAATCCTGGGGTCCCCGTACCGCAAAGCGCCCTTTTGCCAGGGCGGCTCCCCATGCCGCAGCAAGACTATGAAGACCCGGCAAATTAACCGACAATGCATGGGGCGCCAAACGTGGCCAGCCCTGCTGTCGTCACCGATCCTCCAAACGCGGCGCATGGTCGGTTAGCGTTGTCGTCCTCGCTCGTTCTCTGAAGGGCGCCGCCACCGCGGGTCGGTCGAAGCACGTGCAGCGGGCTGAAATAGCTGGCACGTTGCTACCTCGGCCGGCCATTGCTAACACCAGTCAGTCAATCCTTGCAAACGTGTAAAGCCAACATGAGCGCACCTAGCTTTTTGTGATGTCATCAGTGCCCCGTGACATATTCCTTATGGCCAGTCCGCTTTCGATTTTGTTCACGCTGTTCTTCGAACAATATCCCGAAGACAGTGCAAAACCGGGCCGACGGCCTGCGGAGGCGTTGTGCCGATAACAAAGATAGTGCGGCGGAGGGGCAGTTCGCCGCTGAGGGGCCAACATGCACAGCTTCGCTGGTCATATAGGTTATAGGTCATAGGTTTAAATGTGGGTTTGAATATACCCTATATGCCACTCAACCCCAAGAGTAGGTGTGGGCGAGGAAATGTCACACACACACTCACGCGCACGCGCGCACGCACACACACACACACACACACACACACACACACACACACACACACACACACACACACACACACACACACACACACACACACACACACACACACGCACACGCACACGCACACACACACACACAGAACTGCACACGGAACTACTCAGACACAAACACGTGCGCACACGCAAATGCAAACACACTCAAGGCGTGCACACCCATATACACTCCCTCTCCTTCCCTATTGCCTCCCAAAGAGATGCGCTTGCAAACAGACTCATTGACACTCGCTCTGCAATTACCGTTCAAACTCTAGCTCTAATAAATCGATTTAAGGTTTAAATTTGGTGCTCTTCAAGTGAATGTGCCCTCAGCTGAGAGGGTGCAAAACGATTTGCTCCTGTCGTGTGACATAACCATCCATCCCCGACCAAAACACTGCTTAACGCACCACCAATGTTGCAATGTTGCATAAATGGAAAAGTTGTTACAAGGGACTATTTTCTTGGCGCAGACAGTTGAAACCTGTTGATACTCGGCTATTATATGGAGGAGCAGGAAATAACTGTATTGTGTGCCCTGCGAGTTGGTGGGGAGGGCGAAAGGCCCCGCCTAGGTGACGGCGAGGAGTTCGTGGGTCCTGGCGACGTTCTCGGCTCTCTGGACGGTCTACAGATGATCCTCGAGAGCGGGGCTGAGCAGCGCGGCCTCCCAGCACGTGTGAAGGCTTTTGCTAGAGGCCGCGTTTCCGTTAGTGTTACTTATCCCTTGGCATTTCCATAATATATGCTCCAGAGTGGCCCTGGATTCACACTTGTTTCATTTGTCCGTTTGATATCTATCCGGATACATGACATGTGAGAGCGCAGGATTCGGATACGTCCTAGTTGGTAACAGCCGCCATGCGACAGACTGCTTTTTTGTCAATTTTGGGTGAGGTCGCGGGAATATGCCCCTCTGTAATCTATAGTATTTCGTGATGTCATTATATCTGGTCATTCTGTCCGCCAACTCCCACTCATCTACCTCGCCGTCACGTCCAAAGGGTGCCGGGGCGTCACTTGCGACCGCGGCTCGGTCCGTAAGCCCTCGAGCCGCGGCGTGTGCCGCTTCGTTGTGGCCGTCCTCCACGAGAACGTGAGCAGGTGTCAATGTCATGCATGTCTTTCTTTTGTACTCTCAACCTCCTGCAAGAAGGATGCGTAGTGCCTCCAGGGTGATTCGGCTGTTGGCAAAGTTTCTTATGGCCCTCTGAGGGTCGCTGCAGCGACTCTCAGACAGCAATGACGCAACCTGACGCTCAGACGCAACCGTGATAGTCATGACTATCACGGTTGCTGTAGTCTGAGCTACTGTGAACGCTATGGCTACGGCTTCCCCTGTCTCATTACTTGTGGTGCGTATCGTCGCGCACGTCTTACAGTGCTTCTCGCTATCGATTACAATCTTGTAAACCCTCGTCTGCGATTGTATCGAGCCGCGTCTACGAAGACTGGGTCCTTGTCGCTGCCGAATTTCTTCTGTATCTCCTTCGCTCTGTTCTCTCGTTTGTCCTTATTGTGTGCTAGGTGCTGTTAGGAACGGCCTGCAGAGGTGCCGACATGCAAAGTTTTCTCAGCCAGCTGCAGCTGCGAGCGTGGCGAGCTTCCCCGAAGCGACCATGGAAGCCTTCACCACCTGCCGCGGTGACTCGTTTCGTAGGGACGACGATGCGCCACGTCAACACCCCCTCGGTGCCGCTATGACTAAACGCGATCCGCGGACCAAGCATTGTTCGTGGATTCGCCGTGTCCGCTGTTTGAAACAGTGGAGCCCCTGGAAGATATTTTGCGCGGCCGTCTCACGGGGTTTAGAAGTCATGGACGGACGCGGTGGCCATTGTCTGCGGGGTCAACACTGGGATGAAGAGGCGCCTGCCCGGGCCAAGCCCCGTGTTTCCATGAACCCACTCACCTCGGCGTGGTCAGTAAAACCTGTGTGGAAGTGTGTGTAACCCTCCCCCTCAAAGGCGGGTCGACTACGATGACGTTGGACGCTACGAATTGGCGGTGAACTGCCGTTTTTCCCTCACCTAGGGATCTAGGGAGGACATAGTGCTTATAAGCAGCTGTTGTGCGGCTGCTGAGTGTGCTTTCTCTCGCAGTAATGCTAGACTGATGAACTGCAACGTCCTTATGTAGATACTGTAAATAAACCCGTATTCCTCGTTCTCGATGAGAATCAGTCCTTCTCTTCAACAACGTCCTCAGCGTGGATAAGATGCACGACGGCATGGGCGTACTACCATCTATTTCATGCCCGACTCCAAACGTTACAACTGGCCGGCAGCGGTGACACGGACTTTGCGATGTGGTGCTGTGTCTGCAGTGAGGGCTTGGTTCTTGCATTGAATGTCTAGGCTTCATTTTGTGGTTGTTCTGTTTAGAACAGTAGGGAAGCTAGATTGTTGATTGTTAGCTAGGTTGTGTTTTCCTAGGTAGGTTTAGCGAGCTGGACCAAGGCAGTAAAGCAGCAATCATACAGTGAGGGACACTGCTGAGAGACGAATTGTTGATTGGTGGTGAGGAACTGGGCCTGGAAGTAAGCAAGGAAATGCTGAACTCGGAATTACAGCAGCTAATTTCCGAACAGGCCAGTGAGGGAGAAATTGAAATGGGGTTCGAACTTCTGAAAAAAAGAGATAAACGAGACAGAGAGAGAGAGGAACGCGATAAAGATCGCGCGTTAAGAAAAATGCAACTTGAACTTGAAAGCAAAAGTTTGGAGTTGTCTCAAGGAAGTGAAGGGGCTCTGGGACGATCAAGTCAGGCAGAATCATACCGCATGGACAGGCTGTAAAGCCATTTGAGGTGGGGAACGACATAGGCTTGTTCCTTGGAAATTTCGAAAGAACTTGCGAGAAGATGACCTTTGGTCCGAGTACATGGCCACAGCCGTTGCTGTCTATGTTGCCGTGTGAGGCTGCGGAAGTAATCGCCGAACTCAGTGCACAGGATGGATATGACTATGCGAAAGTTAAGGCTAGTCTTTTAAAAAAGTACCGCCTTTCAGCCTTAGCTTATCGACAGAGGCTTAGAAGCACAGGCAAGAAGGATAGCGAGGGATATCCGGAGTTTGCATCTAGCTTAAAGGCAAACCTAGTCGAGTGGCTGAAAAGCGCGGAAGCGTACTACAGCAGAGACATGATCATTGAATGCATGTGTCTAGAGCAGTTCTACAAAATCATCCCCCAAGCTGTGTACTGTGGGTGCAAGACAGAGGGAATGTAAACACTGTGGAAAGGGCGGCTGAATTAGCCGAAGAGTACGCAACGCGTATAAAGCTGAACGCCGAGGACGGAAATTGGGACGGTCGAAATGGACCGCGGAAACCATTTCCATTCAAAAAGGCTTCGCAGACTAAACGACCGGAACCTGTAGACGTGGAAGAAAAGCCTTCAGAAAAGAGCGAGGAGAAATCAAACGGGGAAACAGTAACAAAAGAGCACAAAATAAAATTCGAATCTTTCAGACCGATCCGCTGCTTTAAGTGCCACAAACTCGGACATATCGCTGTAAACTGCGGGAAGCCTAGCGTAGTTTTTTCCTACATAGATGAAAAAGATGAGAATATGGAACTTTTAAGCCGATACCTTCACGACCTACAAGTTAATGGCAAACCATGCCGGGTGCTGCGAGACAGTGCCGCCACTATGGACATTGTCCATCCGTCTTACGTGACGGTAGATGACTTCAGGGGAGAAGTAGCATGGATCAAACAAGTTGTAGAGAAACACAGCGTGTGTCTGCCCATGGCCAAAGTGACCGAAGCTAGTGACCGAGGGTGCAGTTTCCAAATTTTTGTCGCTGCAGTACCCCTATATTTTTTCGAATCGTTCGGATCAGTTACTACGTGACAAAGGGCTTAAACTGGGAGAGGGCGTAGTACAGGCATTGACGCGAGGCCAAGCTCGTAAAATCGCGTCGCTTTCGGCTGAAAATGCTCAAGCTGTTCCAGGGAAAGTAGCAAAAGAGGTAACTTCAGTAACCGAATCCGAGCTGGGGTCGAGGGACGAAAAAACGGTTGAGGAAAGTCTGCCAGCTGACCAGCTCATTAAGAGCGGATCACTAGGGTGTCAAAGTTCACACCTGCAGGAAGAGCCAGCTGACGCACTCGCAATCGAGACAGGGTCATTACTATCACCGGCCTCTAATAACTTTGATCAGCTCTTACGTGTGGACAGAGAGTCACTGGCAGCCGAGCAAAAGAATGATGACAGCTTAGCTAAATTACATCACACAGCTAAAGAAGGCATTGCAAGGCGTAACGTGACGATACATGAGAGACGAGGATTGTTGTATCCGCACTACAGAGACCGAGAAGTCAGGATTCTAGATCAGTTAGTCGTACCTACTGGGTACAGGGAGGACCTTTTGAGTCGCTGTCATGGAAATGGGTGGTCCGGCCTCCTAGGCATAAACAAATCAAAGGAAATATTGCTTATGGAATACTACTGGCCTGGCTGTTTCAAAGACGTAGAAAACTTTGTATGATCATGCGACGCCTGCCAGCGCTCAGGTAAACCAGGCGAAACATGGAAAGCTCCACTAAAATTAGTGCCCTTAATAACAGAGCCTTTCAGATGACTTGTGATAGACACGTTAGGGCCTCTACCAAAAACGAAATTGTGTAACAGGTACTAGTTTACCACGCTGTGTCCGGCTACAAAGTTTCCAGAAGCAATCCCTCTGAAAGAGCTCAGCTCCACCGAAGTAGTAGATGCGCTTTTGATAGTATTAGCACGAGTTGGGTTTTCATCCCAAATTCAGGCAGATCAAGGCTCAGTATTCACCAGCGCACTGACTTCCACATTCTTGCAAAAGTGCGGGGTAAAGTAGATACACAGTTCCGTCTATCACCCTCAATCAAAGAGTGTAGAGAGGTGGCATTCAGTGCTTAAGCGAGTTTTGCGGGCGCTCTGGTACGAACACAAGGAGGACTGGGAGAACTGTTTTCCGGCCACTTTGCTTGCTTTCCGAACGGTTACTCATGAGGCTACAGGGTTCCGGCCAGTAGAACTAGTATATGGGAGGACACTCCGTTCTCCACTGAGAATGTTAAGAGAGATGTGAAAGGAAAGAGGAGAGAGTCCAACAGTGGTAGAATACTTGCTAAATCTGCTGTAACGGCTAAGTGCAACCCAAGAGCTAGTCGAAAAGAACATTGGAGTAGCTCAAAAGAACGCCAAATTCTATTACGAGAAGAATATGCGAGGCTTCGTACGCTTAACGCCGGAGGCCAGGTAATGATCCTCAAACCTTCAAGAAAGAACAAGCTTGAAGTTCACCGGAACTGGCCCGTTAAAGTGCTGCACCAGCTTTCACATACTATCCTCTGAAAATGCCCGGTCGCAGGAAGGAGGTGAGGATATACCACTGCAATTTGATGAAGCCGTACGCAGAGCGGAGCGGAGTCGTTAACTGAACCATCAAGGAGCAGGATGACACTGGTACCGAGTTTAATGAGTGTAACGCGACTTCCAACTCTGAAATCAGCCTGGAGGAAGTGGTAAAACATTCGGTAAGCTCGCACTCTCTTAGACCCGAGCAGCTAGATGAGCTAAGAGGGCTGTTAGGGGGTTATCTCGACAGATTCAGCGATCGGCCAGGTAAAACCGAGCTAATAACGCATGAAATAGACCTGAACCCGTAAGATCGAAGTTTTACAGGGTGCCTCCACGACAGAGAGAAATCATGAAATCAATCAATGAAATCATGTAATCAATGAAAGCTATACATAAGGGTTGGTTATATTCCGCAGATTTCTCCGTCACCTGATTGATAGTGTGAATATGGTCTATTGTTGAGTAGTTTTTACGGAATCCTGCCAGGTCCTTTGGTTGACAGAAGTCTAAGGTTTCCCTGATTCCGTTTGCGATTACCTTAGTAAATACTTTGTAGGCAACAGACAGTAAGCTGATCGGTCCATAATTTTTCAGGTCTTTGGCGTCCCCTTTCTTATGGATTAGGATTATGTTAGCGTTCTTCCAAGATTCCGGTACGCTCGAGGTGATGAGGCATTGCGTATACAGGGTGGCCAGTTTTTCTAGAACAATCTGCCCACCATCCTTCAACAAATCTGCTGTTACCTGATCCTCCCCACTTTTGCATAGCTCCCAAGGCTTTGTTTACTTCTTCGGGCGTTACTTGTGGGATTTCAAATTCCTCTAGACTGTTCTCTCTTCCATTATCTTCGTGGGTGCCACTGGTACTGTATTAAGCTCTACAAAACTCCTCAGTCACTTGAACTATCTCATCCATATTAGTAAGGATATTGCCAGCTTTGGCTCTTAACGCATACATCTGATTCTTGCCAATTCCTAGTTTCTTCTTCACTGCTTTCAGGCTTCCTCCATTCCTGAGAGCACGTTCAATTCTACCCATGTCAGCTACCCATGTCCTTATGTCAGCTGTCTTACGCTTGTTGATTAACTTGGAAAATTCTGCCAGTTCTATTCTAGCTGTAGGGTTGGACGCTTTCATACATTTGCGTTTCTTGATGAGATCTTTCGTCTCCTGCGATAGCTTACTGGTATCCTGTCTAACGGAGTTACCACCGACTTCTATTTCACACTCCTTAATGATGCCCATAAGATTGTCGTTCATTGTTTCAACACTAAGGTCCTCTTCCTGAGTTAAAGCCGAATACCTGTTCTGTAGCTTGATCCGGAATTCCTCTATATTGCCTCTTACCGCTAACTCATTGATCGGCTTCTTATGTACGAGTTTCTTCCGTTCCCTCCTCAAGTCTAGGCTAATTCGAGTTTTTACCATCCTATGGTTACTGCAGCGCCCTTTGCCGAGCATGTTTACATCTTGTATGCTAATGTAGGCTAATGTGTTCAGTATGGTAATTCCATGCTATTTGTTTGTGAAAGAAAACACCGACAGTATTATTGTTAAGGGTTATTATTAAGGGTTAAAGGGTTAGCTTGAGAGACGTTTCGTATAATTTGCATTTTGCACGGAACAGTACAGCCTTGGTTTTAGAACAATTACTGTGTAGTGAATTTGCTGTAGTCCATGCATATATTTTATTTAGTGCTTCATTTGCAGACACGATGAGGTCATCAACCATTTCACGAGAAAAGAATAGATTGGTGTTATCCGCGTAGATTACGTAATCTACAGAGCTGTCAATTTCTACATCATTATTAAAAAATATTAAATACCAGGGGTCCAAATATGCTGCCTTAGGGTACCCCATTCTTAACTTTAATGGATGATGATAGCTCCCGGTTAATTGATACGCACTGTTGCTGATTTGATAAATAGCTATTTATGACACCAGGAACTCCATAACATTAGAGTTTTTCTAAAACTGTAGCATGATTTATCTTGTGAAATGCCTTGGAGAAATCTAGGAATATTTCTAGGGTAAGTTTTTTTGCTTTCATATTCCTTAGAATCAATTCATTTTGGTAAAGCAAGGCACTTTCGGTACACAGGCCTGACTGAAAGCCCAACTGTGACGACGTTATAATGTTGTCTATTTAAAAACTTAGACAGTCGAATGAAAATAAGGTTTTCGTACTCTCTAGAAAAAGCCGGCAAAATTGATATCGGTCTATAGTTACATAAAATGCCCTTGTCTCCGCCCTTATATATAACCGTTACTTTAGCGGTTTTCATTCTCTGCGGAAACACTCCTTTGGTAAACGCGAAATTATAAATGTGAACTAAGCAGGTACATATGAGATCTAAGATAAATATTATAGATTCCAATTTTAAGCCATCTATGTCCTCGCTTTTGCTCATTTTGAAATTTTGAAAAACACTGAAGACCTCCTGTGCGTCCTTGGGATTCGCAAACAAATAATCAGTCAGAGCGGGAGGCAAATATTCCAGTGAATCCCAATTATGAATACTGTCAGCCAATAAGGTAAAATATTCATTGAACTTGTTTGCAAGCACTGCAACCTTACATAATTCATTGTTTATAGACGGCTAACAAATATCGTTATTCACTTGTTTAGTAGATATGATAACATTTAATTCATTCCACATTTGTTTTGAATCAGTGACACTATCAAACATCATGAAGTAATAATTATGTTTAGCTTGTTTTTGTATTTTAGTGAGTTTGTTAACGTATGCCTTAAAACCTTTAAATTTATGCGGGCCTCGCTTTATCTGAAACTCTTGATATAACGTATATTTTTCTTTTATCATATTGCCACGAGGTGTAACGCGCCAGCGCTGAGAAAGAAGTGACTGGAACGCGCGCTCGGCAAGAGGTGGGCGCTGAAGAAGAAGAACTAGTAGAGGCTGAGGACGCCGGCTTGAGTTTTGTGTACGCCATCTTGTACAGCTGTCTGTCTCGCCGACGCCAGGTGCATCTTCATTTGTCTTTTCGTGACAAAACTGGTGGAGGTGCTGGCTACGGTTCATTCGATGCCACCAACCCCTCCAGGTAGCAGGAGCACCAGCCCTATACTAGTGGACATCCCTGTTCACCGCGCCAGCAGGAGAATCCGACGATTGCCTCCGGAGC
The DNA here is from genome assembly GCF_023375885.2 of Dermacentor andersoni. NCBI lineage: Eukaryota > Metazoa > Arthropoda > Arachnida > Ixodida > Ixodidae > Dermacentor > Dermacentor andersoni. The sequence continues at coordinate 16,347,251 of NC_092814.1, forward strand.
TTGATCATCTCTCCGCAACAACATCGACGCCCCCACGGACCAGTATGGAAGGAACATCGACGTCTCTATCGACTATAATGCAAGGTACGTCCACAACGGCACCTCAGTACCTGCTGCAGAATCTCCGAGTGCCGAAAGTGTTCCACGTGGATATCTTCGAGAGTGTAGAAAACTGGTTAGCCCAGTTTGAGCGCGTTGCCGAGATAAACGAATGGAGCGACGCGGCGAAGTTGAGAAACGTCTACTTCAGCTTGAAGGACGGTGTTCGCACTCAGTACGAGAACCGAGAAGGGCTCCTCAAATCGTGACTCGAGTTCCGCCGTGCCTAGCTGGAGACATACACCAATGCTGATCGCCGCGACCGAGCCGAACGGGCGCTCCAATCCCGCATTCATCTGCCGAATGAGAGCGTGACGTCGTACGTAGAGGATATGACGCGCCTCTTTCGTCGGGTGGACCCCACCATGTCAGAGGAAAAGAAGCTGCGGCTTCTAATGCGGGGAGTTAAAGAAGATCTATTTGTTGGCCTGGTTCGAAGCCCGCCGAAGACCGTGGCTGAATTCTTAACCGAAGCCACCACGATGGAAAAGAGGCACACCAGCGCTCAGCTTTCTATGAAAGGCAAATGAACGCTACTTCACCTTCGGACCAGCGCTCCGCTACGTATGACAGGCACGCGAATGCGGCTTCACTGACGGACGCGGTTGCCTTTGGGAACGTGGACGTTCTCCGAGACGTTAACCGCTCGGTGGTGCGTGATGAGCTTCAACGGCTCAGCTGCCCACCTCAGCCCACGCTGGGTTCCATTTCTGCCCTCGTGAGAAGTGAAGTGCAGCAAGCGATCCAAGGTCCCGTTCCAAGCAGCAATGCGCCATCTGTGACAACACAGTTGCAGCGGCTGTCGTATGCGGAAGTATTGGGGCGAGTCCCTGTCCGCGCTCCGACCCATTTCATCCCCGCCACGCCTTACGCTGCGTCATACGTCCCGCCGCTCCCATCAGTGCAACCGATCCAACGTATGGAGGATCAGCGCCCGCTCGAAAGGGAATCTGACGTCTGGCGTACCGCAGACAGAAGGCATCTGTGTTATCACTGTGGAGAAGCCGGTCACGTATACCGTGACTGTCCATACCGACGCCTCGGACTGCAAGGTTTTGCCGCGGATCCACCAAGGCCCAGGTATGGCGAAAGGCCTAAGGCAATTGAAGAGTACCTGAACCAGCAGGGTATGCCACTGTTCCCGCGGCGGCAGTCGCGCTCACCGTCCCCCAAGCGATCTTCCCCAGCTCCTAGAAGCCCTCCAATGGCAGCGCAAGGACGATCGCCAAGCCCTCGCCGGGAAAACTAAGAACAGCGACCTTCGGGGGCGAGGCCGCTGATAATCGCCCTTCAGAAGACCTCCAATCGACGCGAGCACGGTCTATTCAGAACCATCAAATGACGACAGCAGCCGAACTCAGCGACAGACTCTCGCTATACATAGCTGTTGTGCTCGATGGCCGCCATGTTAGTGCGTTATTGGACACGGGTGCCGACTACTCAATCTTGTGCGGAAAACTAGCGACGGAACTCAGAAAAGTTATCACGCCTTGGTCTGGAACGCAAGTTCGTACAGCTGGCGGACATATCGTAACACCGTTGGGCATGTGCACGGTCAGAGTAGGAATTCGTGGGTGTACGTTTCCAGCCAGCTGCCTTATACTCCGCGATTATTCTCGGGACCTCATCTTGGGTGTCGACTTTCTGCGAGAGTATGGTGCCATTATAGACCTCCGGGAGCGCACAGTGACTTTTTCGACAGAGAGAGCAGCGAACATCCGCGACAACTGCCGACGTAACGCGCTTCGGGTTTACGCCGACAGTGCAACTTTACCACCACGCGCAAGTGTCCTGGTAGCGGTCGTATGCGACGATCTGCGCGACGGCGAAGCTGTTGCAGAGGGCAATTCCTCCCTTATGCTGACTCATGGTGTATGTGCAGCCCGCAGTCTCATTATGCTTCGAGGTGGACATTTTGCGCTCCTCATGACGAACTTCAGCCAGGAACATCGGCACCTGTTTCGTCGTACTACTGTCGCTTTTGCTGAGCCCATAGCGGACGTTGCTGAATGCTTTGCGTCTATGACAAAGGACAACCCAGCTCAGACACTCAGCAATATCGACATCAATTCAGGCCTTTCGGAGGAAAAGCAAGAAGCGCTGCGCGAGTTGCTACTTCGGTTCAAGGAGTGCTTCGCATCTTCTTCTAAGGTACGCCAGACGCCCATCACGAGACACCGAATAATCACGTATGACGATGCTCGTCCCATACGACAACTGCCTTATCGCGTATCGGCGAAAGAGCGCAACGTGATTAATGCACAAGTGAAAGAAATGCTTGACGATGACGTCATACAACCATCCCAAAGCCCTTGGTCGTCGCCGGTGGTCCTTGTCAAAAAGAAAGACGGAACGCTTCGGTTCTGTGTTGACTATAGAAAGTTGAATAACGTCACAAAAAAAGACGTTTATCCGCTTCCGCGGATCGATGATTCGTTAGATCGACTACGGCGAACCAGGTATTTTTCATCCATAGATTTGAAGAGTGGATATTGGGAAATCGAAGTTGACGAATGAGATCGCGAAAAAACTGCCTTTGTTACCCCGGATGGACTGTATGAATTTAAAGTACTTCCACTAGGTCTGTGTTCCACACCGGCCACATTCCAGAGAATGATGGACACTGTTCTGACGGGTCTGAAGTGGCAGAGTTGTTTAGTATACTTAGATGACGTCGTCGTGTTTTCGGCGGCCTTCGAAGAACATCTGAAGCGTTTAGAGGCGGTACTTGAGGCGCTCCGCTAATCTCACACTAAAGCCAGAAAAGTGTCACTTCGGTTACGAAGAGCTGAAGTTTCTGGGGCATGTTGTAAACGCCGACGGCGTCCAGCCTGACCCAGACAAAACATCTGCTGTTGCTGCTTTTCCGACTCCTCGTGACAAGAAAGCAGTACGCCGCTTTCTCGGTCTGTGTGCGTACTATCGTCGCTTCATCGCTAATTTCTCCCGGATCGCCGAACCACTTGTACGCCTCACGCGAGAAGGCACACGCTTCGTTTGCACGGATGAGCAGGACGCAGCTTTCACCAAGTTACGGCAGCGCCTGCAGAAATCACCCGTCCTCGCTTACTTTGACGAGAACGCTGACACCGAGGTGCATACCAACGCAGGGAACGTCGGTCTTGGCGCTGTACTCGTTCAAAACAAGGAAGGCGTTGAGCTAGTGATCGCTTACGCCAGTCGCACCCTTTCACGCGCCGAAATCAACTACTCCACCTCCGAGAAAGAGTGTCTAGCGGTTGTGTGGGCCATCATGAAATTTCACCCTTATCTCTACGGTCGCCCTTTCAAGGTGGTGACAGACCACCATTCCTTGTGTTGGTTAGCCAACTTACAAGACCCGTCCGGGCGACTTGCTCGATGGAGTCTCCGTCTGCAGGAGTTCCATGTTACCATCGTCTACAAATCGGGCCGCAAACACGAAGGTGCGGACACGTTGTCGCGCGCTCCCGTCAAAACTTGCGATAAGGACATGGACGAAGACGGCGCATTCCTTGGGGCCCTCACTGCACCTGACGTGATCATACGGCAGCACGAGGACGCCGTAATACGCCCTCTCCTCGGTCACCTAGAAGGCAAGGACGTTACAATCCCACGGCACGTTTCTCGCAGTTTCTTGACCTTCTGCCTCCGAAAGGGTGTCCTCTACAAGAAAAACTCGAGTGCCAGCGACAAAGAGTACCTATTGGTCGTACCTGCCGCCCTCCGTGATGACATTCTCCTAGCCTGCCATGATGAACCCACGTCTGGACACTTGGGATTTTCACGTACTCTTGCAAGAGTACGCCAGACGTACTACTGGCCCAGACTTTCTACCACGGTGAAGCGTTACATGCAAAGCTGCCGTGAGGTTCAACGCAGGAAATCGCCGTCTTTCAAACCCGGGGGGTTACTCCAACCCAGCGCACCACCTAGCGCGCCGTTTGATCAAATCGGCATGGATCTTCTGGGACCCTTTCCCTTGTCAGCCAGCGGAAACAAGTGGATTATAGTCGCCACAGACTATCTAACACGCTACGCCGAGACGAAAGCTGTACAACGTGCCACGGCCTACGAAGTTTCACAGTTCTTCATAGATCAGATAGTCCTCAGACATGGTGCCCCATCATACGTCATCACCGACAGAGGAACTGCCTTTACAGCCCAACTGATAGAGGACATATTCGAGTTGAGCTGCACGCAGCATCGCAAGGCCACTGCCTATCATCCGCAGACCAACGGACTGACGGAACGGCTAAACAAAACTGTTGCTGACATGCTGTCTATGTATGTAGACGTCCAGCATATAACATGGGATCAAGTCCTGCCGTACATTACATTCGCGTACAACACCGACATTCAGGAAACAACACAATTCACACCGTTCCGTCTTGTCTACGAGCGCGAGGTCCAGACCACGCTAGACGCAATGCTCCCGCACGACACCGACGCATCACTTACTTTCGACGCCGAGCAACTTACTCAACACGCAGAGAAAGCTCGTCAACTCGCGCGCATACACATCACGAAGCAGCAGAGTACAGACGCACGACGCTACAACCTTCGACATCGGCACGTTGAGTACCAGCCAGGTGACCAAGTCTGGGTGTGGACTCCAATCCGTCGCCAAGACTTATCTGAGAAGCTGCTTAGTAGATACTTTGGACCCTACAAAGTGACACGCCGCGTTATTGAAGTGAACTATGAGGTCATTGCCGACGGTGCCGCGTCGCCTCGGCGTCGACAGCACCACTCGGAGATAGCGCATGTTATTCGCCTCAAACCGTATTTCGCGCGTTAAGGCGGCGCCGACCCGATGTTATACGACTTCCACACTTCCACTTTTTTTTTAGTAAGCATCGGTAGTTTAGTAAGCATCGGGGTCGATGCTTTTCTTTTGGCGCGGCAATAATGCCACGAGGCGTAACGCGCCAGCGCTGAGAAAGAAGTGACTGGAACGCGCGCTCGGCAAGAGGTGGGCGCTGAAGAAGTAGTAGAGGCTGAGGACGCTGGCTTGAGTTTTGTGTACGCCATCTTGTACAGCTGTCTGTCTCGCCGACGCCGGGTGCATCTTCATTTGTCTTTTCGTGACAATATTAAGTATTGCTGAAGAAATCCAAGGTTTGCGCGCCCGCCTAGGACTATTTAACGCTTTCTAAGTAAAGTGATTTCCTTGAATACGCGTGACATAGGGTATCAATAAAACCATCGTAAGTGAGATCAGAGGAGGAACATGATAGAACGTTACTCCAATTTATTGTGCTGATTTCGTCTCTAAAAGAAGATAATATTCATGGATTTATTTGTTGAAAATGAGCGGCAGGAAGGGTTTGACTTCTTTTATTAGTTTTGTTGTCAAGGACTAAATATATGGGCAAATGATAGCTTATTGGGGCATCAAGGACGCCTGTCTGTACTGTACTGTTTGTACTATTCGTAATTAACAAGTGTAGTAGAGGAGAACTGGTATCAGTAATACGCGTTGGGATAGTGATTACGTTTCTTAAGAAAAAACTAGCAAGGAAGTTTGAAAATCTCGTCTGTTTAGGTGTATTGCTCAACATATCTATGTTAAGGTCTCCTCCCAGAACGGATATATAATTAAGCTCATTGACAACGGCAAATAGATTTTCTAAATATTGAAAAAAATAATCAATTTTGCCATCAGGTGGCCTGTACATTACTACAAACATATAGCTCTGATACTTTAAGGTTAATACCTCAATGTCCTCTGTACACCGAAACAAATCTTCAACATATTCATACACAAATCCAGCCTTTACATGTATGCATACACCTCCACCAATTTTTGATTTTATATTGTGGCATACAACATTATATCCGCCAATACGAAACACGTCTGTATCACTACGTTACCAAGTTTCGGTCATCATAATAACGGTGAATAAGAAATTGAACCTATCAAGAAATAAAACAAAGCTTTCTTCGTTCGAGCGGGCTGATTGCATATTAATATTAAGGAGCTGCACATGATGGTCGCTTACATACGAGTTCAATTCAGATGCACTAGAATGCATGGCCATCGTTCTCTAGAAATAATATAGTTAGGCTGTCATTAGGCTAGACTACTTCATCAGGCGTTACATGTAAAAGGGGGGTCCTGTCTGCCTTCCTCATATAAATTTTGCCCTGCGATACCCACACATATTTCGATTCCCTTTCACGCCTTGCTTGCCATGCTTTACTGAGCATAACCTTAAGTTCCATGCAGAGGTGCTCGTTTGTACAAACAATGTTATTCTTTTTAAACCAAGACGACTGCTGTCTAATTTAGCCTTTTTTGTCAGCAATTCAACACTGCTCATTTCTTCTGTATGTTAATGAGTTATAGCTATGCAAGACTCTGAGTTTTCAAGACTGCATAGAGCTCTAAAAAGACACTTTGTCGCTCTCAAACTGCTGCAGAAACAATAAGCTACTCCTAAATGCTTCTAGAAGTATAATATGAAGTTATACGGAAAAACACCATGTACGAAGGCGACTCAGAAAGTCTTTGCAACTATTTTTATTAGCCAAAATAAGGTACGTACATGCAATGACAAATATACGTGATATTCTACGTACCTTACACTACTATTCCACAAAGTCTCCACACAAGTTCAGAGATCTGTCCCATCGCAGCACTAAACTTGACATGTCCCTGCGGCAGTATTCGTCCTGCTGACTGTGAAACCACCACCAGACTGCTGCCTTGGCTTCATCGTTGCACGTGAATCGCTGTCCTGCCAGGAACTTCTTCAGCGGACCGAAAACATGGAAATCCCTAGGTGCGAGGTCCGGACTGCATGGTGGGTGGTCCAGATTCTGCCAGGGAAATGACCGGAGCTTGTCGGCAGCTGTGAGTGCAACACTTCGCTGCTCGTACGCCGCGTGCGTGTGAAGCCATGAAGGAAGGAAAAAAGATAGGAGGGAGCATTACGCCACGCAGCTAGCATTGGCAAGCGAACGCTCCGTGAAGCCACAGTGGTAGCCCAACACATCATCTCTTCCGTCGAGATCACGAAGCCAATTGGAGATTTGCCGAGACATGGTTCCCGGTAGCTTTTATTCGGTGTGCGCTCGGCCGACAGTTGCTAGCTGCTCGGATGGAGGCCTCCATGGCTGCTCAGCTGCTCTGCCTGTATTTCTGATGACATTTTTGCCTGAATGCTTGTTCCGCTTCGGTCGTTTCCGGCAAGGCACGTCTTTCCGCACTTTGGGCGAGTTGTGAGAGGCTCCCCATCCAATGTTAGCGCATTTAGGCTACAGGTATACTTCGGCCGAAGTAAACAGACCGTTGTGAGTGATGATAAGCGACACGTATTCGTCACATTTTTGACCGAGGCATGGCCCGTGTGTACTTTGCCCCGTTATGCGAGCTCTGTTGATTTGCATTGTCGCTGGATCAGTGGCATCTTACCCGGTTTGCATGCATGCGATCTATCGCATTGCGGGAGTCATCCTTGCAGGCTGAACGTGATGGGCCTCAGACGGCGCTGACTCCCGCAAGAAACGGTGGGGCGGGCCTCCGGTGCACAGGCCGAGTGTCCGACATTGGCAAGAGGCCGCGAGGCAGCAATGTGCGAGAAGTACACGCATCGAAACGAAGAATTAGATGTGTGCACAAAACAGAGCACCTTTTTTCGCACTGGGCGCACCAAAATTTCCATGTTTGTGCTCCGATTCGTTTCTTTCCGTTTTCAAAGGTGAAGGCGAGTTTAACTTGCTACGCACGCGCTAGGTTGTTCTCGCGTCGCGGTGCGTTGTCCACTTATCTGCTCCCAAGAAAAGCAGCAGCAGCCGTAAACAGCGCCAGCGTTTGGAGTTTGCGACCCATATATGGCATGTGGTTGCCACTATGTTCCCAAGCACTGACCCTGCTTCGAACAAGCGGTAGGCCATCGGACGCATACGATCTTATTACAAAAATTTATGGGGTTTTATGTGCCAAAAGCACGATCTTATCATGAGGCACGCCGTATTCGAAGACTCCGGAATAATTTGGGCCATCCAAAGTTCTTTAACGTGCCCCTAAATATGAGTACACGGGTGGTCTCGTTGGTGAAATGGGAGAAAGGTCTTGGTGTGTACTTGAACGAAATGCTAAGCTTCTCTTCGCACACTAAATATGCACAACAACTTGTCCTTCATGCTTGTGGAATTATTTGTGGTATATTGCAAACTTCCACTCGCCTGTTGCCTTTCTGAAATGCTATTCTGCTCTGTGCACACTGAAAAGATTTTGCGCCAAAGAACAACACACACAAGAAAGACGACGAAACCACGGGCGCTTGTGTGCCTTCCACTGCTAGTGTATACCTCTATAGTTTGGCGTAGAACGTGCAAATCTAATCCTGATTATTTCAGAATAATTTCAAGTCTACCTTCAAGCACCACATTTGCAGTTCTGGCAGCCATAGTCCAGCCCTCCTAAATACACATAAGCTCACACCGCTAAAATCACGACTTAATAAATCAAAGCTTTTGTTCCTCTATAAGGTAGTCCACGACATTATGCAATGCTCAAAGCTTTTTCATCATGTGCAATTTTTCGTGCCGCAAGAGTATGTCAGGCAACATTCCTCATTCTCTGCCTGACCTTGTTGCATTAAATATTGTTTGATGTAGGACTTGACTGTATTGACTAAGTATTTTACCTGTATTGATATATTTCAGAGTTCATATTCCAGGCGAAAGCCTTCGATCTTCCAAGGTTGCGTTGTGCGGTGCAGAACAACGGAGCGCTCGTGCCACTGCTCGCGCGTTCGTCGTCGTCTTTTTCTACATCACTTCTTCCAGATCGATCTAACATCGATATCAATGATCATGCCAAGAAGACACAGTTAATTAAGATAGAGTTAATTAGGACACTCGAACCCACGACCTTTGCGGTTAATTAGGGCGAAGTTGATTGAGGTACACTTAATTAAGGTAGCTTTAATTAGGGCAACCGAGCCCACGACCTTTTGTGGGAGAAAATGAGCAATAACAAGTAACAACGTATTGGAATGAGATTGTAAAGTAATTTATCTCTCGAGTGCACAGGCTTTCGCCTTCACCCTCGTTGGTACATGCTCAAGTGACTGTTCTTTCTTTGTATATCATGTAGATGATTATTGTGTAACAATAACTCCCCTTTACACTTCCTCGTTTTCGGCTTCCCTATTTCTTTCTCTACCTCGCATTGTTTTGTATACCGCATTTGTCTTTTCTGTACATTTTGTCTCGAACATTACTTTTTAAAAACACCAGTACGAGGCTTTCTAGCTGTTCCTGGGCACTATAATATATATTTGATTGATTGATTATTATTATTGTAGTATTAAATAGCGTTTTTTAAGCGTGCACTTGTATGTTCTTTCAGTGCAGTAGCTTTTGTGCAATATTGCTATAGTGTGCCAATTTTATTTAAAGCTTGAATTAAGAAAGGGCGAGAAAACGCCTTGTGCCTGACAGTTTGCATTGTGCTGTAAATTTCTTTCTGAGGTTTAAAAATAATTGGCTACAGTGTCCAGTGACGTGCAATAAAATAATACGGCACACCAATTATTACGTGCCCCTAGAACCAACGAATGTTTTCTCAATCATAGCGCCATACTAGACTAAAAACAATGAATAAACTGGTATGCTTTTTTTTTTCTTTTTTTTGTGTGGTGGCTTGAAGTTTGTAAACTGTGAGAGTAGCCTGTTCATATGTTTTGTATTATACAAATGAGCCGGCCCCCAAAATTTTATTAATTCCAGTTGGCGAAGTACAAGTTGGCGAATGGCCAGCAAGGACAATCATTAAAACCCTCCAATTCCCAAGTTTGTAGTGTCTGCCGTTCTGTGATTTCGTAAATGTCGAGAAAGACATAACACGCTGGAAACAGTTCCACTAGAACGTGGCCATTACACAGTGAAAACTTTTCTGACAATTCACCAGCCACTGAATGTGAAGGCCTCCCGATGCAGTGTTGGTGCTCCGTGGGCAAGGTCAGACAGGAACAAGAATCTGGGGGAGACAACCTACAAATTTGGTAAATTTGAGCTGTTGTAGATGTTTTTCTGAGCACTACAGGTGTTTCAATAATTTTTTGCTTCAGAATCCACTTTTTCGCGCTTCTTTTACACCAACAAACATAAATATAACTGCAATAAAAATTTTTCAATGATACCTTGCGCAACTATTTTTCACATAGTTGGCTGCGCAATGAGCCACCAGAAATAAGCTCGTACGGCAGCTTTTGGTACAGCTTTCGATACGATACGGCATGCTCGTGCAGGCGTTGGCGTAGCGATAGTGCAGAAAGAAGGAGGCGCGGGCACCGAACGCGTGCACTACTGTTTCTTCAAAGGTAAGAAAAACTGTTGCGGCAGGCGTCGTTCATCAAACGCGTTTTTTGTATCTAAAAAAGTCACCACTAACCTATTGTTTTAGGCTCCGTTTACAACAGGCCGCACTAGGAGGGACAAAATGGTCCGAGGGGCGAGCGTCGTCAGCCGACGCGCTGCCAGTGGCCTCAAAGGGACTGACAACCTACTTGTTCTTTCATGCAGTGGAGTGGTTAATCACGAAGTGGTACCGCGGAAAACGCTGTGGAACCTCTCTCAGAATTTTTCCATCTTCACTGAGGATGTAGTTGTTCACTGGAAGCATGCTGAAAACGGTGATGGGAGAGCGCGATAGTGATTATACGCCATCACTGGTGGGAAGCAGACGACAAGTGCGGCCGTAACTGTGAGAAAGTATTATTTTGTTTATCGAGCCGATGTTCCTGTGATTGATGTTTTCCCAAGTGCTAGAGTATTCTTGCGACAATAGTCACGTGTTTTCGTGGTTTCCTGTCCAACTGTTTTGGTATTTAACCGGTCGAAACAAAAGCAATCAGTTCGAAAACGAAACGACGCTTTAAACGTAATACGCAGTTCAGCGCGTTACCATAGCGATGCGTGTACTTTTGATTTCCGGAGCATAGAATAAAGCGCAAGTGTATAATATTATAGAAACTGCAATTTCAAGCGATAATTATGTTATACCTAATAACAGCCTACTTACGTACAGTAGTCTCCTAGACTACATCCGAAGTAGCATTATTTTACCCCCAGGCGCCGCCACTTAGTGGTTTTTGAGACTTTGTTAGGCAATTGAAAAACATAATTCCTACTTTAATCGTGAACAGCGTGCTCAATTCTAACACTATAACGCATGGTCATTTCATTTCCATCAGCGTCTCACAAAACGTTCTGGCAAGTTGTCAGTCCCTTTAAGCAGGCAAGAAAGTGATACTACTAGACACGACAGCAGTTACGGACGAATTGGATAAAGTTAATTTGAAGGTACGGTCCGGAAGTGATTGCTATTTCGCAAAAATAAACACCACGCAAATTTGACAACCAGACAACTCACGAAGGGCGTGCAGACGCAAAGCCGCACTAAAGCACCGTACTATCTAGGCAACACCATGGAAGCGGCCGCATGTCAAATCAACATTTGTATGCCCGCAGCAGTAGCTTTGCGGCTATGGCGTTGCTCGAAGTCGTGGGTTCGATCCCGACCACGGCAGCGCCATTTAGAAGGGCGGAAATACAAAAACGCTCGTGTACGTAGTTTCGGTGCGCATTAAAGAATTCCACGGGGTCAAAATTATTCCGGAGTGCGCCACCGCTACGTGGCTCACAATTCGATTGTGGTTGTCGCCCGTACAGGCCCACATTTCAACAAAAGTTTGGCGCTTCTGCCATGATGCGTTGTGCCTTGTGAGGCAAGGACAATGCTAACCATCTCGGAGGTTATGAATAATGACGGTCAACAACGCCTCAAGCAAACACGTCTCGTTTTCTGTTCTGTGTACTACGCAGACAAACAGCAGTAGTGCACGCGTGGTAACGTTTAACATCGACTCGCCACTTTTGCATTGCACTAAACGCTCAAGAAATGAAACATTGTTCGTCAGTGTCACCGCTAATTGTCAATCAATGCAAACAGCACAGACAGCTTCGCTTACACCGGTTCCCACAGTGCGTGGAATAGGCATATCTTCTGCACATTTTTTTTTTTTTAGGTTTCGCGGGGCTGAAAAAAAAAAGCGTATCGTTGAGGTAACGCCCGGTCTGCCCCACGAGAAAGGGCGGGAATATGATGCGAAAAGAAGCAATAGGCTTCTCTCATCAGACTGATTCGTTTATGACATCCTATTGAAATACGGTCGATGCAAGGAGGGACCTGCCGTGGTTGCTCAGTGGCTATGGTGTTAGCTGCTGAGCACGAGGTCGCGGGATCGAATCCCGGCCACGGCGGCCGCATTTCGATGGGGGCGAAATGCGAAAACACCCGTGTACTAAGATTTAGGTGCACGTTAAAGAACCCCAAGTGGTCGAAATTTCCGGAGTCCTCCACTACGGCGTGCCTCATAATCAGAAAGTGGTTTTGGCACGTAAAACCCCAGAATCTAATCTAATCTAATGCAAGGAGGGGCAGACCGGGCGTTGCCTCCACGATCGCCTCCTGGAACATGCCAGTAGCATTAAAAAAAGAAGGCATCAACCTGGCCTTGCCCTGGCGGTCATGTCGCTGCAGCCTGAAATTCGAGGAAGTCGCCGTCATCTAGAGGCACGCAAGGTCATCGAGGTGTTCGCGATTGTCAAGCGCCGTCTTTCTTGCCTAATTAATTCAATTATTTGACAAGAAAATTGCGTATTTATGTAATCGAACCTCCCCCCGCGTACTCAGAATCCTTTAGTCACTGAAGATATGATCATGTTTTGGCCTTTGTGGCGTTTCTTGCTTTGTTTTTCTCTGCCTAAATCTCTTGCGTTTAATTTTAGTGAGAATTAAGCGGCCTCGCCGTCCGTTTCCTAATTATTTTGCCCTGTTTGCTGTATTATGTCGTCGTGCAAACAACCATCTTTGGGCGAAATTATTTACGGATTTAGAAACTTGTACCTGTAGTCTTACATTACCTTGATGTCGCAGCCAGAACATTGCAAACAACTACATGTAAAACACTCAACAATGCATGCACTTATTTCGCGAGCCAGCTTACTTGATCTTTGATTCCAACGCCGCATTCATTTCTATGAACGCTCGTTGAAGCAGCCTTCTTGAATCCCATAGCGCGGCTTCTTTCTCTTGCAGAGCTTCAGTGAGTTCCCACTGAAACAAAGACATCCGCGGGGGTTTCCCCTAATATGACGCACAAGCGCATGTTTTTTAAATGGATTCATATTGCAAACACAAGTACGACAAGTTTTGTCATTTACAGATATAAAGAAGGAGCTCAGTCATGCGTTAAGAACAGAACGGTTGCCCACAGGCGACCTAAGATGGGACGGCAACCCAGGAATTGGGCGACGACCTGAGTTTGTGAGGTCGGCAAACTGCAGCAACATTTTCAAAAATACAGGTCACGTAGCTGAAGAAGCTATGTAGATATTTCCGGTTGTCATTGCCATTTCCTTCATTACACTCCACGACTACGCAATGCCTCGATGTTTGCTAGTATCTGTACTAAATTGAATGCCTTTTGTATACGATAACGATCGCATATAAAAGTTGGATATATTCTACACTATTGAGTGAGAACAGGCATATGATTCACTGTTTAATATGTCTTTTAAGGCCAGCCTAGTTAAAGCTGGGCTATTTAGTTACTTGAATTGGGTGGCAGGACGGCACAGCACGAATAAGAGAAGATATGTGACGTCTTGTGCGTTGTTCAGCTGTTCAAGCCAGGCTGTTCTCTGGGTTGACTGAATTATGCCGTATTGCCATGATTTGATCACCCTAGTAAATATTTTGTGGAATGCTGAAATCAGGCTGATGTATCTAAACATTCTTCAAGGTCTGCTTGCTTATGGACTAATATTGTTCTGGCATTCGTCCATGTCCCTTGCTGCATTTGAAGACGTGACATATTGCGTAATAACCTAGTGAAACCAACAATGCGAAAGGTGAAAGCAACCTTGCGTTTAGCCAGACGAAACATGTCTGTTGATTTTGAACAACTTGCCATAAATAAATGCGTTTACATGAAAGTGAAACTGTAAAGCACCGTATGCCTATGATGTCGAGTACTTGTATTTCGGCTCTCATGCCATGGTAATGTGCCTGAATTACATTTGTAGTTTTCTCAGCATTTGCGACATTTTTAATCAGCACACGTTTGGTGCCAATTGAATAATTAATTAAGCTCGCGCATCATGAAGAGCCGAAGTATTCGCACAATGAGTCCGTTGTTCCATTGCGAACACAAGTTTGGAGGCTATGGCATCAGCAAAAAGTTAAATTTTTTCTAGCAGACCGACAAGACATGGAATAATTTCACTGCAATAAACACACGCACGTGGACTCTTGAATGCAGCCTTGCCATGCGAAGAAAATTCTCGCTGTCTCCTAATATTTACTCGCCAGTGCACATGGCATGTGCCCGTCATGCTGACTGTGGGCTTAGTTCAGCTGACAAGGCTCAGTTCAGCTACCATGAACCAGAACAAGAGCCGCAGTAAGATGGGCTTATATTTCTTTGAACTGCAAGCCATCAACTGCACTTGAAGTTTGAGCTAAACTGCGTGTCTTTACTGCTTGGCGAGTGTAGTCCGTGTTACAACCTCCGACGGAGGAATCGTGCGCGCCGCGTGTCGCTGGCTTCTGTCAAGCTTAGAAGCTGTCAATTGAAATGCGGCAAATCCCTCGTAATTATCTATATGATATGAGGGAGCTCTGTATGATTGATTCGGTAAACGTGTTCGTTGCTACCCTTTGTCCCTGTTCTTACTGAATACTTAATGTGTCTGAGAAATCACGCGCGGGTAAGCATTATTTTTAATTTTAATGCTCAAAATTATTTCACATCACAGCTGCGAGCAAAACGCGCACTGCAATTTCAAACTTTGCTAAATGAAATAAACTCAATATATGATGTGAAGAGGTCAAAGAGTAAATTTGAAAACACCAACGTGGGGGGTACAGTCTTACCTTCAGTTTTTTCATGCCTTCTCGGAGAGAGCTTAATTCTTGCTCCTTCTTGATCAAAGCTTCCACCTTCTGGTCCACCTCACTGTTGAGAAGGCATATTCTGTAATTTGCCTCCGATAAGGACTCTTTGAGCTGGGCCTGTATCAGCTTCAGACATTTTGACTCGTCCTTAAAAGTTTTCAGTCTTCGCTCCAGTGCTTCCAGTTTTTGCTGATTGGCTAATAACTCTCTGTGTTTGTCCTGCGGCTCGAAAAAGGAAAAAAGAAATACCTCAATGTATCGTAACTTCCCTTCTTCGAGTAAGTGGCGGCGCAAGTACGTAAACTTTGTAGTCAAAGGTGAACATTATGTTTAACCACCTGGAGGGTTTTAAATGTGTATACGAACGGTTTTGCCTTTCGAACACCATCGGAATATTATCGCGTGCTCAGCAGGCCACAGCCTTGGGAGTCGTCTGATCAACTGACTTTAAATATGCCTCGCTTCAATTAACACTGAAAGAGAACCCGTGACGTTACACCAATACGTACGCAACAGAGGAATGCTGTCGTAGTTTTCAACTGTCTTTGTATTTGACTCATTCCACTCATTTACAATTTAACAAGAAAGGATTAAGGTGTCCTTTTTATATTGCTACAAAACAGTTTGATCTCAGAATGATTTTCCGACCTGCCGCGGCAACCCACTGGCTTCGCCGTTGCGCACAAGCTAACAGTTTCAATCCCGGCGCAGCGGCCGCATTTCGATGGGGGCGAAATGCAAGATCGCTCGTACAAATAGATTTAGGCGCAGTTTCGATTGAGGCTGATCAGCTTCATTGTAAAGTGCCATGAGGGCTGTTTTTTACGGGCGCTAGAACGAAGAATTTCACACCAACATGCCGTGATTTTGTCAAGAACAATTTCTATGCGATGCACACGGCGTTATGATCGTACTGTATTGCTTGTATTGGTGCAGCATTGCGCGTTCTGGCAAGCACAAAACATGCACAGACGCCATCCTCTCACAGTTTGTGTCCAACACAACAGTAACTGTTCAGCGCTGTTTTCGCGCGAGAGCGCTGGGGTGAGCGCGCCCAACTCCGTAACGCGCATTGCCGCACTGACGTGAGGTGGAATTCCCGCGGTTGAGGACAGTGCTCAATTGTTGTTCGCCTTGTGGTGGCGGCGGCGGAGAAGTGGCCCGACGGTCAGGGTGAAAACAGGGTGATGACGACCGCGGTCATCGTAAGACGGACCAAGGGCAAACTCAGTTTCTAGCACCCAACTGTATACTGTCGCATGCAGTGAAATAGATATTATCTCCGCATGAAAAAATGTACATATTTGCAGCCGTAAGCTAGACAGATATTTTTCAATCTGTTTTTCACGTAGAACATAGCGTTCCCCTTGAGTCAATATTTCAACCAAGCTGGCGTGGCAAAAGACAAAATAATTTGCGGAGGCTGCCACACAACCGGAGTGCGCTGATCTGTTGCTTAGGGACAGGGAAAGACGCAGCCAACCGACTGTCGTATACGTGTACGCACCGCCTGGTGCTTGGCGAGCGCAGCCTCGGCTTGGGCCACTCGCTCGAGCTGAGCGTCGCACTGGGCGCGCAGCGGCGCCAGCTCGAGTGCCTCCGCCTGCAGCTGCTCGATGCGGCACTGCTGCTCGCTGGCCGTGGCCTCCAGCGAGGCGATCCTGTCTGCAAGAAATGCGGCGCTTGCACACGCGCGCCCAACCCGCATGATTTGCAAGCTCGAAATGACCGAAACCTTTCAACATTGAAAACTCAATGTTACAGATCATAGAAGGTAAACAGTTGCTCGCGTTCACTAAACCGCGAATGTTTATATTCGCAAGAAGAGACGGGCCACAGCGCCGGCTGTCCCGTCTTCGTGCACGTCTGTTGCATGTTATTACGGATCTGTTACTAGCTTAGCAGCACATTATATCCCTTTCGTCGTGACGGCACATATAGAAACCACCCAACAAAATATTTATTTCCTCTCAGAAAGGGCAAAACACATCGAGAGTAAGCATATTCAGCATGAAGAGAAAGTATTTTCCGATAAACTCATTCAGCAAAACGGGGCAAACACCAGGCACAAAACTTCAAGTGGGCTTTACTCCAAGCCACCGATAACTTCGTTTGGTACAGACAACTCTAGAACCACAGATGTACATACATTTCATTCGCTTTACGT
The DNA here is from genome assembly GCF_023375885.2 of Dermacentor andersoni. NCBI lineage: Eukaryota > Metazoa > Arthropoda > Arachnida > Ixodida > Ixodidae > Dermacentor > Dermacentor andersoni. The sequence goes on from NC_092814.1 coordinate 16,364,473, forward strand.
TGCGTGTGTGAGACCACTGGAGCCGTGCATCGGCCTGTCTCCTCTGAGCTTGCTTTCAAAAGACAGTGAGTTTGGTTTGGTGCCTGAAGATATAGCACAACCCACTACGGGGGTTTGGCCATGAATCGGGCGGCAGTGGGTCGAAAAAGAATAAATACCTACTGAAAATGAGATATTAAATGAATTCTAATCGTTAATAATAATTTTCATGCTATAGTTTCTTAGAATTAGAAGTTAACATTTTTGGTTTCTTGTTGTGGAAAATAAAGCAGTAAAATTAGCATGGACGTCTCCTTGTTTCCATTACAAAATTATAAATTGCAACACATACGTTTCTATTACAGTGTCCTAGTGCAGGCGCCCCCAGAGACAGAGTGATCGGTAGCGTGATGGCTAATCCAAGCTGGCGGAAGGGACCTTCTAGAAGTCGTTTTCTATGCACGTTGAACCTACGACACTCTATAGAGAAATGATCCATAGTTTCGGGTTCATTGCAGTAGAAACATTTAGGAGCAGGTGCCAAACTACACCTATGGGAATAGAAATTAAGCCTTGGTATTCGGCAACGCACACGCGTAAACGAAACTTCAAAGTTTCTTGTTTCACACCATCCGCTGTACCAAGGAAATCTAAGGTGCTGAAAATCGGCGTTATCTAATACACATGATTTGGCATGTTCTTCTTGAATGGAAAATTTTTTAAAATCTTGCAGAAGTGACGTATGCCGAAGGTTTTAGGATCCTCAGTACGGGCCTTTAAGAGATGCCGCTGCTAGTGCGGCTGCTGACTCGCTTAAAGTGAGCCCCACGTGCCCTGGCACGCATACCAGATGGATGAGGCGTAAATGCTGGGGAATGAATGAATGAAATTATCGGAGAATGATACTTGAATTGGGCACAGATAAAGCGGAGCAAACAGACAAGGAGTCGGTTAAGATTGCGGCTGAAGAAATATATGTGGGAAGTTTCCGTAGAGCTAGGATGATCGCCAATAACTCTGCTTGAAATATTGGCGTAAATTCGGGTAGTCGAAGAGAGAAAGACCAATTTAATGATGCCGAAAAAATGCCCACTCCGGCCTTCTCTTCACTGAGAGAAGCATCTGTGGTTATTACTGCATTTATTTGGAGGTTTTCAAGGTGGTCATCTAATAAGCCTTTTAGGTATCGAATAGGTAGGAGCTTAGCGTTATTGGGTGCCGTGCCAAACTTCTTCCTCCTCGTCGAGTGTTCCTGCTCGAAGCGCACAAATGACGCTTGCTTGTCTGTCATTTAGCGTCGGCCAAAGGCATTTAGCAAGAAACTTCGTACTCAATACTTGAACTCAGGAAGAAAAGAAAATCGGCTACGTTAGCTGTAGGCAAGATTCGTGAATCAGGGGTGAATGAGCTAGCGCAAATGTAATATATATATATAGTTTTAGAGAGACATTAATCCGTAATATTTGTCATATGATGGGGCTCTCAAGGTTGTGCCCACTGGTAACCTTCAGGAGCTGCAAAAGAATGGACTTGCAGTTTACTGAAAAAACATGTTATGGAATGCATTATAGTTCATAATGATCGCATATTTAAAAGACCACATAATAAACGTAACAGTTAAATTATTTGTCAACGTACTATTCTTCACCAACATTATACAGCGCAAATTACCGTAATATTATGGAGCCTCTTTATTTGAGCTCCATAAACTGGACTTTATTCTGCTTTGTGGTTCCTTTTAATGAACAACGCCGTGTAAGAAAGGACGCGACGCTAAGGGCTAGTTAGTCTTGCGTGGCAGCCCCTGTAGTTTCGCGGCCGTGTTACAAAAATGGTTTGTGGTGTCGAGGAGCAAGGATGCATTCACTAGATTTGCGTCTTAAAGCGAAAAGAAAGGCTTGGCCAGGAACTTTCGACGTTTAAATAAGCCCTGTTGGATCACATGCACTTTGAGGCGTCTGTGAAACCACACATGGCGGCAGCTGGTGCAGTCTACGATGCCGTCATCTAGGTCATGTATGTGACCCGCCAAGATCCGGTTGGTACATGCTTAGCCTAGGCCCATTAAAATCTGATCACTTAGCCGCTTTGTGTCCGTCTGATTTTCCGACCGCTTCTTTCACTACAAACGCATGTTGCCCCAACGAAGCCGTTCAGCAAAGAACAGTTTGCGCGTTATGAGAGTACATGCCTGCTTTGGCAATAGCGTCCTGTTTGTAGAGTGCGCAGGACGCCTTGAGCTGGTTCGACGCCGCTTCACTCTGCTTCAGTCGACCTGTGAGCCGCAGTAGCACCTGCTCGCTGCCACACACCTGCGAAGAGCGAATGCTGCTTCTTGCAACGGTGCCAGTAACGCTTCCCCGAGTACGGAGTTCGTTGCGCACGCAAAGCGAGAGCATCAGTGACTCCTTTTCATCAGCTCACATTTATTTAAGTTGAATACTCATGCTGGAACGTCCGAAGCTCAAGCCGGTCAGTGATCAAATAATTCATGCTTGGGATGGAATCCTGGGACTATACTTATTTAGTACCCGTAGCAGCATTACAGTGGGGGAGGTATTCCACTACTATAGAGACTATTTTAAGTACAATATCAGAAGGGAAGACACCAATGAATAAGCATATTAACGCAGAACGTTATCTGAAAAAGAACGGTGTGGTTAACAGCAACAAAACAATTAGACGCCGACATATGCAAACTATACTGGCTGTGCGAGCGCCGCATTTTTAATTTTTTCTTTCTTTCTTTTTGGCGTTTGTGCTACTTGAGCCGCAAGTGAAAAAGGTATGTGCTTCCTGCCCCACCCGCCACCCGTTCAATGTCATGACGTTCCTTCCGCCTGCCATGATCGGTAGAGTTTAATCTGAACATAGAAAGTGTAGTGGCGCATAGGCAATTCTGCTCACGTATTGTTTTCGGAAGAGAACATGTTCCCGAAAGCTGCTGAGTTACTTTTATACTGGCGTTTGATTTCTCTATATTAAGCGCGTACAGATATGTAGTAGTGAGGGAAGAGATATGTTTCCTGATGAGAGATTCCAGTTTGTGAGTCCCTACGAAGTTGGAAACAGAGCATTTTTCCTGTGGCTTTTGAGGGTTGCCAACCGCAGATTAGACTTGCTCTAGGTTATGTTTATTGGTATGGTCAAGAGGATCCAATACTGGCGCATGCGTACTCTAACAGTTACTTAACGATATAAGCAGCTTACTGAACGCAGCAGAAAGGCACAACTTATTTTTTTTTTTCATATTGTCCGACTACATGTCTAACAGTAGGAAGCATTCAAACGTGTGATGCCATTATGCTTGCATTATTAGTGAACCAGACAGAAGGAATACAATGCGGAAATTTCAGATACACACTTTCGACAGACTGTGTGATTGAGTCGGGTGAAAATGGGAGTTTGTGAGTGTTGTAAGAAAGCCGACAGGTTCATGTGGCCTGTTAAAGTCCCTGTAAGCAGTCTTTCTTCCGTCTGCACCTCATTTCACGATGCGTAGGTGTCACTGTTGCCTTCTGTCTCTTGTATCCCACTAAGCAGATAGCGAAAGTAGCCTATCGATGTTTAAAGTGCTGATGCCACGGGAAAGTTAGAAGAAAGGGCTTGATTGTCGTCTGGCACAGATAGGTGCCAGACAAGCAGAGCTCAGTGAAACACCGAGGGCTGCAAGCGACTAAGAAATCGGGTGTATTGCATATTTGTACCTTACTACATATACAAGAATTGATCAGGCTTTTTAACGGTTCCGAAAATGGGCTTAGAATAAGCAAGGCTGTAATGTTATTACTTATTCAGAAACGGAGGGACCACAGTGCGCCTAGCTGCCACAGAACAGGTCGCGAACTCGTACCCATGCTGCCCTTTTTGTGCTGTTTTAATACGAACGATTATTTGTCGTAATCAAGCACTTTGCGGCAGGTCGGGTGATACTTCCTGTCTCGCCACACTTGCAGCTTCTGCAAGAAAGAGACCTGCATGGCCGACAGTGGCACAGAACGTCGGCCTTCCAGCATTACCCACTAGGCCACGATCACATGCGTACTCCTCTTGCGCCAATCAAAACCGGCAAGCGCTAAGAGACCCTCGAGCGCGGGCGTCACATGCCAGTTTCTCTTGTTCTTTCCTGGCGACAGCTTACGCTTTGAGACGCCGCGTTAGGCTGCACGGCCTCCGTGATCGGCCCACATTCCCCAGTTTCCTCGTAGGAGCTAACGATACACAAACTGTGTGACGCTGTACCGCCTTCATTATCGGCCGAGGTCGAAGAGGTTTTCACGTTTCATCGCCACAGCGCAAATGCCATCGTCGTTTTAAGTACGCCACGTGACATAGCCATAGCGTACAATTGTATAGCACGTAGTGACTGATACAAATACAAATACCTTTATTTCAACATCAGGGATATTAGGGGTGCACCCAAAAAGCCTATGACTGGCTTGGCAGAGGGGCGCACCCCCGTACATAAAAAGTGGCAGCAACAGAACACGGACAGAACAATAAAAAAAAAGAATACAGTGCATAGGTAAACATCATATTCAATAAAAATTAGTGAATATCCTCTTCCGATAAGAAATAAATGAAGGCGGCGGAATTAACACGAAAAGCTCAGGAACACTAAAGAATGCAAAACGACGCCATAATCCGTGTTTCCCTCGCCTCGTCCAGTACAGTGACATGCCAACAACATAAGCTCGCCTTGAGCGACCGGAGGAGAAATGACGCCATCACACGAGCGTCGTCACCGTCGTCTGGCTGCTGTCTTCGCACGCTTCAGAAACATTGTCCTACACTTTGGTCCACCTGGCAACGCTTTGGATAATCCTAAACAATGCAGGGCCGCCAGCTACTATGATTCGCATAATATGACTCGCATGGACATTTTGTGGGATGCGCTTCATTCTTCTTTTTGGTCATATTTCATAGATAAAGAGTGGAGTTCACAGATATCAGCCGTAGCAGCGTCAAGCAGTTTATGTTTCCAGGATATACTGCGAAAGTTAGCGATGGGTGTAATATAAAAGTAAATGCATTTACGCACTTGAAAAGAAATCATCATCAGCCTATCTGTTATACCCACTAAGGACGAAGGTCTCTCCCAGCGATCTCCAATTATCCCTGCTTTCCACTAGCTGATTCCAACTTCCCCCTGTACATTAGCTAACTTCATCACCTCACCCAACATTCTGTCATCCTCGACTGCGCACCCCTTCCCTTGGCGGCCATTCTGTAATTCCAATGGGCCACCGGTTATCTGCCCTACGCATTACATGGCTTGCCCAGACCCATTTTCTTTTCTCTTCGTGTCAGCTAGAGTATCAGCTTTGCCCGTTTGCTCTCTCGTCAACACCGCTCTTCTTGTCTCTTAACGTTACGCCTAACATTTTTCGTTCCATCACTATTTGCGCGGTCCCTGTTCTCGAGCTTCTTTGTTAGTCTCCAAGTTGCTGACCGTATATTAGAACGGGTAGAAAACAATGATTGTACACTTTTATTTTCGACGACAGTGACAAGCTCCCAGCCAGGATTTGGTAATGACAGCCGTACGCGCTCCGACCTATTTTTATTCTTTTGCAAGTTTCCTTCCCCTAATCAGGGTCCTTTGTGAGTAAATGACCAAGATAAATGTACTCCTGTACACATAAAAGGACGTCTTGTTGGGCGAGTTGGTCACAATTCATCTTGGGTACTAGGCGCTCTATCCTGTACACAGTATAGAGACTAACGGCGATCATGAATTGTTGTTTCCCTGCCAGTCTATTGAATATGAGCTATGCCTTCTGCATATTAATCTTCAGCCATACACTTACACGTTCCCGGTTAAGCTCCTGAATGACTTCTTGCAATTTATCCCCAGTGTTGCTGAACAGGACAATTTTATCTGCAAACCCAAGGTTGTTGAAATATTCTCCGTTGGTCCTTACTCCTAAGCCTTCCCAGTCTAACAGCGTAATTACTTCTAAGCATGCTGCATTAGAGACATTGTGCCTACTTACCTGACCCCTTTGTTGATAGGTATTTTTCCACTTTGCTTGTGGAGAATTAAAATAGCAATTCCCAAGATATTCACGTACTCCTTCATTACTCCTTCATTAAGCAATACCTCCATGACTGACTCAAATTCATTTTCATAATTTATGAAAGCCATATACAGAGGTTGATAGGACTTCGCAGATTTCTCAATTACCTGATTGATGTCATGGACGTGATCCACTCTAGAATAACGCTTCCTGACGCCAGCCTGTTCTTTGGTTTGACTGAAGTGTTGCCCTGATACTATTGGAAATTATCTTGGAGAAAATTTTATAGAATACTGAAAGCAAGCTAATGGGTCTACAATTATTTCATTTTTTAACCTATCCATTCTTGTGGATTAGCAGTTGGTATTCTTCAAGCTCTTTGGTACACTTGAAATCGTGAGGCATTGCGCGAAGCCGCAAGCTTTTCAAGCAAAAAATTAGGCGCATCCCAAGCACTGTGGGAATCGATGCAAGCGAAGCTTTCTGGGCTGTTTGTTTTGATTGGCGTTAATTAGCGGTGATGTTCGCGGCAAATGTTTAATTTCTTCAGCGTTTATTCCCATACGAGAGTGGTGAGGTGATGTTAAACGTTACCTTGCGTGCAGCACTTCTATTTGTCTGCGTGGTACACAGAAGTTACAGCGAGACGTGTTTCCTTGGGGCGTTGTTGTGTGCATTTCCCAAGACCTCCGGGAAAGTTAGCATTGTCATTGCCTCACACCGCGCATGGCATAGTGGCAGAAGTGTTAAAGCTTAATTGAAATATGAGACCTCCCGTGCCGAAACGACAATTCGGTTATGAGGCATATTAGATTCGTCGGACGGTCCTACCGCTGTCGACCAGATGTAGGAGTCGTCGGACTATCTCGCCGCTGCCACCATTTGAAGGAGATGAAGGTCGTAGACAGGATCTCGGTGAACAGGATTTATTTACATATTAACAGTTTAAGCAAGATACATTGGCAGACTAGCGCGACTCCCATATGGAGCCCGCAAAACTAACATACAGCAAACAGTTTACGAGCACACAGCTCACTAGTACATTTCTAGTGTGACAGAGCACTCAGCTCCCGACAACGAGCACGACACGAGCACACCCTAGCAGCCGGCAAACGCTGCTTATAAGCCCTTGCTCGACGTCATAGTTCGACGTCATTCAAGATGACCCGCCTTTTTGGGAGGATGAGGTGGGTCGGAGCAGGAATGGTCGGGAAGGTTCGTCCAAGCATTGTAAACTTGCCGCCGCCCCACACTATCGTTTATGCCCACACACACCCAAACACACAGGTGCGAACCCATACACACAAAGGCTCCGGAGTCGACGACCGAGGGCTTCGTAGAACTGTGCTCCGTCTCGGGTGGTGCGGCCAAGTACCAATTTCCTGAGTTGGTCGCGCGCCACGTGGCTGCCGGTCATCCGCAGTTCTCGGTACCGCCCAGCTTTCAGTGCCGACGTCAGAGGGCTTCGTAGAACTGCTCCGTCTCGGGTGGTGCGGCCAAGTACCAATTTCCGGAGTTGATCGCGCGCCACGTGGCTGCCTGCCGACCGCAGCTCTCGGAAGGGCGCTTCGACTGGTGGGCTTGGAACACGTGCAGCGGGCTGAAAGCTGGCACGTTGCCACCCCGTATGGCCATTCTTAACAGCTCCTCCATGGCCCGGAAAATCTCGCCTGGCCAGTGCAGGCAACCGCTGGGCAGGAAGAGAATGGCTGGCGAGCAAGACGATGGCTTTGCTCTCTGCAACCCCTGCGTACTTGGAATGCCTTCAACCATCTTACAACAACTGGCACAGAAGAGTCGACCCGGCAACACAATACCGCTCAGCGTTCAAACGCCCGGAATTAGCTGCTAACCCACCAGGCCTCCTATCACAATTTCCATGCAAGTCACTCAAATGGGAATCCCAAATTTTGCCCCAAAATTTCGTGCCGCCAAAGCGAGCGTTCACGTTCCTCCGGAGTTCGACCAAACCCGACCGTCGCGCTGCACAATAGTAAAGGTTTACGCAGAATTAAACCGAAGCCTTTCAAACACCAATACTCAAACATAACTTCAGCAGCATAACTTCGCGAACAGCCTGTTCCTACCCTATCACAGTGGCGTACTTATCTCATGTACTGCTGCCACTGAACCGTCTGGCCAACTCCACAGGTACGTCATCACAGACGCGCTAAGTTTGAGGTCCCTATTCCGAACACGTGCTTGCATCCTACAAAGTTTTCATCACGCTGACTCACATTTGTTCCTTTAGTCCACACAGGACACGTTCCTTAAATAAGCAACCAAATTTGCGTAACTTACGCAACACAGAGGAACCTTCGAACAAATGTGTCTTCTACTAACTAGCTCTTCGCACGCGTACTAGAGAAGTCAGAATACGGCTGCCTTCGACACACCCGAGCAACCCAGTCATAAACGTTCTGCTTCCTTCTGTCCACACAGGACACGCGCTAATGGACCTAAGAGCTCTTCTCAGTGCAAATCACGCACTTACTGAAAATTCACGCGCTTAACCTTAGAAAATTCAAAAAACACTTAAAAAGAAAGAAGGTTAAATAACACACACGCGCGTTACGATAGGCCTCTCACCGATAACCTTGACACACAGGTTACTCACACACACAAAAAGCAAGCCTATATACTTATTAATGAACACCTCGCGAAACTACATGTTTACTTAAAACGCGTCTTTCAAATCTCGAGCTTCTCAAACAAAACATAAACAGAGCTCATGCCTTACATATTGAAAGAAACTTAAATCGCGAAAATTATCCGAGTGCTCAAAAATAAAACAAAACAACATGCTTTACTTCCACGGAAGCTCCCTTGGCCTCCCGTTCCAAGCATTTACAGCTGACTCATACTTTTGAGCCGTACTCGAGGTGGTCGCGGTCCGAAAGCTACTCTGGCTACGGGGGAAGAACAAAAGGGCTGACTCACTATCAGCTCCCCCAAGACGTTAGAGTCCCCTGCCAATTTGCGTCCTCGCGCCTCGCTTTCAGCATGTCCTCGATTGACCGCGTCGCTACTCCCCACCTGGTCTCGTCTTGCCACCTTGCGCTTCTTTCTGCGGCGCTTTCTCCTTGAACTCTCTTTCATGCCGTCATCTCGCGCCTCGTGCTGGTCGTTACACATCTCGTCGGCCTGGATCGGTCTCTTACCCGCACAGTCTGAGTGATTTACATTAAAATCAACTCTCACTTTGCCTCGACTGGCGGACAGCTCAACCGACTCTGGCACAATGCAGCAGGCTTTACTCGAGTTAGACAACTCGCACTCTTGCGAACTGCCCTCTACTACATTGCCCAGCTCACGCTGTGCATCGACACACAGTCCGTCGGTATCGATCGCTGTCTCACGCGCACAGTCCGAATGATTAATAACTGAACCATCCCTATCTAGGCTATCTAGACTGGCGGAGAGCCGCACCGATCCCTGAACAATGCAGTTGTTCTCTCGTGAACTACGGAGCTCGCCATCCCGAGAACTACTCTCAACTGCATCGTCCAATTCGCACCTCACTTCTGCACGCAGATCTGACCTGACATGGGTGCTCGCGTCTGTCAAGTCAACAGTACCCTGTACCTCGCTAACGACCTCGATACCATGAGATGCGACGCACACACGCGGTAACTGTGCCAATTTGTTCGCAGCTGGCCTAGCTGTCTCTACAGTCCTCTGTTGGCACAGCACCTCGTCGCTCTCACTCTGGCCTTTAACGGCCTCTGCTGCCACTAAGGCATCGTTAGCTGCTAGCACTTCGAGTTCACTTATGAACGTGCTGCTATCCTCACAGGTACTACTACTCTTGCCTTTCGAACAAAATCTGCTATCTGCTTCTTCCCACTTTCGCTGCGTCCAGCCTACAGATTTCTCAAGCTGCTGTTGACTTAGTTCGATTGCCTGCTCTAAACCTTGAATCTCTTCGTTCAATGCCTCAATGTACTGCCTTGTTACTTCTGTTAGGCCTTCTTCCTGCGAAACCCTTTTTAGTTTCTGCCTAGCTTTTTCCTGTTTTTGCCTAAATTCATCCTGTTCTTGCCTAATTGCTTCCTGTTCCCGTTTCTTACTTAGAATTCGTTTGCCCATTTGCTCTATGAATTTCAAATCATTCTCACTTTCGAGAATTGTCTTACGAATTTCTGATTCCTTCAAGTTCTCATCTACGTTTACCCCGATCTCCTCACACAACCACAACAGGTCAGCTCTCGTCAAACACATTAGGACCATGGTCGCTGCTTTAAGCTTTGGCTCTGCTGTCACACAATACTTGTTGCGATACCCACGCAAATCAAAATACAAGTAAAAGATCCCAGCGAATCAGATCCAAAAACACAGAGAAATTGAAGCCTGGTAAATCTTACAGCCAAAACCAAACGCTTACCCACTGAAGCAGCACCATATCACCAGTCCTTCCCCGCCGTATCCAGTCAGTTGCAAGAGGTGGTCAATCTCAAGTCGCCTCCAACTTGATCAGGATACCGGTCGGTCACCATGTGCCAACGTCCGTCAGCTGCCGTTGCTGTCTCCGAGTCGTAGGCCGATCTAGGAGCCGTAGTCGGATCCCTCCGCTGCCAACCAGATATTAGATTCGTCGGACGGTCCTACCGCTGTCGACCAGATGTAGGAGTCGTCGGACTATCTCGCCGCTGCCACCATTTGAAGGAGATGAAGGTCGTAGACAGGATCTCGGTGAACAGGATTTATTTACATATTAACAGTTTAAGCAAGATACATTGGCAGACTAGCGCGACTCCCATATGGAGCCCACAAAACTAACATACAGCAAACAGTTTACGAGCACACAGCTCACTAGTACATTTCTAGTATGACAGAGCACTCAGCTCCCGACAACGAGCACGACACGAGCACACCCTAGCAGCCGGCAAACGCTGCTTATAAGCCCTTGCTCGACGTCATAGTTCGACGTCATTCAAGATGACCCGCCTTTTTGGGAGGATGAGGTGGATCGGAGCAGGAATGGTCGGGAAGGTTTGTCCAAGCATTGTAAACTTGCCGCCGCCCCACACTATCGTTTATGCCCACACACACGCAAACACACAGGTGCGAACCCATACACACAAAGGCTCCGGAGTCGACGACCGAGGGCTTCGTAGAACTGTGCTCCGTCTCGGGTAGTGCGGCCAAGTACCAATTTCCTGAGTCGGTCGCGCGCCACGTGGCTGCCGGTCATCCGCAGTTCTCGGTACCGCCCAGCTTTCAGTGCCGACGTCAGAGGGCTTCGTAGAACTGCTCCGTCTCGGGTGGTGCGGCCAAGTACCAATTTCCGGAGTTGATCGCGCGCCACGTGGCTGCCTGCCGACCGCAGCTCTCGGAAGGGCGCTTCGACTGGTGGGCTTGGAACACGTGCAGCGGGCTGAAAGCTGGCACGTCGCCACCCCGTATGGCCATTCTTAACAGGCACGCCTTAGTGGCGGACTTCCTAATAATTTTGACGCCCTGGGGTTTAACGTGCACCAAAATTTAGGAACACGAGCTTTTTGTAGTTCGCGCCGTTCGATATGCGCCTGCCACCGTCGGGATTGAACTCGCATTCTCGAGCAATGCCGTAGCCGCAAGGCTGCCGCGGCGGGCACAGTGTTGATTTGACGTGCGGTGTCTTCCGTAGTGTCACCTAGAAGGTATGGTACTTTAATGCGGCTTTGTGTCTGCCCACAGTGCGTCAGTTGTCCGCTTGACAAATTTGCACGGTGTTTTTCTTTTCAGAAATAGCAAAAGCGTACTGTACCATACCTTGAACTTAAATTTATCCAGTTTGTCCGGAACCACTGTCGCGTCTAGTAGTAGCGTTTCCTTACCTTCTCACGTCGACATTTGCCTCTCCTGCGCTCCCCCATGTATGGGGTCTGTGAGCGAAGAGTGACAAGGGTGTCGTCACTCACTCTATTCTTGACTGCGTCGTTTCTACTCATTCTATGCTTACCCCCTTTCTACCATTCTGTCTAGCTCCCTTATGGACTCCTGCACGTTATTAGAACAGTAAGCGCTTCAGTTGCTGAAATGCTTTTACGGGGGGTCACTGATAATTACAGCTGTCAAGACGGTATTGTGGCAACGCCAATGGAGCTCCGAGGGCATTGTGCTCATTCGACGTGATGGAAAAGTCCAAACTAGTTTCTCGCGTCGCCTTTCCTGTGTCACGCTCCTGCCATGTATCACCTATATATTTCTGACCACAAGAAATTGATATGCTGTAAACGATCCGTTCCGCACATTTGACGAGCTTGTCCTTGTGCTTCTTTTTGCACCTAAGCTTGTGAGAGGCACCGGGATCGGTCATTCTGCACAGTTTTTGAAGCTTGTCAGGAGCGGAAAAAAAGAACTTGAACATTCGCCCTTTGTCGAATTTTCTTTTTGTCGATGTGACAAGCCGTGAATTTACGGAACCACCGCTAACTTTTGGTTCCTGGCTGAAGCCTGCAAGGCACCAGGCTGTTTTACCGGCTACCGTTTTAGTATGCCTTCAGCGACGCTGACTAGACCTACACAGGCCAAAGTGAAAGGATGCAAATGGTCGCCTCGGGGCACAACGTAGAAATGTGAGGGACATGTGAGGGACAAGTGCCGAAAGTTCCTCGATGTGCACTGTAGGAAATGTTAGTCTAGTGATGATCGTAGTGCTGTTCCCAGTTCCGGCCACAGTGCAGACCCCTGTGTGAAATTGAGCGACCTGTCAATCTATCGAAAATGCACCATTGGCACGAGAAGCAGAGGCGAACTGACGCGTGAAGTATGTGAGGGAGGCAGAGATGATTGGTTCAGGGGAAAACTGTGTGCCCAAGCCGTCGATTGCTCTATCTTCGAAGGAATTGCACAACTTCCTTCACCACTCATTGCTTTGCTGGCTGCGCAATGTACGGCACGCCGCTATACTCTGCTTGGCGGTTCTCAATAAATTGTTGCAAGTTAGGGCTCCGGTGTCTCCCGTCTTCTTTTAACGTCCTCATCTGGTTGTGCGCTCTAAGGTTTTAGTTATGTCTTACAAACACGCACAAACAGCCAGATTACTGATCTTCTCAAGAGTTTCTGCCAAGAATTTATGGAGACTGAACAACCAGCAAGAGTTGCAGCCAAGTAAGTTTAGCTGCGAAGCAAGTGACCACGGCGGCAGTCAGACCTGCGACGCAGCAGAGGGTGCTAAGGATGCCTGGATCCGGACAGGCCGCCATTGAAATCTGAACCTGGGGCCCTATAAAGTAAAACTATTCCAATATGTTTTTATTCTAATCTCCTGACGTCAAATTTGCGTAACCAGCGACGCAAACATCTGGCGGTCACCCGCAGGGTTGTCTGAACAGACCAATCGAATGCTCTCCTCGTTCATAGGAGGTCACTTTTGTTTGTTTGAAAAGCGAACAACATTGCCTACACTGAGCGGCTTGTCTTATCTAATTGGCGTGAAAAGAGGCGAGGAGCACGCTCAAGTGGAGAGGTATTCGACAGGGCCGAGCCACTGCACTGAAAATCGATAACCGGATGAAGACGGTGGTGCCGGCGTCTGCGATTGGTCCTCTTTCCCTTATTTAGCTTGCGGTGGCTCGTCGACAATCTCGGTGGCATGCAACGGAAGCTTAAGAATGACGCTAAACCGGATCCTCAGCAAAAAAGAGTTGCCAGCACGTGATCGTAAACGTGCCGAAAGTGCTCGAAAACATAACACGGCCAAGGGAAAAGTTTCATTATACGCAATTAATCTCATGCTCTCCGGCAGGTGCGAGTCGCTAGTGCCTGAGCGATCGGCGGCAGCCATCTTTTATTCCTTTCGGAATGGGGCAGCCTGCGGCTATACAGAAGATAATTCAGTTTTGTTCGGCATATTAATGCATCTCTATCGCGTACACGTCACTTTGATGCGTGAGTTCTTGCGGTTTTGTGACGCCGCGTGAGAGGCAGGTGAGGTGGGTGCAGCCCGAAAACCTTTGACCAATAGTCGAGGGCTAATGGCGAAGAGCCGTCGATTTTTTGTTGGTCAAATCATGCAGAATTCGTGTGTACACGTTATCTCACATGGGGGGCTATCGCGATTTTTGTGACGTCACGTGACAGACAGGTGAGATGGGGATGGTCCAAATAAGTTTTTCACCAATTGCGGGGGGCTGATTGCAGAATTGCAATAGAAAAGTTTGGAATAGTTTTACGTTATAGAGCCCCTGGCAACGTTTAACGCTAGAACGTTATCCAGTGAGGCGAGTCTAGCAGTGCTATTGGAGGAACTAGAGGGCAGTAAATGGAATATAATATGGCTCAGTGAAGTTATGGGGCCAAAGGAAGCATATACAGTGCTAAAAAGTGGCACGTCCTGTGCTACCGGGGCTTAGCGGAGAGACGAGAACTAGGAGTCCAATTCCTCATTAATAAGAATATAGCTGGTAACGTACAGGAATTATACAGCATTAACGAGAGGATGGCAGGTCTTGTTGTGAAACTTAATAAGAGGTATAAAATGAAGGTCGTACAGGTCTACGCCCCTACATCCAGTCATGATGACCAGGAAGTCGAAAGCTTCTATGAAGACGTGGAATCGGCGATGGGTAAAGTGAAAACAAAATACACTATACTGATGGGCGACTTCAATGCCAAGGTAGGCAAGAAGCAGGCTGGAGACAAGTCAGTGGGGCAATATGGCAAAGGCACTAGGAATAGCAGGGGAAAGCTATTAGTAGACTTTGCGGAACAGAATAATATGCCGATAATGAATAGCTTCTTCCGCAAGCGGGATAGCCGAAAGTGGACGTGGAGGAGCCCGAACGCCGAGACTAGAAATGAAATGGACTTCTTACTATGCGCTAACCCTGGTATCATACAAGATGTGGACGTGCTCAGCAAGGAGTGCTGCAGTGACCATAGGATGGTAAGAACTCGAATCAGCCTAGACCTGAGAGGGAACGGAAGAAACTGGTACATAAGAAGCCGATCAATGAGTTAGCGGTAAGAGGGAAAAGCAGGAATTCCAGATCAAGGTACAGAACAGGTATTCGGCTTTAACTCAGGAAGAGGACATTAGTGTTCAAGCAATGAACGGCAATGTTGTGGCCATCATTAAGGAGTGTGCAATAGAAGTCGGTGGTAACTCCGTTAGACAGGATACCAGTAAGCTATCGCAGGAGACCAAATATCATATCAAGAAACGCCAATGTATGAAAGCCTCACACCCTACAGCTAGAATAGAACTGGCAGAACTTTCGAAGTTATTCAACAAGCGTAAGACACCTGACATAAGGAAGTATAATATGGATAGAATTGAACATGCTCTCAGGAACGGAGGAAGCCTAAAAGCAGTGAAGAAGAAATTAGGAATTGGCAAGAATCAGATGTATGCGTTAAGAGACAAAGCAGGCAATATCATTACTAATATGGATGAGAGAGTTCAAGTGGCTGAGGAGTTCTATAGAGATTTATACAGTACTAGTGGCACCCACAACGATAATGGAAGAGAGAATAGTCTAGAGGAATTCGAAATCCCACAAGTAACGCCGCAAGAAGTAAAGAAAGCCTTGGGAGCTATGCAAAGGGGGAAGGCAGCTGGGGAGGATCAGGTAACAGATTTGTGGAAGGATGGTGGGCAGATTGTTCTAGAGAAACTCGCCACGCTATATACGCAATGTCTCATGACCTCGAGCGTACCGGAATCTTGGAAGAACGCTAACATAATGCTAGTCCATAAGAAAGGGGACGCCAAAGGCTTGAAAAATTATAGACCGACCAGCTTACTGTCCGTTGCCTACAAAGTATTTACTAAGGTAATCGCAAATGGAATCAGGGACACCTTAGACTTCTGTCAACCAAAGGACCAGGCAGATACCGTAAAGGCTACTCAACAATAGACCATATTCACACTATCAATCAGGTGATAGAGAAATGTGCGGAATATAATTGATTACGAGAAAGTGTTTGATTCTGTCGAAACCTCAGCAGTCATGGAGGCATTACGAAATCAGGGTGTAGACGAGCGGTATGTAAAAACACTGAAAGATATCTATAGCGGCTCCACAGCCACCGTAGTCCTCCATAAAGAAAGCAACAAAATCCCAATAAAGAAAGGCGTCAGGCAGAGTGATACGATCTCTCTGATGCTATTCACAACGTGTTTACAGGAGGTATTCAGAGACCTGGATTGGGAAGAATTGGTGATAAGAGTTAATGGAGAATACCTTAGTAACTTACGATTCGCTGATGATATTGCCTTGCTTAGTAACTCAGGAGACCAATTGCAATGCATGCTCACTGACGTGGAGAGGCAAAGCAGAAGAATGGGTCTAAAGATTAATCTGCAGAAAACTAAAGTAATGTTTAACAGTCTCGGAAGAGAAGAGCAATTTACAATAGGTAGCGAGGCACTGGAAGTGGTAAGAGAATACATCAACTTAGGGCAGTTAGTGACCGCGGATCCAGATCATGAGACGGAAATAATCACAAGAATGAGAATGGGCTGGGGTGCATTTGGCAGGCATTCTGAGATCATGAACAGCAGGTTGCCATCATCCCTCAAGAGAAAAGTGTATAATAGCTGTGTCTTACCAGTACTCACCTACGGGGCAGAAACCTGGAGGCTTACGAAAAGGGTTACACTTAAATTGAGGACGACGCAACGAGCTATGGAAAGAATGATGGGTGGAACGTCAAGGGATGAGAAAAGAGCAGATTGGGTGAGGGAACAAACACGAATTAATGACATCTTAGTTGAAATCAAGAAAAAGAAATGGGTATGGGCAGGAGATGTAATGAGGAGGGAAGTTAACCGATGGTCATTAAGGGTTACGGACTAGATTCCAAGGGAAGGGAAGCGTAGCAGGGGGCGGCAGAAAGTTAGGTGGGCGGATGAGATTAAGAAGCTTGCAGGGACAACATAGCCATAATTAGTACATGACCGGGGTAGTTGGAGAAGTATGGGAGAGGCCTTTGCCCTGCAGTGGGCGTAACCAGGCTGATGATGATGATGATGAAGTTTAGTACGGAGAACTTTTCAGAATTTACTCATGTTGTTTGTGATAAATTAACAAGTAGCCCATGCTACTGATCTCACGAGATAACAGTTATCATTATGTGGGTTGCATATTTAAATTTAGTTTTGCCGCGTCAATGAAGATAGGCACCTTCGTGTTGTTTCCTGTAATTTTATTTATGTGTTTCTCTTACTGTGTTCGGCGTGTTTTTATTATGCTGCAGCTGCGGTGCATCAGTCAGTTCCTATCTGCATCTCGTCATAACTGAAGGTGCAGACTGTGGCTGCATTCAGCTTCAGAAGTGCGATTTTTGTACCATTTACATGAATAACAACAGATGCAAGTGCTGTGTTTGTGTAAATTATTCTTTCAGATACCGTATTCAACACTGATGTTTACCTGCTTTTGGTGCTAAGGACCGTGCTATGCACAATGCGTTGGTGGTCTAGTTAGTGCGAATCCATATTTACTTCGTTTAGCACAAAATAAAGGACACAAGGAAGATGACAGTACAAGCGCCTTGTCCTGTCGTCTCTCTTGTGTCCGTTGTTTTGCGCTTAACAAAGTGACCATGATGTGATAACCGCTTTATCTGCTTATTACATATTTAGCCGTATGTGTACTGTTCGGTTCAACATTGTTTAATTTGTATGTCACATTTTGTTTACTTCTTATGTTTCAATCACAAAATTCCACCTTGAATACCGCAGTCACTGCTGTATTTCAACCTACAGTTACATTGTACCTTGAACGCTATAGTCGCTGCTGTATGCGAGCTTACTTGAGTTCACATAACTGTGGTATATTTTGTCGGTTAAACGTAGTCCTACTGTTCCTTTGTTCGTGAATATTTGTTTCAAATAAAACGTTATGGAATTCTAGGGCAGTATTGAAAATGGTTGCCTTACTATTCGAAAACTATTCGAATATCAGTCAATTCGTATCCGATTCAGTGTCATCACTATCTGATTTGGTTTAGAATTCACTATTCGCACACCCCTAGTCTGTAATGTTTAGATTTTCGCATTAGGTGTTAATAAATTTAAATTTACCTGTATGTTCATGTTGTAATTCAACATGGCATGTGCATACAGTTTCTTTAGCAGAGCATGAATCATTACAAACAGCTTTTGCAAAACCACTAGTGTATCATGCATTGGGTACACATTAAATAGCCCCCAGGTGGTCAAAGTTAATCCTAAGCCTTCCACTACGTTGTGTGAATCAGATTGTGGTTTCGGCATGTAAAACCCGCATAATTTATATGAAATTTTCTACCAATATTACGAGTTCTACAACATTAGGACTGCAATAGTGAATTTGCACTAATGCACTTTACGAATGGGGTACTAGTATAGATACATAGCTTTCCATCAAATTATGTTTGTGCATTATAACCTGATTAACTGAAAACACTTATATAATGGATCATATAATTTATTTACGCACTGAGCGGCTGAACGGCATATACAAAGCTCACCTGTACAGGAATTGAGGTCAATTTTCGCCAACACAGCTCAACACATTTGCTCGTACTTATGCAGCAAAAAAGAACACAATTGCAACACTTTTTCAGCATTTTTGGTATCCCCAATGAGGAGCTAGTGTAGCCTCCTCAACTGAATTTGGTTTGGGTAACACAATTTAAGTTAGTCGAGGTTTCATGTTGGTGAGTGCAGAACTAATCATAGTAATGTTCGTGGCGGACCACAGCATATTGAAGGGAATTCCATTGCGGAGGCGTGAAACGTTTTCATGCGGCCAATAGCGCGCTCTACATGCATTCGGACTTTTGAGATATGACGTGCATCTTCCACCTCTTTGGCCAACAGTTGTTTGTTGCCTGTTCTTAGTGCTGGCACTACAATTTTGGCGCCTCGACGACCAATTCCTCTTTGATTAAAAAGCCTTGCACATCCAAAACTATGCCACCATTTTGAAGTTTCTCAAGAAAATCTGACTGAAATTATTTCTTTATCAGATGCGCGCCCTCATTACCATTTACTTAAGAAGCTCACGGCTCCGCATGGTGTATTACCAACTAAGAACTTGATTGTGTTCGAGCTTTTGTACTGAGAGTCAGTCTTAGACCTTGATGACAGCCATAATGGTGTTTGAAGTCGTATCTCTGTGCAGTCAACAATGGCTATGCAGTGTGAGTACTCCTGCGTGCAGTCATTGGCATTGTTCTGTATGCATCGTCTTGGGACGGCGAGATAATAAAACGCCTTAACTCAGAAAAGATCACACGTATGTTCTTAGTCATTGTCCTACCTAGCGTACTTTCTGGCAGGCAGAACCGGTGACAAAACTGAATGTTCAGAAGAGAAAGTCTCAGTTTCATAAGTACAATCAATGCAACATCGGCTAGAGTACACGTATTAGGAATGTACATAGGTACATTCTCGTACAGTGAAACAAAGAACACCAGCGCAATGGCTTTGAGCCCGGTGTTGATGCTGACACACTGTTCAGTGATGCATTCTGCAGAGAAGTCTTCCTTGTTGGCATTTTGCACTGCTGTTCACTCATTCTTCACAGTAGTGCAGGCTTTTCATGAGGATGTTGTCTTCCCTCAATTTTTCATTTTGCTTTTCCAGAGCACCAACTCTCTTCTCAAGCTCTTGATACTTCGACTCTAACGCAAGAATGTCTAGATAAGAGTGATCACTTGAAAAAAAATCTAGCACAAATGTGCAGCTATGTGTACTTACTGCGAACATAGCAAGGCACTGCTACTAATGGACAATTGTTTTGACATGCTGCAACATCAGAAGGCACATCTGTGTCCCACGCCATTGTTTGCGTCTCTCACAAGCCTGCAAAGAAAGTTTCTGGTTAAACGAAATGGAGCACTAGGTGCTCAGCGCTACCTTAGTGCTACCTTCAGCGTTAACATGAGAATCTCAAACTGGCAGTTCCAGTGGCGGTGTCAAGGAATCTGAAATTATATAGAAAAACAGAAAATAGACATGCCTTTATGACCAACTCCGAGCACCTTGCCCTAGCGTCAAGCACCTCACCACCATGATTGTCATTGATTTGAGAACTCTCATCGACGTCACTGTAATCCCGGTCTGACACTTCTAATTGTGGTACTGGGAGAAAGATAGAATTACCTGTTAGCATGTAGCTTGAGCTTAGTAGCCAATAATTGAAAGTGAAAACATTCAGGGTGATAACGTACAGGCCTGTAAATAACTCACAAGTGTCCATTGGTTCCACTTCACTAAAGTCATGAACTTCACTAGCAAGGGATCGGTATGCTGCGCGCTGGAGTCGAGCTGCGGCCACATTCTTCTTGTCTTTTTTAAGCGCGAACAAGGTTGGCACCTAATCTGGGTGACGCCATCGGTCTCATGGTTTTCCTGTGAATACAAAGTGGCGATCATGCACTACGACAAGTTGAAACAGACAAAATTTGCACATCGTGAGCGCAGTCACGTTCTCTGTTGTTGATTTTCCCCTTAAAATCATCCCATGCAAGCACAAAATTCGGCCAGCACTGCTCTGACACTACCTCGGCGCTCACAGAATGGCTATGGCGAATGCAACATTAGTGTGTACTATGACTGCGACTACAACATTGAGCAAGTGGGCGATACAGTGTAGTTGGTCGACGTGCATACTGAATTTTGTTTGAAGCTCAAAAATAGAGACAAGTAGGTAAAACAAAAAAAAAGCGTTTGTCATGCCACTTTTTCCTTTTAACGTGCCTGTCTATTTTATTCCGCTTCAAGCAAAATTCACTGCTGCAATAATATGAACGTACACATCATATATATGTTCGTACACATCAACCACACAAAAATAGCAGGATTAATTTGTATGGACTTCACTACATCTGGCAATGCCACTCTGTCACGCAGTACGATATAGAAACGTGTGCGGAAAAAAAACCGTGGTGTGAACGGGTCTTTGTACCGTGCTCAAGCTTAAATGTGTCGGACTGGTCTTCACGCGAACGCAAAGTACGCCACTGGGAATGGGCTCTTTTCTATATGTACCCTCGCAATTTTCATAATTTCGCACTGGCGTCACCCGCACTGCATGTCAGCGAACTTGCTTCGGCGAGGGACACTCCTCGAGTTAACAGCACTGCAGGATTCATTCGTAATGGAGGTCGCCTTGCGCGCCCGCGCCTACTGTCGCCGTCCCGCTGATACAAGGCTGTTGATGCGGTGTGCGGTCAACACTTGCGCAGTATTATCTTTAAAATGCAGGATGTAAGTACAGTCACGATAATCCTGTAATTACATACCGTGTACACGGCTTTTAAGGGCTCTCATACCTGTCAGACTAGCGTACCGCGGGCTGCGGCTGTCTCGGTCCACGAGGGCGTAGTGCACGGAAACACACGCGACACATGCGCGTGTCAATCTGTCCGCGGAATCTCACAGGCTTGCATACAGCCGTGTCCGCGGCACTTAAATGTGTTATCGCAGCCGCACGCACAAACGTAAAACTGCACTGCGAGAATTGCTCTTTTATTCGCACTTGCGTCGTTTCCCAGATCGGCCCATCTCTAGGTCGCGCGCGGAGAGTTGCGAAATTGTTCAAACGCGTAGATGTCTTCCACAGTTCAGCAAGCAGTACTGACCGTGCGTTTTTATATTCTTGTTACACAACAGCAATTTACACAACTAACCTACGTGCTCCGAGGTACACCTGTTCACTGCGTCTACGCGCAAGCCTTATGTGTCACACAGTGGTAATGGACATTGCACGGACCAGCTAATAACATGGCTAAACATATTTTTTGTATAAAACACGCCGCACCAATCGCAAAATAACACAAAGGCTTACCTGTGACGAAGTGTTGGACACTCAACCGTTGAGACCGTGACAGGTGCGGTCCATTTCTTTCAGTGATTTTCGTCAACAGGGAACCTATAACGCCTGCTTTTCTGCGCTATTCGGTGCACTGCGTTTTCTTCACTGTAAAGGCCATCCCACATTGTTTTCCTACCGTTTCGTCACCCGACGTCACTCGGCGTCGAAGCTGTGGGTGGCGCGCTCAAGAAATACAAGATCTCCCCGCCACCACCACCCGAAGCGGCTCGATGAGCACCGACCAATCAGCGTTGGTCCGCGCACCGTTAGTGTGGCTGGATGTTCCATGTAGCGGCGTTCATGAGACGATACCGAGAGAAGCAACGCCAGAAAATGCCGGTAAAAACGCTGAATGTGTCATGAGGCGACTCAAGACAGTGAAGCGCACACGCAGGCAGCCAAAACCAAGCAGCAACCGCTTCGCTGGATGGGCAGCAAAGTGCCGATCCAGCGAAGGTAGCTTTCGACGACAGCGGCACCACATTTTCATGACGTAGGGCCGTGGTCTGTGCACGCTCTGAGCCACCTCCCGACGCGGCGTGGAAGGCAGCCAGAGCAGCAGCCGTGAAAATGTCAAAAGACAAGACAACGAAAGCTTCGCTTTAAAGGGTAGCTGAAGAGTCTGTCGAAATCAATAAGACGCTCATATACGGATGCGGGAACTTTATAAACCATGCAGGTAAAATTTTGGGGCGGATTTTTAACTTAGGAACGACGTAATTGTCGGTTAAAATTGCGCTGTAGCTCCGCCCCACGTCGAGCGCCGCGCGCTGCTGCTGACGCTGACGATGCGAGCGCAGACCGGAAACCGCGGCGTAGTGACGTCAACACTGCTGTTCCGTTCCTTCGCAGTCTCCGCGACCGTGCCTGACCGTGCTTATTTCTGCGTGCGTGCCGTACTAATCTGCTTCACTCGACCCTACCTTCCTTTGTTTGTGTGTATATAGAGTGGTAGTTGACGTGCGCAGCATCAATTGAACTTGTAGGCCTATCATGCGGGCGTTCTGTGCAGCACGGCTGCACGAACACCAGCGGCCGCGACGATGTTCCGATGTTTCATTAGTTCCCGCAAGACAAGAAGCTTTCGGCTAAGTGAGAGGCTGCTGTGAAGCGAAACAACTTCAAGCGCTCAAGAACAACAGTGCTGTGCTCTAACCACTTCCGTGACGACGATTACTACCAGAGTGTATCAATAATGCGTGCTTTGGGTTCCCCTTCGTGTTAGCACGCTGAACGGAAGGTGCATGTTTATCTCGCACCCTTGACGCAGGTTTCATCGCCAAGCGCCGCGAATTTTCTATTCGCACGTGTGTTGTGAAACAGCCTGCATGAAGGTACCATAACGCAGTGCAAGTGTAAAGTTTGCATGTGTTGGGAAGCCGGCTCACGCCAGGACGCTGCGCTCCCCCTTCTCTCGCACACATATAGAAACCGACCATCTCACGTAGCCGACGAAATTTGCCGGTTACGAGTAGCGTGCGGATGGCGCGCTGATGATCGAAGGTTCTATACTACACGTGCTACAACAGCCGGTAAACTTTTCCCACGTTTACACCGTCTGTGTAGATTGCCGACAGCTACAGCTGTTTGTGTGTATATAGAGTGGTAGTTGACGTGCGCAGCATCAATTGAACTTGTAGGCCTATCATGCGGGCGTTCTTTGGGGCAGCCCACAAATGCCGAAGATCGCATCACCGCTCACGTTCTACGAGGAGGCATGCAGGAACATAACACTACATTTGTGTGCCCGGAAACCTACTCAGTGGATCGCTAAATGCAGCTTAGCAAAAAACACAGTCGCCAAAGAACATTTCCAACACAAGGAGATGCTAACACTTCGCCTTCGTTCACGTGGAAAGCACTGCTTGCACCAGCATTTTTTGCTTCTTGGAGAGGCCGGCTCTTCGCAATTGGCTCGTACATGTAGGGAGTAAAGTATAAACCCCATACAAGTGATCTTGCACGCGACAGCGACAAGCGAGGCGATGGCTGTCGCGTTAACTCGTCGCCTACAAGCCGAACTCCACGCGAGCGACGGCTTTGAGCGACGATTTCCCGGTATGAGGGCAGCAATGTACGCGCCGAAACTAGCGTGACGCATGCTTTATCAATTTAAGTTGATGTATTTTACTGTAAAAAGGAGCATAAATATTTCTGAAGGCCTTGCACTAGGTGCTTATGCTTCCACGTGTAAAATTCAATAGTTTGCTCGTTCCGTGCGACAAACAGTAGTAATTGAGTTATGTACATCCAGTTCTGGCTTCGCACTATTGGCTAGTCGCTCATAGCACTTCCGGGCGACGAGCGACGAGTTCTAGATTTCTAGAAACGAGCGATTGAGCGACAACACCGAGCGATCTGTTCAAGCGACGGCCCCTTTTGTCGCTCGAAGCCGTCGCCCGACGCCGTCGCGCGCAAAATCGCTCTCGAGGGGTTTGGGCTTAACGCTGAACTCCTCAGAGAAACGCAAGGTATCGAAATTTTCCATGACCGTCTCAGCAAAACAGCACCAAACTGCCTTGCTCCGAGCTTCATGTGTAGCGGCAGCAGTCGGTGCAGACGAACACCATCGTTGGCGTCAGGAGGCGCCCGACCAATCACAGGTGGAAACGAGGTGCGCGAGCTGCCCCGAGTCTGATGCTGCACTTTTCGTCGAAATAAAATCTGTTTGCGCTTCTTCTGCTCAATTTCGATGCGATATTCGAATTCAGAGGGTTAAAAACCATGACGTACTGCTCTTCACTCATTTTTTCTGGAAAAAGCTTTCAGCTTCCCTTTAATACCTCAGCCACCTTTGTATAAATCCAACGTTAACGGTGGATTTATACAAAGATGGCTGAGGTATTAATATTGGGCTGAGATGCTGAAGTGCCGGGCCAAAGCAGCAGGGGAAGACGAAATAATTATTCCATCTTCTCCTGCTGCTTTGCCCCGGGGTACGTCTTGCAAGGTTCTTCTAACTTCATCGCCAGCAATAGGGAGCCTCTGTATCCTGTTCATCGCAACTTCCAATGAATGTTGTGTGGTTGCTTTGGGTACAGTACAGGTTAGCATAAAATTTTTCTGCTGTATTTACTATATCAACCAAGTCGCTGATTACATCACCCTACTTATTTTTAACTGCACAGACGATATTTAAGACATATTAATACGCTTCAATTGGAAATATAAAGAGACGACAGTGCCTAAGAAAAGAAGAAGATGAGCGACAAAACAAGCTTCGTTGTCAACTCGCCTGGTCGTCCATCATCTTGAGGTGCTTCTCTCGCTTCTCCAGCTCATCGGACAGAGCCTTTGCCTCCTTGCAGTACCTGAGCACGAAAGATGGTCCGAAAGTGAGCATGAGTGCCAAAGGCAATGCCCTCATCACTTAGCTGGCAATAGACGCCCCGGTTTTCAGAACAAGCATGCTCACATACGTGCTTTCCGACTCTTTTTCATCGCGAGTGCAGTGCTGAATAATTACGTTGGAGATAGAGAACGGTTCTGTTGTTTAATTTACAGAGTTTCAATTTCCTGCATGCCTAAATGCGAGTACCGAGGTAGGAGCGTTGCTGCGCTTCGAGACAATGCGGCACAGGTTGCTGTGTCGACGGCGGCTATTACACTGGTCTTCTTCAAAGCAAGCACGTGCGATGGATATGGACAAATCACATTAAATCCGCTTCGAAGCACAGCTGCATTTCTCTCTGTTCGATACCCATTCAGATCTCTCGATTGCGAACATGAATAGAAAATGAAAAGATGAGGCAGCATCTTATAGAACTAGTGCCTGTGCCTTATAAAAGCTTACATCTGCCAGTTGAATAAAATGAAGCAGACTGTCTCTGTGGGATTGTCATAAGCAAGGGACTGAATCCACAGTGACATTAATGTTTTGACCTCGTAGCTCATTACCTGTCCAGTTGCTGTTCGCTGTGCGCCAGGTGAAGGAGGAGCGCGTCCACCCTCGAGGCGTGCTTCTCCTCCATGAGCGAGGCGTCATTGCCGAGCTGCAGCCGACGGCTGCTGTGCAGCTTCTCCTCGTAGAACGAGCGCAGCTGCGTCAACTGGCACTCGAAGTGGACGCGCATGCGTTGATTCTCCTCAGCAAGCCTGCGTCAGCGTCTTTCATGTCTCATCTAACAGAGCTTTCAACTTGCCTTGTAAGCGGATGCTTTATTACAATAGTACATGGAGCATCAGACAGTTACTTCTCGTCTCGTAAACATATTTTGGTCCAGTTTTCCCAAACACACACCGGCACATGCATTCAGCATGTTAGTTACCTACATAGGAGAAGCACGAACAAATTGAGCTAGAATAAAGGACGCCTAGACACAGATTAGAAAGAAAGGATTAGAAAGAAACGCAGGTACTGGTTCATGGATAACACATACGTCGAGTATGGGGCATGTTCTACGAGAACCGAGTGGAACACGAACGGCGATTAGCAATGAGCGTCCTTGGCCAACTCTTTTTCTGTCACGACATCTGCTTTGTAAATCACAGGTCTCAGTGGGCGGCGCTCCTAGTGCGCGTTAAATGACGCGTTGATGCTTGCCCGGGCGGCGTTCGTCGGTGCACAACTATTCTGCCAGCTGGGCATTATCGCTCCATTCTGTACGAGACACTGGTCACTCTCAGTTTGCTCGTAACGAGAGATTTGGCGCGCAGGCAACTGGCCAGTTCAGCCTTTTCGCAGGCTTCCTTTCAAAAGAGGAAAAAAGGTGCTATGCCAGCGAGAGCTACAAACAGCTGATTCAGATACGCTCTAAGCTCATGACATATTGGCCGTAAACAAGCGTACTGAATAATCAGTCCAACTAAGTTGATTCAAGAGAACAGACAAAACGACAGCAGAATTTACAGATTGCTTCGGCTCTCAACTCATTTACTGCGACAGTGTAGACCACGATCGTTCTTATTTTTGCTTGCTTGTTTTAATGTGAATCCTTCTTGTCCGAGTCAAGACAATTTTGTCATTATTTATCTGGTCCTTTTTATGGGCTGATCCGGTAGGATAGCTCAAAAAAGGAAGCCAGTACAAAGAAGGAATCCGCGGTTTGGATAGTTATCACGCATGACTTCCACCAAATTAAATTACAAGTCTTGTGCCACGAAAGAAAATGCGCAGAACTACATAATATGCCATGATATCATTGCGCCTCTTGAGAAGCTGCTTTGCATGAAAGACCGGGCGCCTCTTGCTAGATATTTGAGGTTGCACTTCCGCATGACAAAAGTGTTGTTTTGCACAAACTGCCATACGATTGCTCCAGCACCGCTCTAGAGACGCACACTGCGCTAGCCCCGCCCTGGCCGTCTGTGCATTTCCAGAGATTCTGGGTACATGTATATACACATATTGTAGAGATTTATTATGCGCTTCTTCCACACCTGTGTGTCATGATCCTCATACCTTTGGGCTTCATCGTCGTCCTCCGTGTGTGTTCATGAGCACTGAGCGCTGAGTGTTCGCCGAGTCATCGGGTTGAATAAATACAGTCTCAACCGTCGTGACGTTGTAAGTGGTGGACGTGCTGCTAGGTCCTCTGCCCGCTCGATCTACCTCCTGGATCTCCGCACAGATCGCCGCTTGCGCCCATTGTGCGCCAGCCGGATGAGCAGCCCGGCGCCTCACCATCCCGGCATCGCGAACCGTTCCTTTTCTTATCACCAGCGATGGTTAAAGGTGCTTTGTAATTGTATCATGATACAAGATACTCGGGCAACAAGTATTTGAGATACAGGCTACTACTGCAAATATTGTATACGCTACGATATTTTCCATTTGTATCTTTAGTTACTTCGATATATTGGCAAATGTGTTATTACAGATCAGCCAGGGCGAATCAGAAAGTCTTTGCCCCTGTTTTTATTAGCCACACAGGTACATGCAGCTGATTTACGTACCTTACACTACTTTTCCACATAGTCCCCACACCGGTTCAGACATTTGTCCCATGGCAGCACTAAACTTGAGGTGCCCCTGTGGTAGAATTCGTACGCACGCGGCCGCCCCGAGCGCTCATTGTCATGCAAGTCTTCATGGCCTTTTGCGAACTCACAACACCACCACCTCACACTTCTCAAAGCGAGACACCTTTCCGTGCGTTGCATTTCCTCGAGGATTTCGGCGGGCGTTCGTTCCTTACTCCATAGAAAATGAATCAAACTTCATTGCTCGTTAGGCCGTGGACGTGTAAATCACAACCACCATCTTCAACAATTGACAGCAGCGCCGTGCCGCGGAGCTACCGACAGATAAGGCCACGCCACGGAAGGTCCACCGCTGGGAGTGGATATCTTGACTTCACAATTACAGGCGTAACTTGGCTAAAAAAATAGGGGCAAGGGCTTTCAGATTCGCGGTCGTATGTAATGTAGCATCAAACACGTAAGCACAAAATTGTTTGCTTGGAAATCTCTTGACTCCAAACAACTTTGTATCATTTAATGAAATGACTGTTAGTATCAAAAGTTTTGTCTTTCTTGCTCAAAGTGAAATATTTTCGTTCCGAACCAATTTATTGGAGTTGATTTAGCTACTTAACATGAAAGCTCTTTATACGCTGCGCTGTCAGCGGCTTTTGCTTGCCGCTTCTGTAATTGATGGGAGTCGCTACTGTACCTGCCGTCCAGCTAGCGGATCGCCATCTAACTGCAAGAACGTCAATAAGAAGCCTCTGCATGATGGCGCAAACGCCGCTGTGGAGTTTTACCTTGACCGCGAACGTATTACCGTTCACGCATCTAACATAGTCCCAAAAATAGATTTTGGTGAAAACGAGCAACAATCACGTACACAAAATAGCCGCCTTATGCACAAGTCGCCCGGAAGCCGTGCCATCCACGCTTTGCATCACAAAAGTCAAACCTATCAAACTTATACCCACGAGATCCTTCAAATCGCTGATGTGTGAATGCCACTAGACGCAAGGCGATCGCATTTTTGCATTCTTCAGACTTTGTAACAAAGCACTACACAATAGAAACTTCGATAACGACACTATAGCGCCATCAAAATTTGCATGAAAGACGCCGCATGCATTGGCGTACGCAGCACAGTACGGTGGTTACGAGCCAGTGGCATGGCACTGACAAAACTAAAAAGAAAAGCCGCAGTTTCGCCAGAAAAGCGAAGCATCGATTGCGATAGCAAATTAACAGATAGCCAACGAAGTAAGGATAGCACCTTTTTCGGCCATATGAACTTGTAAACATACACTTGATAACTAAATTAACAAGCATGATGTCAGCCTGCCCAGCAAACATGAACACATCAAACTCAAACACCGCGGACGCTCGCTGTCGAAACGCTGCTGGTGTGAGCAAGCGCAGCATCAGCAGCGAGCGAAGTGACCTTCGTGCTGTCTATTGCTTCAACTGGAACTGGGCCCGCGGTGGGAAACTCCGCGGCTTCAGTGGCAGAGGTAATTGGCGCCATCTATGAGGAGGGCGAAGCCGAAAATCCGCTTCCCTTGCGTGGCCTCGTAGATCGTCACGCGCGCGCGCGCCGATCCAGGTGGCCGAGCACTCCCCTCCCCCTCCCTCGCAACTCCCTCAACTTCGACTGTCTCCGCGCGCGCGCCGTGCGGCCCCACCGCCCCTGTGCCAGCTTAATGACGTTTCATGTTTGGTTATCTGCTGTTATCGGGAAGCGTGCGCTGCTGTGCGTTGACTGGCGTGGGTAGTTTCGTCAGTTCCTTGGTCCGCGGTAGCTTCGTGCTTGTGCTCCGCGATGCTTCACCCGTTTCACGACTCGTGCCACTCGTGCATCATGCAGTGGTGCACGAATACCTCAAAAACAAGCCCTGCAAGGTTGTTCAGGGCATAGAGTTTCCAACGAAAATTACTAGAGGGAACTCTGGCGCTAGTGTCTGCGGGAGCTGCAATGGAATCGGTTGTCCCAGCATGGGAATTACGGGAAGTACATGGATTTGCCTAAACTTCGTCCTTTTGGCTTAAAACACGGCTTTGTGACTTTGTAAACTCGTCATTTTCAACATTGTATTGCATAATAAATAATTAAATAAATATCATTAAAATTGCCCGATGGCAGGATTCGAACCTAGGGACTCTAGCACAGAAGCCGGATATCGAAACCATTAAGCCACGGAAGCATGTATCGACAAGCGAATGAAACGCCCTTATTAGTTGATCACGGGCATGCCAGTGCCTTGAGACACTTGGAGCGTTTCGACTTGGCCACCTGGACAAGCTCAATCGTTGCAATTAATAGCAAGTGTACGCGTTCACGGCGTCTTCTGCACTTCGAAGAATATAGATTGCGCTGAAATATACGACAATAAGATTTATATAGCGTAATATACAAAGCCACAAGAACGTCTGAATCCACAAGCACGAAGATCAGACAAATCCATGTACTTCCCATCATTCCCATGGTAGGACAACGACTGCGGCGCCAGAGATCCCTCTAGTAATTTTTGTAGGAAACTCTATGGTTCAGGGTACCGAAAGACAACAGGTGAGCGCGCAGACCCAAGGACATCAGAAGGCGTACGCACACGAACACAGCCCTGTGCAAGTGCGGGCTCCATGAGCCTCCGGACGTCGTTGCGCCTTGATTGTGCTACAATTCCCTCTTACAGGTAGAAAAAGCTGACAAATAGATGTTCCTCCTTATTGTCACCTGGTCTATGACGTGTGTTTTTCTGTGCCAAGTCTCATTCTGCAACTTCAGTAACTTGCCCAGCTTTCCATTCCACCCTCAGTGCTTTTCCTGTATGTCACGTTTTACAAACGTACTAACAGCTGAAAAATTACTGTTCGTCTTTGTGTAATCTCAGTAATCGCCGATGGGAAAACCGCGCGAACAACCTTCATGTGTAGGCACGATAAGGTTTTTGTTTCTTCTGGAAAGCATGAGCATTGCAAGTGTCCTAAATGGAAATTTTTGCAGTTCGTGTTTACTATACAAAGGAGTGCCCAGTAGGTACGGCTTAGTGCCTAAAGTGACCTAATTTTACTGCGAAGGATTGCATTCGGGGAGAAAGAAAAGTCGTGTTGTTGGCTTATTTTACCTGGTCTTAGATTGAGGAATAGGCCCTTCTGCGAATGTTTTCTATGTGCTGCTGCAAAAGCCAACTAGCTTCTGTTCCCCTTTGCCACCGTTACACAAGTTGTGGCCAAGTGCAGAATAATGTGATGTGTATTTCAGTTTTTAGTACAATGTTATTTTTGTTATGCCATGTCATTTTTCATTTTGTTCAGTAGTAATGAACATGGCAGGAATTTCATATACTTTCGTGCAGGTTTATATGTAAGGTCTTCTTTGTGTTTTTGGTATGGCTGTCAGTCAATCTTCGCATTTTATTCTATTTTTTAGGTATTTTGCGTGTCATTGTTTTTGCCATTACCAGTGAGTTCTCCCTTCCTTTAGTTGTCATGACTATGTCATAGACGTCATCCAGTTTTGTGCAATATCTTAGTGCATATAGCAGAAGCTCGTCTACATTTCGGTCTTGAGGGCGTTGTATAAAAATCTTGTTTATTTATATGTGTGTGTACAATAAACGGCCTTCGTGTTTTCTAGCGCTTTTCTTTTTATTTCACCATCTGCGAACTTTTGTGTTTAGTACTCTTGTATATGTCATGCACCTTTCACTTCTGCTCATTTTGTGAGCGTGTGTCCACCACGCTATAAGAAAAATCTTTGTTTTGAGAAACGAAGTCAATAAAGCGAGACTAAAGATCTGTTGTGTTGGAAGTAGAATTTTTTTATGTACCGGCACATGCCGGTATAAGTATCGGCAAGACTGTGTGCGTGTCACCGCATAGCCCACGGCGCAACACGCACCAGCTCGCAAGCAATGCCAATGCATGGTGTAGCGCGCGCATTGCTTGTGAGCTGGCGCGTGGTGCCCCGTAGCGCGCGCGCGCGATAAAAGAACCAACGCGCCGCGTACAGGTAAAAAAAAAAGTAACCGGCGCGCGCGGCATGGGGGAAAGGGAGCGGAGCGGGTCAGCATAATAATAATAATAATAAAAACGTCTGGGAGAGGAGGCGCAGCGCGGTTGCTCTTCCTGTTGCCATGCCAACGGAAACAATCACGGAGGAAGGAAACTCAGGAGAGGCCCTGACGTCACTCTCTGTGAAGCTTAAGTGAAGCCGGAAGTTGCCGTTGCTCGTGGCGTTGCTCCGCCTATCGGGCCAGCTCTCCTCTCTTGTTTACATTTCTCGCGAAACCACGCCGCGCTGCGCGCAACCGGGCTGCTCGGGCGCGCGCGCTTCGCAACAATACTAAACAAAATCATGTAATCGCGATGTCTCAATGCATTACCGTTGCCGAAGTCGTGTTGAAAGAAGTTAATAATGAACTTCGCGAATTGGGCCGTGAGGTCGAATCGGCTGCTTTTACCGGCTTTTATGAAAATAAACATGCTTTATCAGGCCAGCCAAATGAGCTATTCTCATCAACCGCGGGTACCGGCCGCTGCCCAGTTCCTGCGCGATTTTAAAAAAAGGTCACCTTTATTGCTGAGTTCTACTTGCTTTTCTCTGCTTGGACTTCCTGGGGCGCTCAGAAGATCTTGCGAACTAGACGTCTGGCGACACGAAAAAAATGTACGCATTCTCACTGCACTGCAAGAACGCACTGGAGACAGGTACGACACATCGACCCATTTGCGATCCATTCGGAGTTAATGAGCACAAACACATTCTCTCTTGAGGAATCGTCGTGCTTTATTGAACAAAGTTCGGGTGGCCGCGCATCACTACGACAGCGCACCGGCGAGGAGGCAAAATGTCATTTCTGACTTCGCGTTTAAATTGATATACTGCGGCCTGAGGTGCTTTCTTACCTCTGTAAGTGAAGCATCACGGAATCAAAGTTTTGCGATAGCCGGCGCAAGCTGCAGAACAGTACGCGCGTAGAACCGGCCGACGTGCGACCATGGAACAGCCGTTTGATGTGTTCGCAGGCGTAAGCAGCGTAAGTTCTGTGGAGCCTTGCCGACTCTTGCTGCGCAACCGCTAACCTGCGGTAGGGAGGATTCGTTCTTTGAGTCAAAGCAGCCGATTCTTTCCCATCTTCCAGGATGACTCGTCGGCTGGCGGGTGCACGGTGCCGTGGGCAGCAAAACGCACATATTCGGCGTAACGCTCTATCAGCACGTGTATTGAGGTACACCTGTGCCGGTGTGCATGAACTTCGTTTCCATCGTCGTGTCAACCCTCTGCGGGCGTTCCAAAGATGAAGTAAATGCGGGTCTATGTCTGGTGTCTCGGTTGTGGTGCGCAGTGTGCTCGTGGTGGCCTCTAGATTTTGTGCGAGAGAGTCAAGCCAGCGTTCGTACCCTTGGAGCTCAGGTGGGTCCTGGCGACGTTCCCTGAATTTCGCCCAATCCGTTATACGCACATTTCGTTCGGGCCTCTGCGCACCCCGTAATGACAAGGTGGACGCCACAATGTAGTGGTCACTACCAAGGTGCTCCTCTAAAGGCCCGTGCGCAAAGACTGGGCCAGTATTGCGCACAAAGGTAAGGTTGTAGCGTTCCTAGTTAAAGGACACAATAGACGGAAAGTATTGCTATGGAACTGGCGTCCATCTTGTCTACCATTTTATTCTCACTTCCTTCTTCTCTTCTCCTGAACCCAGACTCCTGCGCTTCTTCATCTTTTATTCCAAGGTTCATACCGCTTCACCCTTCCAGGTTTCTTTTGCTAACCCCTCCTGGGGTAATACTTGAAAACGTTTCCAATCGAAGCACATTCAACTGAGCCACGTTCGCCAATGTACCACATAGTCTTCAATATTCCTTTCTGAGTGGCTGTCTTTGTCACAGAGTAAGGACCATAAAATTTGGCACTGGATTCTCTTA
Organism: Dermacentor andersoni; assembly: GCF_023375885.2. Classification (NCBI taxonomy): domain Eukaryota; kingdom Metazoa; phylum Arthropoda; class Arachnida; order Ixodida; family Ixodidae; genus Dermacentor; species Dermacentor andersoni. Next base: position 16,398,098 of record NC_092814.1, read on the forward strand.
CTCCTTTCCTAACTAGAATGAGGTCGGTGACTTGAATGTCTGGGATATCTGAGCAATGTCTCTTGTCAATTTTTTTTTCATTCGTTTATGGTACCTCTCCTCCTGCGATTTCTGTTTCCTCTCCTCGACGATCTTGAGATTTTCTAACAGGCTCAGTTCACGGTCCGCCTGAAGAATAGGGGTTTCTCCTGAAGAAGCGAACTGCGGGCTGCATCCCAAGCCACTGGTGTAGGAGCGATTGTGATGCCTTACAGCTGCTTCTAAAGAGCATTTCCAACCACCAGGGAAACTATCGTACATCCTGATGTATTGTTTCACATCTCGTATAGCACGCTCTGCAAGCCCATTCGCTGCGGGATGGTATGGCGCACAGAATTGGATTGATATATTGTGGTCTCGAGCCCATCTTGCTAGCTTTTCACACTTGAACGCTGGACCGTTGGCACATACAATCGTCCTGGTTGTCCTAAACATATCCCGTTCGAGAAGGGCGATGACACTATTCGCATCTTCTTTTCCTGCCCGCGCCGCGACCATCCTGGTGCATTAATCTATGGCCAGATGAGCACCCTGGAATAAAGCACCCTGGAAACCAGCGTTGGTGGGACTTGATAGCGACCTTCCATAAAAATCAATTGTTCAGTGCCTTCCCACAATTTAATTTCATTGATTTCTTCCGATTGTTCGTTGTTGGCCTGTATCATCAGTCTAGACAATGCATCTGAATCAGTCAAAAGGGGTCCAGGTCTGTCGGAGATGGTGAAATCGAACTGCTGCAAATAGTTCACCCATCTGGCGATACGTTCCTTAGGTTGGGTCATATTCAAGAGATGAGTGAGGGCCTGGTGATCGGTGAACAAAGTGAACTTCGCGCCTTCTAGGTACGCACGGAAGTACTGAAATGCTTTAAGGACTGCAAGAGCTTCCTTTTCAGTAGTGGTGTAGTTGACTTCAGGTGGCTTGAGGGTGTAGCTGTAGTAACCTACTACGTGTCGCTTTTCTCGGCCGGATGCTTCTGGACATTTCTGGTACAAGACTGCACCTGTCCCATAGTGTGAGGCGTCGGTATTCAGTTCAAAGGGTAAAGTGAAATCTGGTATGCGTAGAATAGGGTCAGCAGAGATTCTGTGCACCAGATCACGGTAGACTCTCTCACATTCCTCATCCCACTCAAATGGAACTTCTTTCTGCGTTAGGCGCGTGAGGCATCTTGTTTTGATGGCAAAGTCTTTTATGAATGGTCTGAAATGTCCTGCTAATCCCAAAATTCACACGCAATGAGTGTACGTCATATGGTTTTACTAGTTGGGATATCTTCTCGACGGACTCTTGTTTCGTGCTTTTGGTAGCCCCATCAAAGACTCTTCCAAGAAACACAACTTTTCTTAAAATTAACCTTGAGGTGTGCCAAGCTCAAGGCATTTCATACCTGGGACAGGTGTTCCTGATGCTCCGCCTCTGTTTTGGAGAAGACCATAATACCGTCTATGTACACGTTACAAAACACACCTAGGAAAGGCTTCAGGACTTCGTTCATAATCTTCTGGAACCATGCTCGTGAGTTTTTCCAGCCGAAAGGAAGCCGGTTATACTCGTACAGGTCGAAGGGCGCGATAAAAGCAGTGTACATGTTTGTTTCTTCGGTTAGCGGGATCTGCCAGAAACCTTTGCACAAGTCAATACGTGAAAAACATCGGCAACCACCTGTGTCATCTATAATCGTGTCTATCTTCGGCATGGGAAATGGTATTAGTTATGTCTGTCGGTTGGGAACCCTGTAATCTGTGCACAGTCTGAAAGTTCCATCTTCTTTCGGCGCAATAGTTATGAGAGAGGCGAAGGGTGACACCGAAGGCCGGATTATATTGGCGTCTAGCATCTTCTGCAATTCCTTCTTCAACCATATCTTGCGCTCTCGACATGTTATAAGGTGATTTTAGGATGACGGTCTTGTCGGCTAGTTCGAAAGGCACCTTGTGTGACGTCATCGCTGGTGGATAGCTTCCTATGCATACCAGTTCAGGATAGGTAGTTGCAATATCCTCCGCGCACTTGACAACTCGCAGGTTATCTTTTCTATCCGGCTGTGTCTCTTGCCTTGATGGTCCTTCCACTAAAACCGCATCGTCCCAGTATACGTTGATTTTTAGTTTCTTTATATGTGGTCGGGGTAGCAGAAAGTCATACGTCACCCCCTCAATGACCAGTACTTCACTCTCTATTTCATGACCTTGGAACTCAATGTTTACTGAGGTCGATTGATTATGCATTGTCACTTTTCCATCGTAGCCTTGCACCCGTAGTACTCTTCCACTATGCAGGTGACTTGCATCTACCAGCTTGGCATTTATTATAGACACAGAAGCACCGCTGTCAACCAAAGCCATCATATGTCTGTTTCCCACTTTGACAGGGATGTGAAGTAGGCTAGAGCAAGTTAAATAAACAGTCTCAGTTGTGATCATCGGGTCGGACTGACCACCCTTGTTTATCAGTTTTTTGTCGTCGGAGCTTCTTCAGCGTCCGAAAGTAGGGGGACAGGGTCGCTGTCGACGTTATTCACCCGACCTCTGGGAGCGCGCCAACCCAAGTTCTCTGTGCCGCCTGCAAGGCGGCGCGGTTCTCGCTGATTACGGCTTGACCAATCCACGCCGGACCGTGTGAAGTGACTGCTTGAGCTAGCGCTTATATTTTCTTCTGGAGTAAATGGTATGTCGTGAAGGGACTCCAGAAGCCCGTCCATAGATTTAGGTGACCGTATTTGCACTTGCTTCAGGACTTGCGCGTGCAGTCCGTGCATTATTAGTGCTACTACGGCAGAAGGAGGAAGCATAGGCTCGGCCAGCTTTAAAAGGCGGCGTTTGTCAAAGAAATACTCGACGAGGGAGCCTTTCTTGAATTTGAAATTAAGCGCGGCGTCCCACCTTTGCACTGGGTTGCTTGGGAATGTCGTCAAGAATTTTTCTTTCCACTGATTCCAGGAGTTGCCAGCCTCTTCAATAATGTGCAAATCATACCACTTCCGTGCAACACCGCTTCAGTAACTACGCATGTTAGTAATCTTGTCCTCATTAGAGTGCCAGTTGTTCTTCTCAGCGGCATATTCATAGAATTCAAGCCAACCTTCTGGACTTGAAGACATGCCGTCGAACGCATCGGGTTCTACAAATTTAGTTCACGAGTTCTGCCGAGTTGAGTTCGTGAGGTAGTTCCACCACTGGTTCATCTTCAGCTTGGTATCTCGAAAAGATGATCTTCTCTGCGGAGGTCTCCTCAAGGAAAAATGTCACCCACATGTTGGAGTCCGCTGTCGACTGCGCCAACCAAAATAATGTAGAGTTCCTAGTTAAAGGACACAATAGACGGAAAGTATTGCTATGGAACTAGCGTCCATCTTGTCTACCATTGTATTCTCACTTCCTTCTTCTCTTCTCCTGAACCCAGACTCCTGCGCTTCTTCATTTTCTATTCCAAGGCTCATACCGCTTAGGTGCCACGAGATACGCTGTTGCATATCCGAGTGGGGTGCTCTGGGTCCGTAAGCAGTGTGTATCTCATGTTACAGATGGCATTCCATAAGCGGGTCCCTTTATCCTGCGATTTGACGTAACCCCATGCAGTATGCGGAGCGTTAAAGTCGCCGGCCACCAAACAAACTCGTCCAAACCTACCAAATTCTGCTAGTAGGGGCTGAAAACAGCGCGTTCGCGAACGGGGGGAACTGTATGCATTGAGTATAACAGACTCTCGCTGCGTTTACCTTGCGTAATTATTTCCAATATTTGGTGAGGAATGTCAATGTTAGTGGTATACATGCGACATGTAACATGTTTCGAAACTAAGGCTCCCACAAGAGGAGAGACACCCGAGAGCGTGCTGTAGCCGGATAAACATTATTTGTCAGATTTGTCCACCAGGAAGAGGCAAGTGTAGCACAATCAAGGCGCAACGACGTCCGGAGCCTCATGGAGCACACACATGGACAGAGATGTGTTCGTGTACATGCGCCTTCTGATGTCCTTGGTCTGAGCGCTCACCTGTTGTCTTTAGGCACCCGGAACCAACGTTACTAGACTAGCTTCAGTTTTAAAACTCGGCGCCGTTGCGCGGAACCGCCACCCGCCCGCGCCTTCGTGGTGCTGCAGTCGCGCCCGGCTTCACTTCCTCACTAGCCGGCTACGCGGGCAGGCCCGACTAAGCACGCTGTGCAGCGTTGATGTATTCTGTGGTTCGTTATTGAGAGCGAATTTCGCAAGCATGTCATCCTTGGAACTGTAGCCTTCGCCGAGTTTCTTAAGAATATCAGCAGACGATGCCGCCGTGCTGCGTACCTGGCTGCATAGGCCGCTATCGGAACGATGTCAACAGTTCAGTGCACCACTTTTTCTCTGCTCCCAGCAAAGCGACGCTTCGCTCGGCGTGAAACAGAGCGATTCCTCGTGCCGACCGGGAACTCTCTGCGAAATCAACGGCACGCGCTCGTGCCACTGCTCCCGCGTTCGTCGTCGTCTTCCACAGCTGGCTGCGTGGCCGTTCATCTTTCCAGCGTAGAATTTCACTTCACTTCTGTCGTCGTAATGGGGAGGCCGCGTTTACGGGGGTATGAGCCACTCATGGTCATACGTAACGGAAGCGGCAAATCGCAGGCGAAGGCTGCTAACCACGCCGCCGAGCAAACTCGAGACATCGAACGCAAGCGACAACTGCGGACTGCGGGCATACCGTATGTGACGTCGTTCTCTCTCGTAGCCGATTGTGTGTGTAACATCATAACTGAGAAATACCTTAATGAACCCTCAACCCAGTGATAAACACAGGGGCCGCACGTTTCAGTTTCGCTGATTAAGCATCTTCTCGGAATGAAAAATCCGTCTTCTTTCTTTATTTCTTTTTTTTTTTTTGTGGCTTGTGTGTACAAAGACCGACCTCATCTTTCTTTTTGTAGCGCTTCTTTGGCGTGGTGAGAAGCTTCGGTGGGGATGAAGATCATCCTACAATCACGCACTTAGGCCAGATATTCAGGCTCGTGAGCCTAAACTGCGCGAAACGTTAAGACGACAGGAAGAAACACACGACATTTAGAAACGCAGCTTCCGCGCTTCGCTGTATGCGTTTCTTCCTTTCGTGCAGTTTACCCTTCTTCCAGTATTAACGAACTGGCGCGATAAATCTTATTGCTGTAGGTGGATACCGCTTTCTCGTGGTATCACTAATTCGGACAAGGGAGAACGCCAGCGAGCGCGAAACACGCGCAAACTGCCCGTCCGCACGAGCTCAAGGCTGTGACGAGGCGTCTGCAGTGGAGCCCGATGGAACAGCGTTGCCCTCTCGCGGCTGTCACAGAAGTGGCGACAGCGGCTGTAAGCGCGCGGGCGGGGAGTTTTACAACTGAAGCTAGTCTAGTAACGTTGCCCGGAACAACCTTGCAGGGCTTGTTTTTGAGGTATTTGTGTACCACTGCACGATGCACGAGCGGTACGAGTCGTGAAACGGGTGAAACATCACAGAGCACAAGCACACAGCTATCAGGACCACGAAATTGACGAAACTACCCACGCCGGTCAACGCACGGCAGCGCACGCTTCGCGATAAGAGCAGATAACGAAACATGAAACGTCATGTAGCGGGCTGGACTGGCACCGGGCCGGCGGTTCCGCACGGCGTGCGCGCGGAGACAGTCGAAGGTGAGGCAGTTGCGAGGGAGTAACGAAGAAGGGCGATTGGAGAGGCGTTGGGGGGGAAGGGCTCGGCCACCTGGATCGGCGCGCGTGCGCGCGACGATCTACGAGGCCATGCAAGGCAAACGGATTTTCCGGTTCGCCCAATTCAGAGATTGCGCCAATTACCTGTGCCACCGAAACCGGGGAGTTTCCCCCCACTGACTGGGCGACGAGAGCACAGAGCACGCACAAAGCTACTAGCCATCGACGCACGTAGATTATGCCACCAACGCAGATCACTCTCATGATACGGACGCGCGACCACGCGCAGTAGCCACATACGCAGTTGCAGCCGAAGTAGAACAGCGCTCCCTCCCTCTCCCCTCTTCCCTCTGCCTTGTAACGGAGGGTGCCTCCTCCCTGCTCTCTCCCTTTCGCGCCGGCGATTAGCATATTGGGGGCTTGCTCCACCACTGGAAAAGCTGACGCCACCGTCGGCGTGGCGTGGCAAGAGGGATCACGTGAACACAACGGCCGCGTCGGCTGCTTCGGCAGCTCCGAAGCGAGTTGAAAACGAAAGTTCAAAGTCCCCCCTGCGCTGCGGTTCTGATTAAGTGGTGAGGCTTTACCGCCTTGGGGGGGGGGGGGGGTCTGCTTGACAACATATGAAATTACTATAATAGGTAATGGCTGCCTTTGGAGGCGTGTAGCAGGGTAGGCTACTGCTCGGTCTCGCAGTGCCGGACGGACGCAACGGAGCCCGGTGACAACCTTATTCACACGTAGCCGCAGGACAAGGAGCTGCGTGAAGCTTGGCTTGCGAAACTTAGAACCGGCACACAGCCATAAGCTACAACTCTGGTATGCAGCAAGCACAGACGCGAGGAAGATTTCTGCTACGGCGCCGGGAGTGTGATGTTCGGTGAGTAGCAGAAAACGCGCACTGAGACGCTCACCCGCGCCCACTACCCGGCTCATGTCATGACGGTTTGGTCTATGAACCTGTTGATGCTAGATACTGGCAAGTTCACTGGAACGGAAAGGGAGGGGTAAGAGGCGCATTACAAAAAGGCATGGCATATGGTCATGTTTGCGTTAAGAATTAATGCACTCGATTACGAAAAAAGAAGCAGAAGGAAATCGCACGCTGAGAACACCGATAAGCATGCAGTGCGAGGCAATTTGAGAAATAATATTGAAATGTCCAAGAATTTAGAAGACAAAGAAAGATTGAATCGTCGCGATGGGACATCACAGTCGCCGTAGGCGTCGAAGTCTCTATAACGAAATTATTTTTGAACAGTTCTGATAGTGTCCACGCAACAATAGTTGCTATTGTACTGTCAAATACTCATATGCTGTGGCCGAAAGCTCCCGGCACGGTGCGAAAACGCGCTCACAGCGAAACCAAACGTTGTGCGCGGACATACATGCAGACCCGCATTCGATCGCTGCGAACCCATGCGATCACTGCTTTGAGGCTTGATTCTGTTATGCTCCATTTCGTTATACAGACAGCCCACTACAAGAACATATTTCACATAGTTTACTCTCAGCTTTTGCCTACCTTTCACGCAAGCCGGTTCAGGAGACTCCATAGCGGCGACCTCGCACAGTGGCGTTCACTGTACGTATTGGCTAAAGAGATAGCGTCTGTAAACGATTCTGTGCTTTCAGTTTGCCGAAGAATATTATATCGACAGTCAAAAACTTCCCTCGTTTGAGAGTACTTACATAAATGTCCAGGAGGGCTGCCGCGTGGTGTTTTTATTGGGCACCGTAAGCCGAACCTCATACTACTACATGTAGGTGCTTCCGACAGATGGCGACTCCGTAAGTCCTCGCCCCCAATACACGAAGGGCGCCCTGCGACGGCGTTAGCGCCCTTGGACTGTGCAAAGAACATCATGGTGACGCCGGCGGCGATAGCAGAAATGCGCCTGAAGTGTCCACATAATTGCTATCGCAAAAAAATTAAAAAAAAACGAAAGCAAAACGTCGGCTGCGAGCAGAAGTTCGCGTGCTGATTTTGTCGAAACGGTGCGAGCGCTACCACGAGACTCTGCTCCGCCAAAAGGGAAGCGCAGATCGCCTGCCCTCGCTGCAGGGTTGTCGTGGAAAGATAAAAGAATTTTGCTGCCTTTAGTTTTATTCAGGTGGCTTAGTGGCAGCAGTGGCAGCTTAAGAGTTCAGCCAACGTTTATACTTTCACACGGTGATGTTGCGATAGCAATATCTTGTATATATCTTAAAGGGCCCCTCACGAGGTCTAGCCATTTTGAGCTGACAAGTGCAGCGCGTACAATGCGCAATAGCGATCGTGTCTGCAAAGTATTACATCGCTACGCGCCGCGGAAAGATCTTAAATTTTAATCCGTACGCTGTTTTCTCTTCTCGTGGTCGCCGCACTCCAAGTCGGAGGATGACGTGCACGAGCTAGTGCGTCTACGTACACATGTTCGCGCTGTGACGTCGCTCTTGGTGACACGTGACTTCGAGAATTATACAAGCCAACAGCTGTTGTGTAATATGTTGCTTGACTGGACTAATTAAAGCTTAAGAAATAATAAAACACGCTAACGGAATGTCTGTATGTTTTTGTTTTACTTCGCACCGCAGCAAGGGATGCAATTCCGTTTCGTCTGCTCGTTCCCACGTCGTGCAGTCGCGCACGCAGACATCAAAACTATGTCATTTTTTACCGTGTTCCAACACGGGATGATGTTCTGTGATCCGCTTGTGTCTGTCTCAGTATTCGTAAATCCCAGACTTGTACCGCTAGTCAGGTGTCCTCGTGGACAGCCCGAAAAATCGTATGCTGCGCGAAACGAAACAATCGCAACATCTCGCACGCGACGCCGTCAGCGAAGTGCGCCGCGCCGTAAAAGAGCGAGGGAAAAAAATGAAGGCGGGGCCCGTGAGGTGTGCGTCACGCAATCCTCGAGAGCCGGTATGGGAGAACGCAGGGAAGGAATTTCGTCTGCGGAGGACGGGGCAAGTGGAGAGAGCGTCTAGATTTGCGGTGAAGCTCGCCTCCTGAAATAATGGGTTCGCGACACTGAAATATTTCTAGCTCGACAATTATGAGCTGATTTGAAAAAAAATTGTGCAGAATATTCCCTAGAGGACACATAAAAACTTCCAGCGTATAACCAAAATTTGCTATGGGGCCTGGTGAGGGGCCCTTAAGGATACACGATACATTCTTTCATGCATCGGAAATACAGATACTGCTACACGTCTTGCCAGACGTATCATGGTAGAGATACAAGATAATCAGAGTATCTATGGTACATGTATCTTCGATACTCCCCAGCACTGGCGGCTACCACGTATTCGCTGGTCTTCGCGGTGAAAATGTCGAGGACTAGTTGGATGATTACGAGTGCGTAAGTTCTGCAAACCAGTGGAACGACCTCCTCAAGCTCCGCCAAGTCTCTTTCTATGTGACGGCTGAGGCGAAGACCTGGTTCTTCATCCATGAGGTCAATTTTAGAGATCGGACCAGCTTCAAGCAGCAGTTTCGGCAAACTTTTGCCACGAAGATGCTTCGTTCCGCCCTTTCGATTCTAGCAAGCAACGTGAGGCCTACACATTGTACATCAAGGATGTTCTTGCACTCTGTCGCCGCGTCAATTCTGCAATGACCGAATCGGACAGGGTATGTCACATGCTATATAGGTATTGAGACTGTCGTATTCAATGCGATTGCCATCCAAAACACCGCTACCGTAGCTGACATGGTCCCGACATGTCAGCGCCTCGGCGAACTTAAATTCGCACGATTACAGCCAGAATTTTCTGGAAACCGCTCTACGGTGAACCCCGAGTTGCGTGTCATGTTCCGGGCGATCATAGGCGAAGAGCTGCAATCTCTTGGCTTGAAAGTGTCTTCAGTGTCTCCAACTCAGTCTTCTGGTGCAGTCTTGCGCGATCTGATCAAGGAGGCCCCAATGACCTGCTCTGCGCATGCGAACCTACCTGCCCCTCTTCAAGTTAACGCGCAAGTTGAACCAACGTACGCACGATGCCGTCCGAGCCTTCATTGACTCATCCGACCGAACGCGGGGAACGCAGCCCCGGCTACTACCCGCCTTGGTGTCCACCTCGTCCTGTGTGCTATTACTGTGGCTATCACGGCCGTGCACCACGTTTCGGCACAGGCGCCAACGTCGTAGGTATGATATGTGTGAACGCGATGAGTTCTCTGATGGGGCCTCTTACAAATCCGGCGTTCGCCTCCAGTGCGCACATCTCCGCCCACATCAACTGAGAGACAAAATGGCTACCGTTCTACCAGGCACTGCTCACCATCGCCCTTAGGCCGTTTCTCGTCACCACTTCGGCGTGTCTCATTCATCTCTGACCTAAAATTAAGCGATTGCAGTTTTTGGAGGAAAAGCTGCGTTTATGGACACTAGTCTCTCTAGCGCGCACTTCGATCTTGTCCGTAATCGTTAAAGGCATGCATGTTGAAACTGCGGTGAACCCTAGTGCGACTTCGTTATAGATCGTTATTTCACTTTGCATCCTAAGAAAGTCACAATGCCTTACTATGTATCGAAGTTGGTTGCAGCTCAAAAGAACACTATTCAACCTTCAGCGCCCGGTACTGTGCGCGTGTTCACTGACGGTATCCGCCATCACATACGATTTACTGTGTGGCCCTTGTGCTCTCATAGCTCATTTTAGAATGCGATTTTTTAATGCGATAGCACTAAGGACCCCGTGTCGCCAAAAATCCGTGTTTAGAAAGTTTATTTCAACAAGAGACGATACGAACAATGAGTCACAGTCACCGCACAATTCCTCCAAGACGATAATATATACAAAGTAACAATAACCTATACAAAGTACGAAGCACTGTATACACGGCACGTTTGCAAAGTGGTGTCCGAGTCCTCACTAACTAACATATAACCACATAGACTCACGAAAACGCACAGTTACACATAAACTTATTGTCACATACATAAAAGGTTGTTCAATATATACAGCGTACACAATGGGTATGTACAATGATAATGTGACGGACACTTTACATAATTGTGTGATGACGCTATGACATGTGTATATACAAAAATAACTATGTATACGAAAGCAAGCAAATACGTAAATCACAGGCACCTACATTCTATGCACATTCAATGAATACTTCTGATGGCCTGGCTACAAGAACCAGGCCGGTCGCAAATTAAGCCATACGCGTCCATCAGCTACCGACAGCAAAAGGCATGGCCACTGTCGAAGGAACTCTTCTTCCCCAAGGAACAACTTCTCTGACAGAAACAACAGTAGCTAAGAGTAGAGCCTCTCCAGAATTGGAAACAGAGTGCGGCGACGATGTTTAGCGGCCTCACACCGGTTACGCCACAGACAAAAGGCCCCCACGTCGGCATCTCGTTTATTTCGACAAGCTTAATAAGCAAAATACATGTGCAGTTATGTACAGAAGAAAACAGTCATCAACAACAATGTCACATTACATCAACAGCTAGGACACATTACGATGAAACAACAAACATTGAGGTTACATACAAGTCTGCCAAGTGTTGTTACCTGATGGAAATTAAGGTGTCAGTAAAGTAACAGCCGCACAGTAATGCGCCAACTGCGGAGTTTTATGAAGCGTGTCGATCATTTGCGCCGGAACTGGTCTTCATTTAGCTTGATCAGTCCCACGCAAGCCTGTTCATACATGTATTTGCGTAAGCGGCCTAGTAACGGATACAACGCTCTCTTTGGCCGTCCCTGTATCGACGCAGCACCTCTTTGTCCCCACAACACAAATGCTCCCACGCACCATAAGACAACTTTCAAGAGTCTTCGCGGTTGCGTTCTCAGATCCATGCGGATCCGTACACCGAAGATACCCCACCGTAAGTGCCAAAATATTTTTGCAACAGTACAATCAAAGAGGCCATGCCGTAACGTTTCTTCCTGTCTACACTGAGCGTAGCGGTTATTGCCAGATATTCTCCACGCAGCATTGCGGTGCCGCAAAGGCAAAAACTGGAGGACGCTTATGCCGCGTTCAGACTACGTGCGCTACGTACAGATCGTTCGCACGGATCGTAAGCGTAAACGCAAAAAGCGCAACTAGTTTGTTCACATTACTGTTGCATTGAGCGTAAAGTACGCAACAATCGCAACCAAATGTTAGAGTACCCGCTACTTTAAGCTTCGCCTTCAAGAGTGGAACGCGATAGCGTTATCGCACCCCGTTCGCACCACCTACTCAAACGCGCTACGCCAGCCAAACGTCACGATCGGCACAGATAGCCGGGCCCCGACGCGCCATGAAGGCGGACGCGATCATGGGGCGAGTGGCGCGCCACGTGTCGGGGCAGCGCCGTACATTGCGAGGAGGGGGTCTTCTGTGTTTGCCGCAAGATGGCTCTGCGTGTGCGCAGAGCGCAGAAGAAATGTAGCGGAAACTTACTTCGCTACTCGTGAAAGTGCGACTTCTATAAGTTACATGGTCATAATTACCGATATACACCGCAGTATAACTTTCTACGGCGCGTTTCTAAGGCAACGCCGCATTCACTAGAGGTGATTTTGTGCCGTTTTGAAGGAACGAACTCGTGGCTAAGTGGCAGCGTCTCCGTCTTACACTCCGGAGAGCCTGGTTCGATTCCCACCAGCCCATCTTGCAAGATGTTCTTTATTAATGAAGTGCCTTCTGGGATTTATCGCTCACGGCCAACGTCGCCGACGCCGACGACACCGGCTTTTCTACGACACAAGCTCCTTAACGCTTTCGCGTTAAAACGCGTCAATCTCGTCTCCACCCGAAGTCCTGCACCTCGGGAGGCACGGCCGATGTGGTTAGCCTGCGCCAGCTGACGCTCCTGCAGCGCTGAAGATCTCCCTGAGTCAAATGCTCTACTGCTAGCAATTCGCACACCTCCGTTGCCTGTGTTAGCTACATCTACATCTCGTAAAGTTGATCTGATTGATTGAAGGCAACTGTATACATATTTATAAAATGGTGGGGTCTGTTTCGCCGTAGGTCCTGTTCTTATTCTTCATAGAAATAGCTTCCTGGACGTTCCTAGGAAATAGTCGACAAGTTTCCTGCGTGGGTATTCAGGATTGTTCACGAGGTCGTAAAAATCTCGAAATGCGAGGACGGAGCTCATTGTTTTTAAACACGGGATGCTAAGTCCACCCAGGCTCATTGGAAGCAGAAGGAGCGGACGTGCCACTAATTCTGTTTTGTCTTCCCAGAGGAAAGAACCACACAGTGTAGTTAGCCTCTGTGAAGCCTTGCGTGGTGGACGCGCTATGCATGCAACATAGTAAAATGCCGCGCAAACGCTGGGTTTTATTATGTAGCTGCACTCTGCTATCGTCAACGAGAACTTTGATGCAACTAACAGCTTCTTTTCTGCCCTCTTACGTAGGTCTCACCGCGTCTCCTGCGTCACTTCGCCACACATCAGAAAAAACTACTCCCAGGATTTTAATCCCTGCTACCCATTCAACTTCTTTGTAATGTGCAGATGTAAAGTTGCCCAAGGCCATCGCCTTACTTTTGTCTTTATTCGGAAGGGCTCCGACTAATTCAGAGTAATCGCTAAACAAACGTAAGAAGGCATTTCAGCTCTAAAGAGGGACGAGTCGTCTGCATATGCAGACACATTTATCTGTCCTTGGTGTGGCAAGGGAAAGCCAGGTCATCATCATCATAATCATCAGCCTGGTTATGTCGTCTGCAGGGCAAAGGCCTCCCCCATACTTCCCCAACTACCCCGGTCATGTACTAATTGTGGCCATGTTGTCCTTCATCTCATCCGCTCACCTAACTTTCTGACGCCCCTTGCTACGCTTCCCTTCCCTTGAAATCCAGTCCGTAACCCTTAATGACCATCGGTTATCTTCCTTCCTCATTACATGTCCTGCCCACGTCCATTTCTTTTTCTTGATTTCAAGTAAGATGTCATTAACTCGCGTTTGTTCCTTCACCCAATCTGCTCTTTTCTTGTGCCTTAACGTTACACCCATCATTCTTCTTTCCGTAGCTCGTTGCGTTGTCCTCAATTTAAGTAGAACCCTTTTCGTAAGCCTCCACGTTTCTCCCCCGTACGTGAGTAATGGTAACGCACAGCTGTTATACACTTTTCTCTTGGGGGATAATGGCAACCTGCTGTTCATGATCTGAGAATGCCTGCCAAACGCACCCCAGCCCATTCTTATTCTTCTGATTATTTCGGTCTCATGATCCGTATCCGCGGTCACTACCTGTCCTAAGCACATGTATTCCCTTACTACTTCCAGTGCCTCGCTACCTATCGTAAACTGCTGTTCTCTTCCGAGACTGTTAAACATTACTTTAGTTTTCTTCAGATTAATTTTTAGACCCACCCTTCTGCTTTGCCTCTCCAGGTCAGTGAGCATGCATTGCAGTTGGTCCCCTGAGTAACTAAGCAAGGCAATATCATCAGCGAATCCCAAGTTACTAAGGTATTCTCCATTAACTCTTATCGCCAATTCTTCCCAATCCAGGTCTCTGAATACCTCCTGTAAACACGCTGTGAATAGCATTGGAGAGATCGTATCTCCCTGCCTGACGCCTTTTTTATTGGGATTTTGTTGCTTTCGTTATGGAAGATTACGGTGGCTGTGGAGCCGCTATAGATGTCTTTCAGTATTTTTACATATGGCTCGTCTAGACCCTGATTCCGTAACGCCTTCATGACTGCTGAGGTTTCGACTGAATCAAACGCTTTCTCGTAATCAATGAAAGCTATATATAAGGGTTCGTTATATTCCGCACATTTCTCTATCACCTGATTGATAGTGCGAACATGGTCTATTGTTGAGTAGCCTTTACGGAATCCTGCCTGGTCGTTTGGTTGACAGAAGTCTAAAGTGTTCCTGATTCTATTCGCGATTACCTTAGAAATACTTTGTAGGCAACGGACAGTAAGCTGATCGGCCTATAATTTTTCAAGTCTTTGGAAGAATTTTTCAATTCATAAGAAAGGGGACCTTTCTTATGAATTAGGATTATGTTAGCGTTCTTGCAAGGTTCCGGTACGCTCGAAGTCATGAGGCATTGCGCATACAGGGTGGCCAGTTTTTCTAGAACAATCTGCACGCCATCCTTCAACAAATCTCCTGTTACCTGATTCTCCCCAGCTGCCTTCCCCCTTTGCATAGCTCCCAAGGCTTTCTTTACTTCTTCCGGCGTTACATGTGGGATTTCAAATTTGACTAGACTATTCTCTCCTCGATTATCGCCGTGGGTGCCACGGGTACTGTATAAATCTTAATAGAACCACCCTTCAGCCACTTTAACTATTTCTTCTATATTAGTAATGATGTTGCCTGCTTTGTCTCTTAACGCATACATCTGATTCTTGCCTATTGCTAGATTCTTCTTCACTGCTTTTAGGCTTCCTCCGTTCCTGAGAGCATGTTCAATTCTATCCATATTATACTTCTTTATGGCAGCTACCTTACGCTTGTTGATTAACTTAGTTCTGCCAGTTCTATTCTAGCTGTAGGGTTAGAGGCTTTGATACATTGGCATTTCTTGATCAGATCTTTCCTCTCCTGCGATAGCTTACTGGTATCGTGTATAACGGAGTTACCACCGACTTCTATTGCACACTCCTTAATGATGCCCATAAGATTGTCGTTCATTGTTTCAACACTAAGGTCCTCTTCCTGAGTTGAAGCCGAATACCTGTTCAGTAGCTTGATCCGGAATTCCTCTATTTTCCGTCTTACCGCTAACTCATTCATCTGCTTCTGATGTACAAGTTGCTTCCGTTCCCTCCTCAAGTCAAGGCTAATTCGAGTTGTTACCATCCTATGGTCACTGCAGCGCACCTTGCCGAGCACGTCCACATCTTGTATGATGCCAGGGTTAGCGCAGAGTATGAAGTCTATTTCATTTCTTTATACTCTGTGCTAACCCTGGTACGCGCGGTGGCGTGTACCACCTCGCGTGCACCTCGCGTGCAAGGGGACGGTGGTTCGAATCCTAGTGTCGCGTAATTTTCCACCGGATTAAAAAAAATCCGCGTGTTGATGAAATTGCATATACAGGCCTGGTGTGCGGCCTGATCCCGGTGACCAGAATCGGTAACACACTCCCTCACCAGAGCAGGATTGGCCACCCTGGTGCAGTACTTGGCCACAACCTCCTATATGAATACTACAACCAAACGCCGGCCCTCAGTCCCCAGCAGTTGCGCAGCAACTGACCAAGGCGGCGGCCAGACCTGTGACGCAGCAGAGGGCACTAAGAATCCCTGGTTCCGGACAGGCCGCCATTGGAATCTGAACCTGGAAACGTTTAACGCTACGACGTTATCTAGTGAGGCGAGTCTAACAGTGCTATTGGAGGAATTAGAGGGCAGTAAATGGGATATAATAGGGCTCAGTGAGGTTAGGAGGCAAAAAGAAGCATATACAGTGCTAAAGAGGGGACACGTCCTGTGCTACAGGGGCTTAGCGGAGAGACGAGAACTAGGAGTCGGATTCCTGATTAATAGTGATATAGCTGGTAACATACAGTAATTATATAGCATTAACAAGGGGGTGGTAGGTCTTGTTGTGAAACTTGACAAGAGGTACAAATTGAAGGCCGTACAGGTCTACGCCCCTACATCCAGTCATGACGACCAGAAGTCAAAAGCTTCTATGAAGACGTGGAATCGGCGATGGGTAAAATCAAAACAAAATACACTATACTGATGGGCGACTTCAGTGCCAGGGTAGGCAAGAAGCAGGCTGGAGATAAGTCAGTGGGGGAATATGACCTCGGCTCTAGGAAAAGCAGGGGAGAGTTATAAGTAGAGCTTGTAGAACAGAATAATATGCGGATAATGAATACCTTCTTCTGCAAGCGGGATAGCCGAAAGTGGACGTGGAGGAGCCCGAATGGCGAGACTAGAAAGCCACGTATCTCTGGGCAAAGTGAAATGCGGGAAAGGGTCAAGACATAGAACGAAGAGGTGAGGGCCCGCTGAAAAGACTTGCCTAAGGCCGCGTGTGACCGGGAAAGAACTGCTTAGCCAACAGTTGACGAGCATCATGGCCGATAAGCCGGAATACAAGAGGCCGATCTTATTTACAAATTCAGTTGGAAAACTGAATGCTTCCAGCTCGCCAAATAGATACCGATACTCAACACGATCCTGCGAAACGAAGCTTCCTGGAATTTGTGTCCTATACTCTGTCACGTACATAGAAGTTAACGCTGTGGAAGCTACGCAAGAAGTTCGTTCAAGAAAATTTATCACTCCGCATGTTCCGTTTATCCATCGCTGGGTGTTCCGTTCATGCCTCGGTGCGCGCCAACAGTGTTCACTCGCGCGAGCATGCACGTGAGGCTCCTCTCGACGGGTTGGAAATAAAAAAAAGCGAGAAGAACGATAAAAATAATCTAGATCAACGCATAAGCAGCATTATACCACAGTGTACTTCTTTCTGCAGGATTAAAATTGTTTCATTCACTACTGAGCCTGTATAAAAAACAGTTGCGCACAATTGCGGTCACAAAACATCGAACTATATCCAAGTGCGAGCGAAGCCACCTCAAGAAGTGTCTCTAGCCTCCACAGCGTTGACTGCTATTTCTAGAACGGAGTGTAGAAGCGAAGGTAAAAAGATCCATTGTGAATGCTAGAAATAAAAAAGTTGATCGACCTGGTAGGCTACACATCTGCGCCTATCTGAATATGTCTGGAATAGCGCTACTTATTCTATTCGCTAGCATTGACGAGACTATCTTGTAGTCCACGTTTAACACCGTAATCGGCCGCTAAGACTGTGGGTCGGAGGGTTGGGCGCTTGACTTGGGTAGGAGGGCGACCCGGCTATCGCGGAAGGAATCTGGCCGAATGCCATATTTGATATGAGTTTATTAACCATGGACAAAATCACTTCTTTTACGGCATCGAAAAATCACACGTAAAAGTGGATTGGGATGCCGTCTGGGCCGGACGCAGAGGAGGCGTTCATGTCTCTAACTACTGCTCAAAGCTCTTCGAGTGTCACTGGCTCGCACAGGTGCTGTACAACGTTGATACTTAGGGCAGGGCTCGACGGAATTCCCTCAGTATTTCGCCGTAATCATTCCTGCACCAACTGCCTTCATCGGCAGTAAACACCTCGCTGACATGCCGTTTAAAGACTGTGCAAATGTCTCACGTCCGGTTACTACGAATGCCATCGGGAAGCGTGAAATGAGAAATTCAGGTAGAGCCTTTGTCCTCTATCGAGCCCGCTCGTATGTATCATAGCATGGCTGGGTCGGACAGAGAATTGATTACCGTAGGTGGCAGCCTGACTGCAGCTCTAGACGACAGTCTCAGTAAAGCTTCGTATTTGGCCTTCAGCAAGTTGAGATAATCTTGCATTGCAAACGTAATCGTGTCTGCATTGCGGACGATTCGCATCCGCCTAAGTACTTCATTTCACTCGCGAGTGATTCGCGTTTTTCGATCGCGTCCTGCTCGAGTGAGTAGCGGACGCCACGCCACCTTTGAGTCGTCCCAAGAACGGTACTCCGCGTCGCGCACGCACAAAGCTACAAATGCAGCGCCCATCTCAGTGATTCTCTCGGGATCTGCAAGCAGATTGACGTCCATTCGCCATAAATTGCATTTCATGGCGGTCTCGCCGAGATATAGACGCACGAACAAAGGGTGAAGATCGGAAATGCGGGGTGTAACGGTGGGAAAGAACTTCGCAGATTTCAAGACAAGAGCTAAGTTCAGAAGGGGTTGGCCCGAATACGTCATCGTGCAACTGCACCCACGCATCGGAGAGACGAAAGTGTTGGGCAAGCTGGCGTAACGCTCGAATCACTCGTATTATCATTATCGTTATTATTATTATTATTATTATTATTATTATTACTCGACAGTGACGGGACCGTCGGGGTCCGAGAGTGTCGCGGCCCTCGATTAGGCAACAGTTGAAATCACCGATATGAATGTCGGGTATGGCTCGAACATGCATCTGTCAAGTGATTCGAAAAATTCCGTGTAATTGGACTGGCGTGCGGGTCCATATATTACTATAGTGCCCAAATCCGTCTCGTGTTGAGCTGAAAATCGACTGCTGACGTGCGGCCGTCAAAACAGTGCGTACAATGCGCTCGCTTCCCGAACGCAGGTTTAAAAACACTAATCCTCCGCCACAAGACACAGCGCTTGTCAGGGAAAAGAAGGCATCAACAGAAAAACGGGTTTTAAAGTTTGACATATCAAGGCATGTCCGGAAATTACATTCTTGCAAGGAAAGGACATCGACGCCCTGCATTCGCGCGAAGTGCAGCACCTCTCTCTGTTTGTCGACGGACCGGAACCCCTGAACATTCAGAAAGGGGAAATGCACCACCGCAATTATGCAAGTGAAACACGTCGCCATGCTTACAGGCCTCGTTAAAGGGTTCCGCCCAACGCGGAATACGATGCGCGCAACTTTTTCGGGACTTTCGATTTGCTCTCTTTATGCGAACTCCTTGAGTCCGTTTCTGTTTCGCGGCTCTCTTTATCTGCTGCTTATCAGTGTCCGTTGCTTCTGCCATAAGGAGTAGGTTGGTAACTTGACTTACGGGATGCTTTAACGACGGGTTTATTGTTTGGCGCATACGGAATCCGCTGCTGTGAGCAAGTACCGTGTCTCGCGTGGTGCCAGGTGTCAGCGTCTGCCGGGACTGGGAGCGGTTGCCACTGCCTACCGGATGACGCGGCCTGTCGCTGAACTCTCCAGCTGTCGCGTCGTCTTCGTGCGCTGTGAAGTCCGCTGACTCGTAGATTGTGAGTTGTGGGGGAGAGGTCGTGTCGCTTGAGCTCGACTCGGTTGCGCTGACTTTAAAAAAATTATGGGGTTTTACGTGCCAAAACCACTTTCTGATTATGAGGCACGCCGTAGTGGAGGACTCCGGAAATTTCGACCACCTGGGGTTCTTTAACGTGCACCTAAATCTAAGTACACGGGTGTTTTCGCATTTCGCCCCCATCGAAATGCGGCCGCCGTGGCCGGGATTCGATCCCGTGACCTCATGCTCAGCAGCCTAACACCATAGCCACTGAGCAACCACGGCGGGTGCGCTGACTTTGGTAGTGCTCTTCTCAGAAGAGGGGAGTGGTGGCAACTGCTTGTCTTCCGAGCTGTCCGAAGCCTCCGAGGAAGACAAGGGTTCGGAACGTTTGTTGCGGCGGGGTTTTTCAGACGAAACCTGTAGATCGGGGTTCCGGCCGCCTTTGAGTTGTTCTTTGGGGAGCTCGTCATGTTCTTGTTGGTCGCCGTCTTCTTCGTTACTGACAGGGGTGTTGGTATTTGCTGCTTCCTCGGCATAGGATCTGGGCAAGAAGCAGTCCGCTGTGACCCTGTTCCCGGTTCAACGGCGACAAGGGGACGTGCACTTGGCGGTCTCGTGATCGAAGACTTCGCACCTTTCGCAACGTGGTGCCTCGCATGCCTTTCCTAGGTGTCCTTCCGTCCCACACCATGAGCACGCCTTTCGAATTTCTCGGTAGTCGAGCATGATGCGATGGCCTTGTATTGACAAAAATTTGGCATGGGCTTCGACATTTCCATGCAAATGGCCCTAACGCCGGTGCCAATTTTGGGTCTTCCTTTAAACTGCAATTCTTGAATTGGAAGAACTTTTCCATACGGAGACAGGACTGCCGCAAGTGCGGCGTATCCTACGTATGGGGGAACACGGAAGGCAGAAACATAGAGAACTCGTGGTCCGACTTGGGCGACTGGGACCAAGACACCATTCAGAAGGAAGGAGCACCGGGACGATAGTTTGACACCGGCTGCAGTGGACACGACAGCTGCGATGAACTTCACTCCTCCCTGGTCTTGGAGGGTCTGAAGGCCTCCTGAACCTGGGGTTTCGACGACGTCGATTATTTCATGGGCGCTGCTGCCCGTTGGCGTGCTGAAGGTGAATCAGTGCGCCTTGGGTGGGGGATCACGGAACGCCATCCTCGTTGAGTTGGGTGGCCAGGTGCAGCCCTGGCTACCACGGCGGGATGCGCGGCGCCTGGGCGTTCCTCACGTTGGTTGATCGCTCGAAAGGCACGCTTATCGCGCGTGAGCGTGTGCTTATCACTGGACAAAACCTCAGCCGCAGAAAGTCCTGTGTGTGTTTAGAAAAGGTTTATTTCAACAAGAGACGATACGAACACTGAGTCACAATCACGGCACAATTCCACCAGGACGATAACATATACAAAAAAACGGAGGATTGTATACACGGCACGTTTTCAAAGTAATGTCCTAGTCCTCACTCAGGAACATATAATCACGCAGACTCGCGGGAACGCGCAGTTACACAAACTAAACGTATAAAATGATGTTCCATAAATACAGTGCACACAATGGTTATGTACAATGATTATGTGACAGAGACACTATACATAATTTTGAAGTGGTGTGCATGAGATGTGTATATACAGAAATGATCATGTATACGAGAGCACACACAGAGAGAAATCATGGGCACCTGCATTCTATGGGCATTAATTGAATACTTCTGTTGACCTGGCTACAAGAACCAGGCTTATTCAAAATTAAGCCATACGCGTCCATGAGCCACCGGCAGGAAACGGCATGACCACTGTCTCAGGAACTCTTCTCCAAGGAAGAACAACTCCTCTGACAGAAACGACAGTAGCTCAAAGTAGAGCCTCCCCAGAAGTGGAAACAGCACGATGACGCGATGCCCCGCGGCAACTGCCTCGCACCGGTTACGCCACATACAAAAGACCCCCGCAGCAATTAAAGGTCGCTTAAAGCGGCCACGTGATCAGCGACCGGATGTAATAAAGCAGTTAACTACAAGGCCACGGAAACCAGTATGCACGGTCCTCCAAGATACCCTGGCACCCTGGCACGACGCATTGCAGCAGCACATGTTTATAGGATTCTTGAAAGGCGCAATTAGGACACAGCGAAGATGGGACTACGCCCCACCGCTCTAGCGTGTCACGAGTTGGAAGCACTTGCCACCCCAGACAACACATGAATGATGAATATAGTGTTTTGTGGCGCAAGGGCTAAGTACGACCAAAGAGCGCCAGGCCAATGGTAATGAGTTCAATGTGAAGCGATAAATTACGAGCAATGGATGTGACAGGGCTGCAAAGGGGCCTAAAAGGGGCCTCTTTTTTCTGAAAAGAACACATGAAATTTTGCGGGGGTTAACTTTAAACCCATTATCGTCTGCCCACTTAGGTATCTTGTTGAAGCCCTGCTGTACTTGTCTCTCGCACACTGGAAGGTTACATGTCGTCTACGTAGACGGAATAAAATATAACTATTGGTAGTGAAGCGCAGAGTGTGTTCCTCTTACCGATAAAGAGTGTGCAGCTGCGCACAGCTCCCTGAGGTACACCAGTTTCTTGTATATAAAGACGCTACAATACGTTGCCGATTTCCACGCGGAAGGTACGATTGGACAAACAGCTTTCTATTATATTTAGCATATTTCCACGGATGCCCATTCCCGAAAAGTCTCGCAAGATCCCGTAACGCCACGTTCTGTGATACGCCTTCTCCATATTGAGGAATACCGATAAGAAAAACTGTTTATGAACAAACGCATCCCGGATATTTCCCTGAATGCGCACGAGATAATCAGTTGTGGACCGACCCTCTCTGAAGCTGCACTGATAAGGATACAGTATTTTATTCAAGGAAATGCATCAGTCGCTGGTTAATCATTTTCTGAAACAACTTACAAAGGCAACTCGTGAGAGCTATCGGGCGGTAGCGTGACGCCGACGAAGGATCTTTACCTTCCTTCAAAACGCGGACCACAATCGCTTCTTTCCATGCGGGTGGAAGATATCCAACAGCCCAAATGGTGTTGAAAAGTGCAAGTAGTGTCAGTTGTGTTCAGTGTGTACGTTCTTAATCATGTCGTATATTCTTATATCAGGTCCCGGTGCAGAGCTCTTGCATGCAATCAAGGCAGCTTTCAGCTCGGCAATACTGAAATGATAGTTATATGGTGCGTTTTGTGGGGATGTACGCTCAAATTGCCTTATATTCTTCTATTTGTCTGTAAATCATGAAGGATTGTGAGTAGTGGATTGAGCTTGACAGACGCTCAATGTGCTCCCCTAGGGAGTCTGCCTGCTCTTCTGAGGTAT
The DNA here is from genome assembly GCF_023375885.2 of Dermacentor andersoni. Taxonomy (NCBI): domain Eukaryota; kingdom Metazoa; phylum Arthropoda; class Arachnida; order Ixodida; family Ixodidae; genus Dermacentor; species Dermacentor andersoni. The sequence goes on from NC_092814.1 coordinate 16,420,899, forward strand.
TGCTTTGGTCGTTCACCAGAGGCAACGGATTTATTTGCTGCCCGTTTAGCCTTCTTAAGCCATTCCAAACTTTCTCTTGCTGTGTGTATGAACTTATACCTGAAAGAAACCTCGCCCAGCTTTTTTCTCTTTGCCTGACGTCGCATCCGCCTTCCCTGCGATTGTGTGTTTAAACTCAATGAGGTTTTCTGTATTGGGCGGTCTACGCAATATGCGCCATGCTTTATTCTGCCTCTTTCACGCATCTCTGCAGCCTTCATTCCACCAGGGAACACGTCTTTTAAGTGAACCACCATTCGTTGTCGGGATAAACTTTTCAGCAGCATCAATAACAAAAGCGGTAAAATATGCGAGAACATCATCTATACTAAAATTGTTTATAAAATCGGGTGATAAATGAGATGATTTTTTAAAACGCTCCCAGTCAGCTGATGCTACTTCACATCGAGGAATGTTGGGAGGGTTGTCATGCCGAGTTAAGTTTAAAGTTACAGGAAAGTGGCCGTTTCCAATAGAATTCTTGTCGACATTACATTCCTGCTCAGGCATAGGAGAAACAGATCCGATTGCTAGATCTATCACTTAATATGAATCGTGCTGTACGTTGTAATAGGTGGGCTCCTTCTCATTAAAGAGGCACGCGCCAGAGGATAAAAGTTTTCTATTAGCCAGCCTCTCTTATCGCAACGGGAGTCGCCCCACAGAGTGTTGTGAGCGTTGAAATCACCAACAAATATGTAGGGTTCTAGTAGTTGATCTATGAGGTCATATAGATCTGTTTTTCGAAGTTTATAATTACGTGGAATGTATATGGAACAGACAGTAATCAAATGATTAAAAAGAACTGCATGCAGTGACACTGCTTCAAGGGGTGTCCGAAGGTCTACATGATGACAGCCAACAGTTTTGTCTGCGACAATCGCTACATCCCCGGGTGAGGCTTGAACTACGCCACGGTCCTTTCGGTAGATGGCGCATTGCCGAAGAAAGCTTTCGTGAGTAGAGTTTATATATGTGTCTTGAACACATAGAAACATTGGATTATGTTTTTACAGCAGTTCTTTAACACCATCGAGATCGTGGATGAGACCTCTCACATTTCAGTATAATAAATAGTGTAGCCATAGTGATGGCGTTTGTTGTTGTGTGTTTAAGAGCGGAAAACTACGTCAACCCACCGGGCCCTTTCCAGGACCCGTGAGGCGGGCTTTGTTTTTTTGCCGTGCTCCTGAGAGCTGCACCGATCCTTCGGCGTCTGGGATGCCGATATACTTGGTGATGTATCTATCGCCTCCGCCGGATCGCTGGATGCCCGCTCGCGGTGTATGGCCGCGGGTGTTTCGGGCTTCTCTGTACACACAGAGACCCTAGAAGTCCTAGAGCCCGCAGACACGGAGGACCGCTGGCTCATCTTGTTGGGTGGCGAAACAGTGCTGGCTGCTCCCGCCGGTGGGGGGGGAGGCTGATGGCGTGACTGTCGGCACACTTGGTGTGACTCGGACAGCCGCCGACGAATGTGACGCTACCCCCTGTCGCGTCACATCAACGTAGGATGGTTTGAATGAATTGTGAGTCATGGACAGACTCATGACGTGCTTCTTAGAAAGAAATGTTCAATTTTACCTTTACTTCAATAACTTCCTTCGATTTTTTTCCTTGACGGACACGAACGCGAGTAAGCGGGGTGGTCTCCGTCACAGTTGATACAATGGGTAGCAGAAGTGCAGATGTCAGAAGTGTGGTCATTTGAAGCACATTTTGCACAAGTGCTCGGTAGCTTTGAGACTCATGCCCAAATTGTTGATACTCAAAGCATCGGCGTGGTTTTGGGATGTACGGTCGTACGCGTATCTGATGATGTATTCAGGCAGATTGCTAGTTCCAAAGGTGATAGTGAAATGCTTAGTAGGGATTTCCCTGTCACCACGCCTTGGCTTAATTCTTTGTACATTTGCAGCGTTCTCATATTTCCACCCTTCGAGCAGTTCTGCTTCAGACAATTCGAGCAGGTCATTTTCCGAAAGCACACCGCGGACAGTATTCATGGATCTTTGTGGACTTACAGAGAGGGGTATGTCCCCGAATGCAGCAAGGTTGGTCAATTTGCTGTGTTGCAGTTTGTCACGAACCTCCATCAGGAGGTCGCCGCTTGCCATCTTCGTTATTTTGTAGCCAGGGCCTATGGTGTCTGTGAAGCACTTATATACTACAAAAAAGGATATGATTTGTACAGTCTTCGTTCTGTGCTCACTATGTATCACGTGATACCTGGGAAATGTCTGTTTCTGTTGAATAAAGAAATTAAATGTTTCATGTTTTGAGGGAGCGTTCAGGGAGTTTGAGGGAGATCAGGGAAATAACATAGTATTCGGCAGGCATGCCAGCCGGCAACCACGGAGCCCAACTAGGCGACGCGACATGATTTGTTATGCCCAGTTCTGATCACGCCAGCGGTACATGCCCACTATAACCCAATATGAATAAACTAGGTTGGTTATGTCACACACGGTTAATTCTTGCTGCCTGGAAAGTTGGAAGTAACACAGAAGTAAGTAGAAGACAGGAAAGGAAGAAAGTGAGAGGGAAAGACGAAGATTCGAGAGACGGATATGAAAAGGCAACGAGCGCTTTTCCCCGGGTGGGTTAGTCCGGGGTGCCGTCTATGTGAAGCAGAGGCCAAAGAGGTCTGTTGCCTCCACCGGGGGCCTTGAAGGTGCGATCACCCGGCATTGGCTCAACCCTCAGGATCCCCCTTTTCCCTGACAGGGCTGCACGCGAAATGGTCCAACCCTCGTGTGCTCGGGTACGTGGTGTCGCTACACACCAAACGCCTGCTGACGCACACGCCCCTGCGGGGACGCCACATGAAGTCGCATAGGTGGTCAGGCAGAAATGAGGCCGTTATTGCATCCCACGACACATTACTGGAAGTGTATTTCCAACTGCTTATAAGAACAGCGGGGCGTGACACTTGCGGAGATGACGGACGTTTGCGCGCACGCGCGAGTAACAGTGGGTGCGAGAGAGGAAATGTGGGGAGTTTTGCTCCTTGAAAATACGATGATGCCTAGGCACTACGGAGGAGTTTCTTGGTGCGCGTTGTATGCGCTTGTCCCTAGGCGTGCCGGCAGAAGTCGCGGGGCCCAGTAGTGCTGAACTTAGCATCGCAAGTTGGCGGCTCGACGCCATCACATTTATTCGATCATGTTGTTACTAATGAAAACAACCTGTCATTACTTTGCATTATTGGCGGCGCATCCAGGACATCAAAGCGGCAACGGGGACATCAAAGGTAGAAGCCGGACTGGTTCGTGGGTTGGGGCTCGCAGAGGCCTGCGCGTGCCAGGGGGTGTTCGGATAAAAAATTGGCTGTCCGCGACAGCAGACAGCTGATCTTATACCCCCCTGGCAACACGTTCCGTGTTGTACAACACGGAACGTGCGCGGCGCGCTCGGAGTACAAGCGGAAGCAGTAAGGCTCACATAGAGTCTACAACACGGCTTTCGAGAACGTCTACATTAGGACATACCTGTTGTATGTGGCGATAAAATGCCACGGCCGTACAGTAAAATGTAGGCGCGTTTAGCACTTGTGGTCCGCGATTTAAGTGCACGCCCGGTAACATTAAACGAATTTTTTCGCCAAGGAAATAGCAGGCGGGTTCACGCGCAGGACACTGATCACGTTGTAACAGGCGGAGCAGAAATCGCAGAGCAAGCAGCCGGCAGCGGGCAGACACGGATGGGCGAGAGCATGGTTGCCGCGAGAGCGTGGTTGCCCAAGCGCCGTGTGACAGACCAGTTCTGTACTGCCCAACTAGAAGGAGCCAAGAAGGGACTGCAAGGACCTAGAAACCTGTAATAGTGGCTGTACAACGTGACAAACGTACCACACTCAGCCGCAATATACAGACTGTGCTAAGCACCTTCTTTCTAACAGGGGTAAATCATACCCATGAACATTTTGAATATTTCGCCTTACATCTTGAAGAATTGAGAGGCACACACTTTAATATGCCATCATAGATGTAATCAAGGCCTAAAATACGAAGAGAATCTCTCTTTTGAAGACGGAAAAGGGGACTTAAGCATGTCTGTGGTGAAACAATGAAGAATTAACGACATTTCGAAAAATTTTGCGCAGCGCTTGAAATATTTCTATACTACAAAATATTCTCTTACTATGCACTACTTCGTACTATATAATATTCCTGAGATACACTGTGATGTCATCGGCGAAGGCTGTCACGTTCACAACACAGCTACTATGCCGTGGGAGACCGCATCCGTAAGGGTCTCTCGCTACTGAGCGTAGAAATGGCTCAAAGCTGAGCACAAAGAGTAATGCGGATAGAGGGCACCCTTGAGGAACACCACGAGTAACAGGAAATGGTGCACTTTCAAAAATTTCAAGAAACAATGTACTTCGGATATTTGAATAGGCAGTCCTAATAAGTTCAACAAACTTTGGCGAAAAGCCGAATGAGAGTAGTACACTAAATATGCAGCTACGTTCAAGGCGATCGAATGCCTTTTCTTGATCTAGTGAAACTAAGAGACCACGTGCTGACCTAGTCAGCGAGTATGTCATTATGTCACGCGTAACAAACGAGAGACTGTGTACCTCTCTGCCAGGGATTCAGCATGCCTGATGGTGTCTTGTTAAGGAAGACATCAGGCTTCCCAAGCATCGGGTGAGAACAGCTGTGAAGGTTTTGTAGTCTCCGTTGAGTAGCGTGATTGGCCTCCATTCCTCTGGACGAACTGATGATGGATAGTGCTTAGGTATCAGCACAATACGACCATCGCGAAAACTAGACGGGAATTCAAAGTTCTCAAAGCAGCGGCTGATGACAGAAAACTGGCACCAATATCTTCCCAGAACGTTAGATAGAACTCAACGCGTAACCCGTCTGGCCCAGGGGCCGAGCCACTCTTCATGGAAGATAATGCTGCCTTCACCTCATCAGCTGATGGTCGAGCACAAAGACGGTCAGCTACCTCAGACGGAGCCTGAGGCAGCCCACTAAACATTGTACGAGATCCTCGAAAGCCAGGATCTATTTGCGTAGTCGTGCGAGCTATGTTTTCAAAATTCGGTACAAAGAAAGAATAATCACGCGTGGGAGGCGACGTAACAGGAAGTGCTCTTGGGGCCGCCGAACCGAATGCATTCGGCTGTCTAAGAAGCGAGTTTCTTGCAAAGCGCAGAACTTCAGGGTGTGCACACGGATTACGTCTGCATCGCCAAGCAGCAGCTGACAAAGGCAACGCTGCGATCTCCGTAGCTCACGCTGCCATGACCGTATCAACGCCGTCAATTGACTGACCGATATTGACTGACACTTCGTCACAGTGCACATCCTTCAACTGAACAATGCAGACGCCACTGCACATTGAGCGCGTCCCATGACTTGGTCAGATCTACAAAGTGGCGCGTAAGACTCTTGACAAACAAGACCGCGAGCGCGCGTCATGCAGAACGCTGATGTCTAGACGCCAAGGTTTTACTGATGAGGAAGCAGGGAAGCGAATTTCAAGTATAGCTGGTCTGTCATCGGAAATATAAATAGGGGATGAAGGTAAAGTTGTCAGATCAGATCGGGTCACATACTGAGCTAAATTTCTCGACACATAGGCACGGTCTAACTTGCTTGACGACGCGCCGCATCGCCACGTCCAAACAAATTAAAAAACATGAAAAAGTCGATATGTATCCAGAAACGAAAAGAGCTGGACGAGGTGACGCAACTCCCGTGCGTTCCAATCAGGGCGACCTCAGTCCGAGCCTTGCACATCTGTTCGCGTGTTTAAAACGCAATTAAAATTCCCAACGGGCACCATGTGATGACCGTCCAGGAAATACACGTCCAGGTCACGAAAAAAAAATCATTGGACCTAATAGCCTGCGCGGGTCCATATATGCACAAAATCTATAACCTAAATGAAGATAGTACATGCCACTGTCCGCCCTGTCCCATCATAAAGAACATGATGGTCTTGCAAGCGAGCTCTGTTGAAAATAATAATACCGACTGCACTAGAGCGTTATGTCGCGAAACAGAAAAACACAGTCTAGGTTAAAAGTGCGTTTGCAAGCAAGAACATGTCCAATGGTGAAAAAAATTGTTTCTTGCAAACACAGTATGTCACAATATTTAGCGTGAGCCATGCTGATAATTTCGGCCTGTTTTATAGGACTTCGGAACCCCTGTGCGTTTAATGAAATAATGTTCTCAGTGTCAGCTATATTTAATTAAAAGTATCACCAAACTGACCTGGTCGTGTTGTTCAAGTCGGCGCCCCGGGAACAAGTCCAGGGGATATGCCGTGCACGCGTCACTTCTTTGAACCTCTCGAAGAAGGCCGTCGTTTTTTGGGCCGCTGTAACTCGGCGCTGCGATCCAGGCCGCCGTCCCAGCCAGTGGCTGACGCATGGGCATGCTTTACGGCTCGTGGGGCAGCCATTTCTACGTCGAGTCCAGCCAGGCTTGGCGAGTGTCCAACGCTGCTACCAACTCCGACGCTGAAGCTATTTTTTTGATGAGGATGATGTCGGTAGCGGTAGGGTGACGGGATTGATTTCATCGCCGCCGACAACTTCGGCAGCCGGGGGCTCATCCAGATGTAACGGATGCGGGGTTGTAGGCGACGCAACTGAGGTGAATGAAGCCACAGCATATTTTGTGGGTGCATCGACTGTAGTAATCACAAGGTCAGGTGTTTCAGCTATGTTTAAAACATCGGTGCGATCAGGAGGACTGATGGTAGCAGCCGAAGTGGAGGCGCTGTCGGCCACAGCATCCGTGTCCACAGCATCCACCACGTCACGGTTTTCTTTTTCGGTAGACGAGGCCGGCGAACATGGCGTGTTCTGATTGCCCGAGCTACATGCCTCTTCTTTTTCATTTGTCGACGCTGGTTAATGCAGTGTCAGGGCAATTTCTTTCGCTACGCGCCACGCGCAGTCCCAACCGCAGCTGACGGCGGCGGGAGGAGGCTCCAGCAGCAGCACCCGAGTACGAATGCCGCACAGGGTACGCGGCCGTTGGGTGAACATTCCCGCAACGCCGCAAAGGGCGGTCACATCCGTCGCTTTCGTGGCCACGGATAACACAATGGCCACAGAGCGCTGATGTGGCCTTTGCACGGTAGTGGTCGCTGGATGCGCACCGACGACACACGCGGTGCAAGCCGCGGTAGTCAAACGTCACACGGTGACGAGACTCGCAGGTAATTGGGGACCGGGGTTGTGGTGCTCATTTCCATACGAACGAAGCGGGTGCCCGTGAGCACGCCACGTCGTCCGCTCATAACACCAGCGTTGACAGACAGAACCTTGCTGTATGGTGATAGCGCCTGGACGAAGACTTTATTCGGAACGAAGGACGGCAAGCGAAGGCAGGTTACGTTGGTGACCTGCGGGCCGACGGGCACGACAAGACAACGCTTGCCACCAATGACAAGGCAGCCAGCATCGACGATTATTCATGGAAGCCATGCTCTTGACGGTGACTTGCAAGTTGGGACCTCCCATGTGCTGAGCGCAGTAGACCTCAGAGAGGCCAACTATTGAGGCCGCGGCGTCGACGACGGTATCGGGGCCATTCCCCGTAGAGACAACAGCATCGAAGACTTGGGCCTTCGAAGGAGTCCACGATGCTGTAGGCGCCATGGCGTGAGAGATGGACGTCCCCGACGTGGAATAACACAGGGACGTCAACAGAAGCTCTTTTTCCGCGCTTCTTCTTCCACAGTCTGTCAGAGTTCGCACTGGCAATGGCAATACGGGTGTCAGCGCCCAGTGTCCAGCGTTGGATGTCACTTCGTCAAAAACAATTTCGAACCGCGCATACTCAACCACGCAGGCCCTCCATGCGGCGCACGGAAGTTACTCAATTAATTGAATTTCTCAAGGTAAAATACGCAGGTAAAATCGTAACGTGCGACTTGCACACAACCTACAACCATGTTGTAGGTTGTGTGTTCGAATATACGTTCGAATGTACGAGAAAACGTAATTCTTTTTCACGAAAACTAAAAAATTCTCAAGCCCCTTTTCTAGCCTTTATGAGCGGATATCTTGGAGTGGCCATGGCCTCCCGGATTTGTGCGCGCAAATTTGAAACGGCATGACGCGGCGCACCCGGTTAGTTAAAACATCTCCTGTTGGCGCTTGCCTACGCCACATCGCGGCCCACGCAAGAGGCAGCGTTTCTGCCAGGAAGCTCGCCTTTGTGCATAGCGTTCGCCGCCAGCGTTTCCCGGTAAATATTGTTACGTGTGGAAAGACACAGACGAAAGATGCTATTGACACGCTATTTACACTGGAGCCAGGCAGCCAGGCTGACACTCGCTCGTGCCAAGTGCACCGACCAACTTCTTCTTCGTTCTCGCGGCGGCTCGTCTCTTGAGCATCGCTCCATGATGTCGTAATAATATTACGGTTACATAAGCTGCAGTTGCCGGGAAGCGTGACAAGCACCCGGGGATCTTTGAATGCTATCGCGTTCCACTCTTAAAGGCGAAGCTTAAACGCGCTCCAAATTCTTGTTCTGTTTCCACTGCTATCTGATGTCAGCAATGTGTCGTTCACATGACCGACCGACTACTTGCTTGGTAATGATAATTACAACCCGCTTTGCATTCTCACTTCGGAACATACAGAACTACCTACAGTCCACGAGCTAATAGTTGCCCTTGCGTCCAATGACATCGACCATGGTGACGTTTTAGTGTTCCTTTCTGCCTGCTGCCTTATTAAAGGCGTAGCATTTACGTCTGCTGTGGTTCAATTTAGCAAGTGATACGCTCTTATCCCAGAGAGCAAACGGGCAGAGCCGATATTGTCGCTGACATTATAAGAAACATGCGAAATTTGAGCGCAGCCCCCTTTGTGTTTTCATTTCGCGATATATTTATTGGCGCGGACAATCTGTCTCGTGCGGCACGTTCCAACTGGAGGAGCCGCAGGAGCCGCCGCCGACACAGGAGCCGTCGCCGACAGACGACGCGCGTTACTCTGGCGCCATCTCGCAGCCATCGCTGCGCTTCACACGCTCTCATGGTTCCGCCTTCCGCTTTCCTCCTCGGGTCTGTCATACGCCGCTGCTCTGTGCGTTCGCTTTCATCTCTCGCGGTGCTGGTTCGCTCGGTCACGCCGCCGCCGATGCGCACGCTCGATAGCCGTAGGGACAGGCGCCTAAGAGCTGCGCTCTAAAAAATGCAGCTTGGCAGGCTGCGCATTACATATAATGCGCAGGATAGATAACCGGTGGAACGTTAGAGTTGCGAAATTGGTGCCATTGCAAGGGAAGTGCAGTCGAGGACGACAGAAACTAGTTGGGGAGATGAGAGAGAGAGAAATAAACTTTTATTTTCCGAAACGGTAAACCGAATCAGAACCCGGTTCACCCTAGGTGGGAGGATTCCTTATTCCAAGAACCCTCTGGCTTGGGCTGCCTCCTTGGCCCGGGCGACGAGACTGCGTTGGTCGTCCAGGTCATCGGAGGAAAGCTTGGCCTCCCACGTTTCAGTTGTATGGATCTTAGGTGAGTTGGGGCGCTCTTTTATTTCTTCTATGGGGCGGCTTTTTTTGGAGTCGTCTTGTGGAGCTTGTGAGGTAGGGTCTGCGGCTTTGTCACGCAGTGGGCAATCCTGGACCATATGTTGCAGGGTGTCTGGAACGTCGCAATGGGGGCATGTGTACGAGTACTGCGTAGGATACAGTCTGTGCCTGATTATTCTGTGCACGTAGGTGTTGGTCTGTAGGCGGCGCAGGATTACTCCTTCCTCTTTGCTCAGATTCTTGTGTGGTGAAGCGTACGTTCTTCTGCTAAGTCGGTGGTGTTGCAGAAGCTCCGAGTACTTCAGGGTGATGTCATCAACGTTGGTGGCCGGCCTAGTGTGGCATGGCAGGAAAGCCCGGCTGGTATTCTCGCGGGCAGCGGCGTGTGCCGCCTCATTTCCTGTCATGCCCTGATGGCCTGGGACCCAGTTGATATGGGTGTCGGGGAGCAGGGCGCGTGCGATGTGATTTCTTGGTATTTTGAGCGCGGTTTCTGATACGCGTCCTTTTTGATAGTTGCGCGCTGCTGCATGGGAGTCTGTTCGTATTACTGCTACTTCAGGGCAAGTTGTCATTGCTAGAGCGAGTGCCGCTTCCTCTGCAGTCTCGGAGGCTCTTGCTCGGATGGTGACAGCTGCAAGTTCTTTGCCTTGGTGATCCGTGACGCTTAGGGCAAAGGCGTTTCGTTTATTATACCGGGCAGCATCGGTGTACCTTGTATCAGGGTCTCTCCCGTATTTCTTGCTGAGTGCGCGGATTCTGCTTTGCCGACGCTCCTTATGATAAGTTGGATGCATATTGCGCGGTATACTTGCAACGCTGATACAGCCCCGGACTGCAGGTGGGATTCTTGCTTTCTGGTCTGTGTCTGCAATGAAGCTTTCACTGTAGTTGAGGTAGCGCAAAACTGCACGTCCAGTGGGTGTGAGCTTGAGCCGCTCTAGTTTGCTGATCTTATCAGTCTCGACAAGCTCTTCCCACGTATTGTGGACGCCGAGGTTGAGGAGTTTCTCCGTTGATGCCATGGGTGGGAGGGTCAAGGCTACTTTGATTGCCTTTCGAATGACAACATTGAGTTTCGTGATTTCTGCCGGCTTGAGCGCAAGTAGGGAGTTCCGTAGGTGATACGGCTAGTTAGGAGAGCTTGAATTATGCTTAGTGTGTCGTGCTCCTTAAGTCCGCTTCTTTGGTTTGTGATCCTTTTGACGAGGTGCGCAACTTGTGACAGTGTGCGTTGGAGACGCGGGAGAGTGGCCGCCCCTGATCCGTGCTTGTGGATGTGAAGTCCGAGTACGCGAAGAGAGTCTACTATAGGGATCTTGGTTCCGTTGAGCGAGACGCTAGGATCGGGTTCGATATAGTTAGGTGGTTTTCCTCGTGTCCGTGCTCTCAGGACGAGAAGCTCCGACTTTTCGGGTGCGCATTGGAGACCGCAGTGTCGGAGGCATCTTTCGATAGTATCGACGGCTTCTTGTAGATTGCGTTCTTGTTGTCCAGTAGTAGGTGCTTTGGTCGAGAGCGTGACGTCGTCGGCGTAAAGGGCATGGCATAGGTTTGTGATGGCGTTCAGTTGTTTCGATAGCTTGATCATTGCGATATTGGAAAGGAGGGGTGAAATAACTGATCCTTGTGGGGTTTCTTTGTTGGGTAGCCGAAATTTATCGCTGCGGAGGTTGCAGACGCCTACTGTTGCTGTTCGGTGTGTCAAAAAGCTGCTGATGTAGTTATAGATCCGGGCTCCGCAGCCTGTATCTTCGAGGTTGCGGAGAATGGCTTCGTGGCTCACGTTGTCGAATGCGCCCTTTACGTCGATTGCCAGGATTGATGATTTGCGTCTGTGATCGAGGTAATCAAGCAAGTCTTCTTTGAGGAGCAGGAGTACGTCCTGCGTGTACAGATGCTGTCGGAATCCGAACATGGTGTGCGGCAAGTGTCCGTTGTCCTCGAGGTATGTTGTTAACCGGTCGTGCACCATGTGCTCGAGGAGTTTGCCCACGCAAGATGTGAGGGAAATGGGACGTAGGTTTTCGATGAGAGGGCGTTTGTTGGGTTTGGGGATCATGGTGACCTCCGAATGCTTCCAGGCTGCTGGTAGGTCCCCCTTTTCCCCGCAGTCGTTGTAGTACTGTAGCAGTGCTGTAGTGGCAGATTGCGGTAGGTTGCGTAGGAGCTTATTAGTTATTCTGTCCTTGCCGGGACTGGTGTTTCTAGTGAGTTTGGCTAATGCTGCGTGGAGCTCTGCCTGGGTGAATGGTCGATCTAGATCTGGGTTTGGTGCACCGTCGTACGTCTTTCCGCTCGCTGATGAAGTGGGCTTGTCGCTGCTAAGTTTTTGCTGAAGCTCACGAAGGAGATCATGCTCCGATCCAGCATGATTGTGGATCAGTCTGCGCAGATCTTGCCTCTGTTGCGTTTTGGTGCGATCGGTAGCTAAGAGAGCGCGTAGGAGATGCCAGGTTTTCTTGGTGCTGAGTGTCCCTTGTATCCTGTCACAAAAGGTGTGCCAATTTGGCCTGCTAAGTCGCTCCGCGTAATCTTGGGCCTGTATAGTGAGAAGGGCGATTCGTTGCTTAAGTATTCTATTGAGCTTTTGTCTCTTCCACCTCTTCAGGAGGCTTCTTTTGGCCTCCCAGAGATGAAGGAGATGCGGGTCGACTGCGTGGGTGTTGGTGCTTAGCTGGATGCTCTTGGTGTGGTTTTCTGTGGTGATGAGAAGGCCCTTGAGCCAATGGTCGATGTCGTCGATTGTTATGTTGCCGCTGAGGTTGTCTCTGAAGGACTTCCAGTCTGTTATTCGAGCAACTCCAGTCTTGGTTGCTTTCCGGTTATGCGCGATGTCAAGTTGGATAATGTGGTGGTCACTTCCGAGCGTCTCCGAGAGTCGTCTCCACTCGGCCCAATTGACGTTAGCTCTGAACGTAAGGTCCGCGTTGGTTTCCCTGGTGACACTGTTCCCGACTCTCGTGGCCTGCAGTGGGTCGTTCCAGAGTGTCAGCCTGTGTTGTTGAGCAGTGTCGTGCATTCGCGCTCCCTTCTTCATGGTGTTTGGATGAGCCCATGCTCAGGGGCGTAGCCAGGGGGGGGGGCTTATGGGGCTTCAGCCCCCCCCCCCCCGAAATTTTTTCGTGCTGTCCATGCATCGCCGACAAAAGCAACCCCCGGCGCCGGAAATCATTCTGGATTTTGTCTAGAGCGTCCTTTTCACGCTCGAAAAGCCATTTCACCGCGAAAATTGCGAACTCGGGCTGAATTTCGGGGCAACACCCATGCACCGGGAGTCACATAAGGCAAGCAGCCCCATCCGAGCACAAAGTTTCAAGGATGTTTTCATGGCAAACGGGCTCGCCGCGGCATCTCGCGGAGGCCGCGGAATCTACACTCTATCATGGAATTTACGGAGCGCGTGGATATCAATTCCGAAACTTTATGTGTATAAAGTTCTCGTAAACTTTTGTTGTGAACGGTGCATTGACATTTCCAAACGTTGTGCTTTCGATTTTCAATTGCGGAACTTTGTAAATTTAATGCTCCCATAAATATCTGACGCCAAAGGTGCATTGACTTTTCCAAAGTTGCACATCGGGCCATACAACGAGACAAGCCAAATCAACACGCTATCAGACAAGTTGACAAAGCCCGCAGCGAGTCCCGATGAGACGAAGCGTTGTGGTGGTTCATTCGTGCCGTCATGTCACATAAACAAAATATCAAAATTTTTTTTTCACCTGCGCCAAAGCATCCAGTGATGACACTAAAGCCAGCCAAGGCAACTACGTGCGTGGGAACTACGTGCGCATGCGTTTTTCTCGCGCTGCCCCGACCACCGCGCGGCGCACTTCGGTGCACGTTCGGTTTTCTCTGGCCGAGTGCATTTTCGCCTGACAGAACTTTGGACGCTATCTAGCTAGCCGACGAGAAAAAGAAAGAATGGTCGCTAGTCGCCATCACTGTGGGGACTCGACGGATTGCAGCGCGTTCGCTTGAGCACAACCTCTCCAGAAAGTCTTGTCTCGCCGGTGTAGGATACCGATCAGTATGCGCATGGTTCTTGGTGGACCAAGCGTCTCGTGTTTTCTTCGATATTCCTTTAATAGCCATATTAGTTGCCCAAAGTAGGCATTCGATTGTGACCAACATACATTGCGTTTTTTTTTTCATTACGGTGCCCCCGCTCCACAAAAGGAAAAAAGAAGCGTTGTGGTAGTGCAGCGAATTGTCGCATGGTGAAAGTGGTATTTTGTCACTTCTTTTGTGGAAAGTAATAGGCCATGGGACGCTTCAGCTGCCGGATACTCTTATTATATTATTGCGACAGCAATTATATGGACACTCTGTGCGCATTCCTGCCGTCGCCGTCGCCCTCATATTCCGCATAAAGTCCAAGTGCAATAACATCGTGACCCCGCGCCGCATGCTGTATGTGCGAGTGAAAGCGTGTGGGGGGTGGGGGCGCCGACGATAGTGGCTCAGTCTTGTGTGCGCAAGGGAGAAAAGTGGGGAGCAAGCGCGCCGCCTTCCGTCGCGCGCGATACATCGGGGGGATTGGATGGAATGGGGGCAGGATCTAGGATTGTGGGAATCTGTGATTGCGCAACATGTTTATTTGCCTTGTTTGACGCATTATATACAGTGACTTTTTCTTAGATACGTAGATTTATTGGAGACTTACTTATACGTATGTCTAAATGTCTTGTTGCGAGATTTTGTATATACGTGCAGTCAACTTCGTTTCCAGTGGCACTTTTTTGCCCTTTGTCAAGCTGTATTTTCGCATTTGTATATTCCATTGTATATTCGCAATTCTAAAGTACCAAGGCAAGTCAAATAAAAGTGAGCCTACCCACCCCGCGCAATTATGGTTCTGTTCATTATCTGCAAGGCCTGCGCGTAGCACAGAGGCATCTCTCATTTACGAAAGTGACACGCAGGTGTGAGGATAAATGTTCTTTAATGCTCTCATACACTAGGTTGAACATGGTTGCGTGCCGTAATGGACTCTCCAGAAGTTGAGCAGCGTGGTGCCGTCAGGTTTTTGACAGCTGAAGGTGTTTCCCAAAAAGAAATTAGGCGCCTTATGGCTGCCGTGTACATGGAACATTGCATTTTATTGGCCACTGTGAAGCGTTGGAACAAACGGTTCAAAGAAGGACGTGAAAGTTGCAAAAGCGATCCCAGACCGGACCAAAGCCATCGTGCACCCCTAACAACATTGCAAAGGTTGATGAGCTGATGAGAAAAGAACGGAGGATAAGCATCGATGAACTGGCAGAGTGTGTGAACATCAGTCACGGTTTGGCTCACGCCATAATTCATGAACATCTCGGTTATCGGCTCTTGTGTGCGCAATGGATGCGAAAGATTGTGAACCACCGCCAGAATAAGGAGAAGATCGGCGCTGCCTTTACTCATCTTATCCGGTATCACAATAAAGGTGGCGATTTCTTGTCTGCAATTGTGATTGGAGACGAACCATCATGTCACGACTACGAGCCTGAAACACGACGGCAAAGCTTACAATGGAAACATTCAAATTCACCTCCCCCAAAGAAAGCAAAAGCAGTCATTTCCGCCAGAAAGGTTCTGTTGACTTTTATTTTTCGATCGTCAGGGGTCATTACTGATATAAGTTGCTAAATCTTTAGAGACTATCAGTTGATTCCGATATTGTGAAACGCCGGATCGGCTGCGTGTCGCAATCAAGAACAAACTACGTGGAAAATTGAGGAATGGGGTCATCTTGTTCCACGACAATGCCCGTTCCCACGTCGCTGATGTGGTTAATACAAAACTGGCAAAGTTCAAACGGGAAACGCTGCAACGTCCGCCACACAGCTCAGACTGTCACCTTGCGACTCGTACGATGTCGTGAAAGTCAATTGCAGACGTTTTGAAGCAGCAACCCAATGAGCTTTATGAGACGGGAATTGCGCGACTATTTACTCAAGGGGACAAATGTCTAAATGCTCATAGGGGCTACTTTTAATTAAAGTACCCCGTTTGTTATATATTCGCATTGGCTCACTTTCATTTGACTCGCCCTCCTATATTCTGTAGAACTCCTGCTTTTTATACGTGGTCTTTATTGCGACTATAATTTCGGTGCAATTACTCACGATACACGACCGGTGACAGAGGCCGCTGCGTATTACATTGGAACAAATGGCAGCGTCATTGAGATTTTTCACTGGCCGTTGCATAGGTACAAGAATGTAAACAAGGATATTGAATGACAAAGTGTCATTAACATATTTGTCCTCAACTTGTTCATTTCATGGCCTTTACATGTTTCATATCAGCGGCATGCACTGCTTTGCTGGCTTCGAACTGATGTAGTTCTAAAGTTCGTGTTATATATTCTTTACTTATAAATAGACAAAATACATGGAAGCATTGACGTCAGTTATGTTGGGCACAATGTTTGGCACATACGAGCTTATTCTTTTATGAAAAAATACATAGTTTACTTGTATTGACAGTGCTTAGCGTTCAACAATTCGTTTGCAGCGTCTTTGGCAATGGCAATGCAGTTATTATTCGTGTATTTGATCCCTAGGCAAATTGTTTAAGAGGAAGCTTTAGCTCGGGCCCAACTCCGACGTGGCCTATACAGATACATGTAAAACGCAGAAACGATTTTCTGAGATAACTCCTGAATCGCTTTTAATGAAATTTGTTGCATTTGGGAGAGTAAGTTAAATTCTAGTGTCTGTTGGAAGCGGAATTTCGATTTAGGGCCTGAACTCTTTAAAATGTTTTTAAAAATTCCGAAGTTCGAAAAAAAAAATATGAGCACGAAGTTTACAAATTAATAGCTCTGCATCAAGAACACATATCGCGGTTCTGTGAACGGCATCCATTACACCATTCAAAGCGGACAAATTCTATATGCCAATTTGTATCTTACGTGAATCGGTTATGTTATGTACAAGGATTCTGCAAAAGCCATATTTTCATAACACTTAATTTTTTGAGTCTCATGTGTAACATATCAATTTTGTCCGCTGTAGATGTACTATGATGTGCAATTCACAGCATTGTGATATAATTTTCATTGCTGATTTACGGAGTTGTAAACTTAATTGTTTCGTGTTCTGAAAATTTTTGATTTTTGCCACTTTTCAATAAAATATTGACGACCTAAATAGAAAATTCGAAACGTACAGTCACTAGAATTTAGGTTTTTCTTTTAAATGCAACAAACCTCGTCAAATTTGGTGCAGTGGTTGCCGAGAAAAACGAACTCCCCTTCTACATGTATTTGGATAGGAGCATCCGACCTAATGTTTCCTCTTAAGGAGGAGGCCCACCTGCAACGTGAGCCCCCCCCTCCCCCCCGAACGAAATTTCTGGCTACGCCACTGCCCATGCTGTATGTGGGGCGTTGAAATCTCCCATTATGACAACTTGATGGCCTTTCGTGCGTTTCCTGAGTTCACGGACAAAGTGGTCGAATTCCGGAAGTTGATCACAAGGAGGGCTGTATATGCTGGTGATAAAGTGGCTTTGTTGCGTTTTTCTGTCTGGTATTGTCTCCACTAGGGTGTGCTCGATGGGGATGTCTGGGTGAATTGGGAATTGCAGGGAGAGGCCTTCGTCCTGTAGTGAACTTAATGATCGGCTCATGATGCTGATGCTCTTGTCTCCGCACCGGTGGAAGACACTACAATGGCTTTCGTTGCCGTTCTAGAGCCAGTATGTGTTGTTTCCTTGATCCTGACACTTCGAGTCGCCCTTCTACTAGTCATTCCATGTCTTTATCCGGCTTTGCAGCAGTCATCAGCAGCGATCTGACACCTTCGCAGCAGCAAAAGTTACTTTGTTGAAAAAACTTCAAGAGTCCTTCTATGCCCATTCTTGGTATTGTAGACCACCACTGCAGAGCCTCCCGACCTCCTAACGGACGGCTTCGTCGACAACGTACGCAGTTCAAGGTGGACAACAGCGTTCCATGCCGACACACTTACCATCCTGAAGGTCATCGCTGGGTACCCGTCCTACCGCGCTGTCGTCGAACTGGCGTCTTAAAAACCTTTCATCACAATTTGGCTAATGACCATCATATTTCTCACAAAACTTACGACCGCATTCGAAGTAGTTTTTAATCACGAGCCTAACGAGATATGTCAGTTCCTCACGTCGCATGTCCTTCCTTTTGTCAACGTCACTAACTCAACTTCGGCGCCTGCCGAGCAGCCGTGTCGCACAGCACCATACGAAGTCGTTTGTGACTGCTTTTATGGGCCCCTTCCCATCACTGCCGCTGGCACTCGGTTGATAATGACTGCAGTCGACTACCTGACGCTCTACGGTGAGACAGCTGCTGTTATTTCTGGCTCTTCATCCGAAGTTGCTGCCTTCAATCTCAAATCAATGATTCTACGGCAGGGAACTCCTCGTGTACTGCTCAGTAACCGTGTAAAAGCCTTCCTGTCACACTGCTAGACCAACGGCTTCGAGTTTCCGGCGCCACCCATAAGGCAGCATCTATCTTCCATCCTCAGGCTAACGGCCTGACTGAGCGATTTCAGCGCCCGCTCATTCACATGATATGCGCGTATATTAGACCAGACCACAACAACTGGAACACACTTTTGCCATTGATCACATTCGCGTATAGTACCGCTGTTCAGCGCACAACCGGTTATTCACTGTTTTCTCTCCGTTACGGTTGTTCGCCTGCTTACTTTCTCGACGTTTCTTTTTCCACTGCCCCTGTGAATTCGTCTCCATCCTCTTGCAAGGCATATGTCTTCCGCCTCGCCCAGTGTCGCCAGCATGCTCACATGAACACATAAGCCACACAACAGGACCACAAGATAATTTACGACGTACGCTGTTTCGTCGCATCTTTCCATCTTGGTGACGAGATGTTGCTCCTGACCGTTGCTCCCGGTTTGTGCGTCAAGTTTCAACTCCGGTTCGTCACCCTGTACATAGTCTTGCAGCAGAGTTCCTGTGTTAATTATCGCGTGACTCCCCCTGCCGCCCCAACCGACCGTCGGTGCAGCAGTACCGAGGTGCTACACGTCTTCCGAATGCACGTTGCCAATCCCCTTAAGCTGCGTCCATGATGGCCCCTCTCACATGTGGGCGTAGTTAGCATGCGTATTTATTATACGCTTCTTCGTCACATGTATATTATTATCATCATCATCATCATCATCATCATCATCATCATACATTTGCTTTGTTCTTCGTCGTCGGTGTCTTTCTTAATTAACGTGTCCTGTGCTGGGTCTTCGCGGAGCCTTAGGCTGAATAGAAGTCGTTCCAAACCTGACGTCATAACATATGTAACGGTGGACAGATGGATGGTGTCTGAAACGAGAGGAAGACAAAAAAATTGTGTTCGGGCAACCATGTTTGCCTTCGCCCGCAACCTGTTCTTCAGATCACACGAGTCGACAGGATTACGACCTAGCCACCTCACACTATCGAGCGAGTCTTCTACACAACGCCGTGAACCCCAAGCACACGTATCCAGGTAAACAGGTAAAACAGGTAATAGGAGGCTGCTGTGCACGCCGTTGACACGCCGGCTGACAAATGGGCGTTGACACGTGATTGACAGACGGCCGTGTACCTGGCCTAACACAAATTCGCTCATTACGGCACCCACTCGCTTTACGCTCTCTCCCCTTTAGAAGAACCGCGCCTATATATACTGTGGCGACATATGTCGCCTTGCAGAAGACAAGTCCACTTGTCGAAACGCTCGCTCCTGCATTCACCTTGTTCTCGTTTTGCTCATCGTCTTGAAGTTCCATCTCCCGCCTTGCCGTGTTCTCCTTGCATCACCTATCACGAGGGCATCGTCGCAGGCCTTGAAGATTCTTACGTACACAACATCAGCGTGTGACGGGCTCTCGGAGGAACGATTCAACTGTTCCGAGCTTCATGCAACCACTCCATCATAGTCAGAACGGGAGATCTTCACTAAGTTGAACCAATATGTCACCGCTGAGGCTTTGCCTGACCCCCAGCTTTCAAAACAACGAATCCTGTGAAAAAATTAAACAAGAGATGGCCACTCAACTTAAAGTACACGTTGGAGACACCTACATTATCTATTAGACTGAAACCTTTGAATTGGGTTCTTGCAGCCACAAAGATAGGCAACAGCACATCCGTGCCAAACTCGGATTCATGCGAGGCGAGCTTTGCCTGTCGTGATTTCACCGAAAAGACGACGAGCAACATGACGCCTGGCATGACTGCTAGACAATGAAGCAAAGCACCGAACCATACTCAAGCCGCTTCACACCATCAAAAGCTTACAAGACGCTTCTGTCGCCCAGAGCAGTCATAATGTGCGCTCTCGGCACTCCACAGTATTCATGCAGTCGTGGAACTATCTGACGCAGTCATGCGCGTCTCCTGACCACTACAGGGTTTCTCGTCATGTCACACTTCTATGGCCGTTAAACTGCGCCGCATGTCCGATGTTTTCTGATCATTTCGATGGGGAGAAATAAAAAAACGCAAGTGAGCTGCGCATTAGGGGCACATTACGGCACCTCAGGTGAACGAAATTAATCTGGAGACCGCCACCATGGCGTGCCTTATAATCAGATCGTATTTTTGCCACGTAAAGCCATACAATTTTTTTAAATTTTATTTCTTCTGATGAAAAGAAGCTGACGAGCTTCCACACAAGGCGTCAGAGAGTAATTAATGTAAGTGTATGTCGTTTTTGTGACCAAGAAATTTCATTTTCATTGACTATCAATCAACTACTTTCATGAACACTTCAATCTACTTCAAAACTTCCGAGCTCTCCTGAAAGTGCTAGCCAACAAGAAGTCCCTGCCACTTTAAAAAATTTGGAAGACGCCTATAAGCTTCGCATTTATGAGTGGAACGCTATAGCATTCAAAGATCACTGAGTGCTTCACGCGCTTCCCGGCAACTGCAGCTTGTGTAACGGTAATATATACCGGGAAATGCTGGCGGCGAGCGCTATGCACGAAGGAGCTTTCTGGTGGAAACGCTGCCTCTTGCGTGGGCCGCGATGGGGCGGAGGTGAGCGCCATCTGGAGATTTTGTAAGGAACAGGGCGCGCCGCTTTATGGCCTTTGGTATTGGCAGCGCAAATCTGGGAGGCCATGGCCGCTCTATGATGGTAGAAACACTGAAAAAAAGGGTTTGTGTTTTTTTTAGTTTTCATATAATATAATTACGTTTTCTCGCATATTCAAGTTGCAATCCGACGCTATCATTTCTGTAGGTTGTGTGTAAGCCGTACTTTAGGATTTTTCTACGTATTTTACGTTGAGAAATTCAATTTTCTTGCGCCCCGTGAAGTGCCTGCGTGGTTGGGTTATGCGTGGTTAGAAATTGGTTTTGCAGTAATTACGCCCAACGCTGAACGCGGGACGCTGACGCCGGATTTTCTGCGACACGGGGCCTGTATCGATGTCGCATTAAAAGACAAGGGGCAACCAACCCACACATAATGCAAATTATTTAAGGCGTCCAACAGCAACAGTGTCACTGTGCCACATGACAGTGTTCTGGCGATCCTGACGCACGGACATTGCGGTCTCACAAGCGACCGAGGAAAGTCCAACTCCAGCAATTCCACGAACTGCCATCGCACGCCACAGATCCAGGCAACGTCGAACAACAGCGCCATGTAGATCACAAATGCGACTCACAGAGACGTCAGTGTGCATACCCACACCCATTCAACGGACGGCTGACTCAACGAACAAGACATATGCTCAAAAAGTAACGTCGCCAGAGACGTGATAGGCTCCAGCCATCAAGACGGTCCCTACCAGAAGGACTGTTCGGACAACGCCACGCACAACCGCAAGCATGACACCGATCATTTGACACAAATCTCGTCCAACGAACTTTCCAGCAAGAAGCAGCGCATGTTTACCAATGGCGACCACTAGGCTGACGGCAACAGCTGAAGACGAATAACAGTCATGCAGCGAGTGTAGGTGGCATTCATTCTGCAACTAAATGTGCTCTCCAGCGGCCTCTGCTATAAGACGCCGAAACAGATTCTGGCAGCCGCTGCTATCGGAGTCACGGCGCATGTAGTCCATCACGTCGTCCAGTGCGCAACAGTAGTTCGGCTGCTGTCAGCCTGGCTGCCTGTGTTGTCTGCGGACTGGCCTTGTGGGCTACAACTTGTGGTCCTGTGTTCGAATCCTGCCGTCACACAACTAATAATGTTTACGTAATTATCTATAATTGAGTATTTTCATAGAAATGGTCACTTTTCAGAATCACAAAGCCTTTAAAAGCAGAACGTACTTTCGGCAAATCTTGTGCCACCCATCATTCCCATGCCGGCTAAACTGCCCAGCTTCCCCTCTTCGGAAGACTGGCCTCAGAATGCAGCTGCTTCTCTGCATTCGCTCGCCTTGGTTGCTGAGTGGCTGTGGTGTTGCGCTGGTAAGCACGAGGTCGCGGGATCAAATCGCGGCCACGGCGGCTGCATTTCGATGGGGGCGAAATGCAAAAACACCCGTGCACTTAGATTTAGGTGCAGGTTAAAGAACCCCAGGTGGTCCTAATTTCCGGAGTCTCCCACTGCGGCGTGTCTCATAATCAGAAAGTGGTTTTGGCACGTAAACACCCCATAATTTCTTTTTTTGTGCATCAGTCTGCACGATTGGAACAAGACGGACATACACACTAGTGCTCAAATTCTGATGCAAAAGGAAAGTATACAGGTAATGTGAGTAATGTTCTTCAGGAAATCTATGATGACCAAAGAAATCAGTATTTTTATAACACTTTTGGTGACAGCTTTGCTGTCTGCGAGGAATTGTACCACAGCTATGCAGATCCTGCCAGTCTGTGCTATCGTTTTCCCATACGTAGTAGTCGCGGTAGTGCCGGGTTTCTGCAGCGAAGCATCGCGTCCCTCACATCGCGCAAACATGCCTCCGCGTGTTAGTTGCCAGAACGCCAGCCAAGAAGCTCCTGAAAAACGTCAATTGTACTGAAGCAAGAGACACTTTTAGTTGGACGTACGTAACGAGCCTGCGCGCGCTACGGGAGAGAAGTGTGCATGCGCAGAACGGACCGCGTCCATTTCACAGATGCGTGCCTGCGACTGTGACAAGATGCTGCTTGCGTAACACACGGCTTGGTGCGTGACATGCAAGAAAGACGTAAACAATACATACAGTGATTGAGGAGTGAAAAAACTAAGGACCTGGCGTCTTTATTTGTGAAGCCTCCGTGAGGCCCGAACATGGCGCTACTCCGTCACCTTGTCCTCTCTTGTTTATATTCCTCGCCTGCGGTGCGCAACCACACCGGGCTTCGCAGACGAGCGGGCGCCGTAGTGATCCGACAAACGGATCTAATCGCTGTGTGCCATCGCGATACCGTAGACCAAGTCATTTCGTCCGAGCATTTTGCTCGAACTTAGAAAGGATTTCACAATGAACTTCGCACATCAAACTGCGAGGCTGTTCCCCGCTACTTCTGCCGGCTTTTCTGAAAATAAATCTCAGAGTTTTCACTGCACAGCAAGAATGCACAGGGGATGACCAGCAGCACACTTAACGCACATCACGACACAACGACCTAGGGCCACTCCATGTGCAGTTTTGCTTTACTGAACAAGTTTCCGGTGGTCACGCACCGCGGAGATGTGACGAGACACAGCGCGCTGGTGAGGAAGCCAGCCGAAAAGAGCGTCGCTACGCGTTTACATACACTGGCTGCGGCCTGAGGTATATTGTTCTCACGGTGAGTGAGACTTCATGAAAACAAATTCATGTGGAAGTCTCCGCGCGGTGCCGAACAGTGCGCATATATGCGTGCGGCTAGAGCGTTGACCCGGCGGCTCGATATGCGTGACCACCAGCCATTTTATGTGCGCGCAAGCGTACGTTCTTCTGTCAGCCTTCTTCCCTCTTGAATCGCATCCGCACACATAATATTGTTGCGAGGCGGAGACAAGCACGAATGCTTAGCAAGGCGAAAGCTGAAGGCACCAGCTGACACTAGAACATGGCAGCCGAAGCGCCTCAGTAACAACAACACTTCTTCGTCATCATCTCTTGTCTGCACGTCCTCTTCTGCATCGGAAAACTACGGCGCCGGCGTTGTAGCGCCGGCCCAGGGCAAGCAATTATGGCCCGGCAAAGGCACGCATGTAGAGTTTTAATCGAGAGACATGACCAACATCGATTCTTCGCTGTACGGACAACGGGCCTCGCTCTTCGGGAGCAGTCTCGTACGTCACATCTGAAAGCTGCCGCAGGATTCGGTAGGGACGTGAATATTGCGACAGAAGCTTTTACCTATATGCCCACATGGCGAGATGGTAACCACATGAGCGCGAGCGATCCAGGTAAATACTGCACGTCCCTATGGTGCGTATTGTAATGGGACTTCTCGCAAGCCTGGGAATCAGTGAGGCGAGCGCGGGTAATCTGACGGGCCTGTGCTGCCATAGCAATCGCCTCGCGGGCATAAGGGGTGTGCGACTGTGTGACTTGTGGAAGCAGTGTCCAGGGGCAAAACGGGATCACGGCCAAACAGTAGATCGAACGGTGAGTAACCTGCAGCGTAATGGCGGGATAAATTGTACGCGAAGGTGACATATGGCAGAGCGACGTACCAGTCCTTGTGGTCTGGAGAAACGTACATAGCTAGCATGTCAGTAAGCATTCTGTCCAGTCGCTCTGAGAACGTTAGTTTGTGGATGGTAAGCAGTGGCTATTTGATGCTCAGTAGAGCATAGACAGAGGAAATTATCAATGCCCTTTGACAAGAAGTAACGTTCCCTATCCGTAAGGAGGTGACGTGGAGCACCGTGGTGCAAGATGACGTTGTGTAGGAGGAAATCTGTGACGTCAATGGTAGACTACGTCACAGGCAGAGCTCCCGTAATGGCGAAGCGCGTGCCGTAATCGCTCGCAACCGCAATCCATTTGTTGGCCTTAGTTGAAAAAGGGCCAGGGCCAAGTAGGTGGACTCCCACGCGAATTTATCAGCTTGAATTCCATTGGCATTTACAAGGCGCCTGAGAATGGTTATTTCACGACGACCAAAGTGACACTTCGACAAGCTGAGCTGAAGTTTCCCAGCGCGAAACACAACAACGACAGTCGCGAGACGCTCGATGTAGGTTTTCAAGGTTGGAGCAAAAAGATTACTGAGAACACAATTATTAAAAAGATTAAGAGAGAACACAGACAGATGGTTGACTTCAAGCCTCGGAGAAGGGTGTCCATTCTCTCTCTGCCCCGGCGACATTCTCTCGAATGTCACTAGGGCAGTGCAAAGCCCGAAAAGCATGACCTTGAGTTGAAAAAGTCCATCAGGCGTAATAAAGGTAGTCTTCTCGCGACCCCTCTCATCAACAGCGATCTGCCGGTAGCCCGAGCGGAGGTCAATCGATGAAAAATATTTCGCCCCAAGTAGGCAGTCAAGTGCATCATCCATACTAGGCAATGGATACACGTCTTTCTTGATGATCTTGTTCAGATGGCGATAATCAACACAAAATCTCCAGGTGCTGTCTTTTTTTCTTGACCAGGACAACTGGTGAGGACCACCAGCTAGTGGAAGGCTCGATGTTCTTTTTCGGCGTCTTCGCGCCTTCGCTTTGAATGCATTGCTGGGCGACCTGAATCATCAGTTTGAAATTTTGTGTTTCAATGAAACGTGGTTCTCTGATAAATCTGCTAATGTGAATTTTCCCAGGTATACGTGCGCTTCGCTGTCACGAAGTGGCATGCGAGGAGGGGTCGTTGCAATGTATGTGCAAAATAATCTTCAGTTTGAAGTTATATCCGATTACTCGCTTGTAGATCGTCCCTTCGAAATTTTACTGATAAAATGCACCAGTTCAATGTTACTTGTACTTTACAGACCTCCTTCTGGTAATGTTAATGAGTTCCTTGCATACCTTGAACAGATGTTGCATAACCTGCTATGTATTGGCCTCCGCGTCATTCTTACCGGCGACTCTAACATCAACTTACTCTCAGAGGACAGCAATAAGCAACGTGTTATTGACACATTTTATTCTTTTGTTGCCAAAGCGTCACTGTTATACCTACTAGGGCAACCAACAGATCTGAAACTTTGCTTGGCCTGTGCTTTACAAATTACCCTGTTGCTCAACCAGATGTTGGTATATTAACATCAGGAATAAGTGATCATTCGCCCATTTTCGTTTTTTATGCCGTACTGTTCCCATCATAACCGCTTCAAAGACCATTATCCTATCTTGTATAGAAAAATATCAGGAGACAAAATTGCATTTTTCGTAAGCTTGTTGACGAAGCAAACTGGAGCACTGTACTATAAGAGACTGACCCTGTCGTGGCAACTGATATCTTTATAGAAAATTTCAAAGGATTTTATAACTTAGCCTTTCCTCTTGTTGAAATTAAGAAGCATAAGAAGTCCAGAAAACCATGGATTGACGCCTCCCTTATGAAGTGATTAAGAGAAGGTGATAAGCTGTTTGCCTTGTTCATAAAAACAAAGAGCATTCCTTATTTACAGCAATATAAGAAGCTCAGGAATAACCTAAATTCCGGTCTAAAGCGAGCTCGAGCCATCTACTATGAAAACAAGTTTAAAAATGTTTGCAATAATCCTAGAAAATTTGAAGATGTGTCAAAAGATTCACGTCGGCAGCAACGGCCTATGATATTTCGGAACTGACGATACAGGGTACGCATTACTCAGGTACAGCACTTGTCGACAAATTTAATGAACATTTTTTAAAGGCCGGGATATCTGAGAACCCCGAGACAAGCAACACTGATTGCACGTCGTACATTACGCGTTGTGCTGTGTCGCCGATATTCGTCACTCCCGCTACTAAATTAAAGATTCATGGCCACCTGCAGAAAATAAATAATGATAGAGCAGGTGGCATAGACGAAATGGAGCCTCAGCCTACAAAAGCGATTTCTCATATCATTGTTCGGCCACTCTCTCACATTTTCAACTTAATTCTTTGCACCGCAACGTTTCCTAATAAACTAAATTCGCAAGGGTGACAGCAATTTTCAAAGGAGGAAACAAAGGCGACCTCTGCCATTACCGGCCGATCTCGGTCTTGCCGATATTCTCAAAAGTTTTTGAACAGGCCATTTATTCTAGGTTTTCTAAGTTTTTTCAACACACCAACATAATGACGAAGCAACAGTATGGCTTTCAAAAACAAAAAATCTACTGAAGCGGCCCTATTGACAACAAAAGATAAAATTATTGCCAACTTCGAGCACAAACTGTTCACCTGAGGCTTGTTCGTTGATTTCCGTGAAGCATTTGACTTGGTAAAGCATGGCATATTATTAGACAAACTGTATAGACATATAATTAAAAGAGTAGCTTTCATCATCATCATCATCATCATCAGCCTGGTTACGCCCACTGCAGGGCAAAGGCCTCTCCCATACTTCTCCAACTACCCCGGTCATGTACTAATTGTGGCCATGTTGTGCCTGCAAACTTCTTAATCTCATCCGCCCACCTAACTTTCTGCCGCCCTCTGCTACGCTTCCCTTCCCTTGGAAGGGAAGCGTAGCTCTTAATGACCATCGGTTATCTTCCCTCCTCATTACGTGTCCTGCCCATGCCCATTTCTTTTTCTTGATTTCAACTAAGATATCATTAACTCGCGTTTGTTCCCTCACCCAATCTGCTCTTTTCTTATCCCTTAACGTTACACTTATTATTCTTCTTTCCATAGCTCGTTGCGTCGTCCTCAATTTAAGTAGAACCCTTTTCGTAAGCCTCCAGGTTTCTGCCCCGTACGTGAGTACTGGTAAGACACAGCTTTTATAAACTTTTCTCTTGAGAGATAATGGCAACCTGCTGTTCATGATCTGAGAATGCCTGCCAAACGCACCCCAGCCCATTCTTATTCTTCTGACTATTTCAGTCTCATGATCCGGATCCGCAGTCACTACCTGTCCTAAGTAGATGTATTCCCTTACCACTTCCAGTGCCTCACTACCTATCGTAAACTGCTGTTTTCTTCCGAGACTGTAAAACATTACTTTAGTTTTCTGCAGATAAATTTTTAGACCCACCCTTCGGCTTTGCCTCTCCAGGTCAGTGAGCATGCATTGCAGTTGGTCCCCTGAGTTACTAAGCAAGGCAATATCATCAGTGAATCGCAAGTTACTAAGGTATTCTCCATTAACTCTTATCCCCAATTCTCCCCAATCCAGGTCTCTGAATACTTCCTGTAAACACGCTGTGAATAGCATTGGAGAGATCGTATAGCCCTTTAGATCTGGCTAAAAGCTACCTTAAAAATTGCGTTCAATACACTGCCATTAATGACTTCAAATCTAGGATGGCGCATATAACATGCGGCGTTACTCAGGGGTCCATTCTTGGGCCGCTTCTTTTTCTTATTTATGTAAATGACATCGTAAATGTACCGCACACGCCACATTTAACATTATATGCAGACGAAACCAGCGCTTTCTTTTCCGGCACGGAATTAAAACCATTACATGATCAGGCTAACGATTGGCTGCAGGAACTGTAAAAATGGCTTAAAATTAGCATTTTCGAATTAAACATAAAAAACAAAGTACGTTATCTTTAGACCTCGTAATAAGCCAGCTCCTGACGTGAACTTTCTTCATTTTCGTAAACAAGTAATCGACCTAGTTAGATCATACAAATTTCTTGGTATACTTTTTAACGAATACCTGTACTGGTCTATGCATGCAAATATTGTCCGTGCAAATGTATCGCGAGGGATTGATATTAAATGCAAATTGCGAAGCTTGATTCCAGTGTGGTTAAGAAAACTAACATCGAAAGTATACTTGTGCCGCAAAAAAGAGTAATACGTGTTATCGAAGGTGAACTATAGTATTGTCATACAGCTCCAATATTTGAAAATCAACAAATACTGACTATTGGTAATATACTCAATAAGAAAATAGCTACTCTAATATACAACCAAACAGTATCTGGTCCATCTGGTTTCGTAAATAAATACCTTCGGAGAAAACACTGCCATGACTTGCGACATACGTTTTACAAAAAGAAAACCTGCGCACAAACTACGGCACCCAGAAGCTTGATACTTAATACCAGATTTCTTACACAAACACCCTAATGCATTGTTTATTATCGCAAGAAGCACTTCTGTCCAAGCGCTGAAAAAAACTATGCATACCTGCCCATTGTCATTTCAGTAGGGACGGACTATGTAGGCAAATGATCACCTTTTCTGTACGAAATTGTTGTCATGCTTTCAGTGTTGTTCATTATATCGTCTAGTGTTTGTATAGTTACTCTTCAAGTCATCATATTTTACATATATTGTGTATCCCTGCTGTTATAGACAAGTTAGACAAGTCCACTTGTCGAAACGTTGGCTCCTGCATTCACCTTGTTCAACTGTGGCGAGGAAAGCATATGTCGCCTTGAAGAAGACAAGTCCACTTGTCGAAACGTTGGCTCCTGCATTCACCTTGTTCACGTTTTGCTCATCGCCTGCTGTTATATGTAGTTTACACTACTTTCCAAGCTTTTTTAAGCTATGAATGGCCGTTTGTTGACTATTCTCTTTTTTTTTTATTCTCACTGAGTGTTTGTGCTTATGGGTAGCTGGCGCTTTGTCAGGCATTTATTTGCCTTTTCGCCAGCGTCCACGGAAAATCTGTACATGATTGTCCGAAATAAACAAGCTTCTTCTTCTTAATGGTGCTGCGCTCTGCAGCAGACACGCGTTAAAGGCGGCGATGGACGGGACTTACGTCGCAGGTATGAATCCAGTGAGTGACTACGGCTGCTTGGCAAGCGGGTGGTCATCAACATAAAAAATATCGCGGTAACTAAACCGAATGCACCTAAGGTTTTCAGTTTTAGCTGAAGAGAGGTCGGTAGCGATCATTTTTTGACGTCCTGGTAGGGTGACGAAGCCGAACAAGAACACGCCAGAGGCAGAAATAGTCAGAAATAGAGGCAGAAATAGTGGGCGCGAGCGCAGATATCTCGTATTCGGGCACAGATGTCAGACGGGCCACTGTTATGTTACCGGGAAGAACATGTGCAACAGACCCAAAGTTGAGAACGGGAAGCCAAGTAGAATTATTGATAATGGTGACAACGGTACTTGGGAGAGCGACGCCATACTGTAGAATAACGCCGACAAGCGGAGAGACGGCATAGTCGCCATCAGGAACGTTCGTGTGGTCGAGCGTTAATAAGTGCACGAGTAGCGGCTTGAGGCGGCAACCGGACGAATTCGGTAGAACGCAAACAAGGATAATACACATCAGCAACAAAGTAGCTGTCAGAAGGAAGGTCCAACTGCACGACACCTGTAGCGCCACCTATTAGGGAGGAATGGGTCGAAAGAAAGCACAACTCCAAAATTAGGTCATGCGGACAGCGCTCTAACACAATAAAGAAGGCAGAGGTTTGATGGCCGGCAATCGTTACTCGTGCTGTACACGTGCCGACAACCTGTGGTGTAGTGCCGCCGGGAACGCGTACCGTGCACGGCACGGCAGGCGTGAGGGCCTTTCTGAGTCTGCACACAGACATCTGCGCACCGGTGTCAACGAAGGACATGACTGGGACTCCATCCACCTGAACGTCTAATATACTTCCAAGGGTAAGCAATGTGATCAGAGCATTTGCAGGCCGGGTCGTTCATAAAGCGTCACCTCTGGGAGCTGCACCGACTAGTTTTCCTGTGGCACGAACGCGGGGTAAGAAGAACGTCGGGCCTGCGGCGAACGAGACCAACGACTTAGGGGCGATGGTGACCGGCTGGTTCGGAAGGTCGTAGGTACGTTGTCGGTATTCGAAGATGAAGGACACACAGAGAAACTGGGAGCACCTTGCTCTGGACGGACGGACGGGAAGCTCCACCTAGGGGGCGATGACCAACGACTGCGGCAGTGACGAGTGATATCTCCAGTGCAACAAGCGAGCAATTGAAACAAATCGGCCTGTCGTCCGGTGTTCTCCAGTCGGCCGGGTTACGACGGCGAGTTGGAACCGCCGAAAACGGGGAATCAGTGGTTGGGTGGAGCCGGTCCTCACTGTCAGCGGCATCACGAGTGGGGCAGAGAGACGCAAGGCCTAAATTTGCTATATAATGCCTGACAACGCCCTCTATAAGAGACACAGTACATGCGTTGTCTGGGCAATGCTAACTTTCACTGCCGCCTTCAAAATAATGTCCCGGATATATGTAGGTGTATATATATTTCAATAAATCAGCATAAATGAAATTGTCCAAGGGCCGCATTCGAACAAGAGAACTCTGGCACAGAAGCGCGATATTCTAACCATTAGGCCACGCACGCTTTCTTTTCTTCATTACATAGGAGTAAAATATTCTAGAGAAAACAAAGCACCATAGAAATTAAAGGTAATTCAAGAAACACACATTCAGAATCCAGGCAAGCAAATGCAAGCAGCCATTAAAGACGTAGTCGGGTGGCGATTCTTGAGCTGCATAGACACCGCGAACGTAAGTTTGCGTACTAAGTGCTTCGCGGTGATATATGCCTTCCGCAAATTCTACTGCGCATGAAGCTATACAGACCATGTAATATGAACCTGTCATATGGTTGCTCAAAGGAATTTCTGAAAGGAGGGAATCGAATTGCGTATGGCGTAACATAGAAATCTCTCTATGCTCTCTGTAGAATGTCCCAGAGGAACACGGTTCCCTACAAACTACAAAACAGCGTTCAAGTGTTTCAGCACGCGCACACAAGTGGCAGTTGGTCGACCATGACACAAAACAACCTCTTTTCTCCGAACATGTTTCGACAGGAAGGATGGGGCCAAATGTAGCCTAAAGAGGAAAGTTTTCGCCCCTGGAGTAATCATCCTTCGACAAGCACGTACGCTTGAGTGCATCTAGGTTATGTGATTCCAAGTAACGAACACGATAAATGGGAACAGGCAGTAATGTGACTACGAATGCAGCAGAAATTTATTTGTGGGAGCCACTGAAAATATGACAGAAACTGCGCTGGGCAATTGCTGAAATGTTTTGTGTTCCACACAGTGATGACATCCGTACATGTATTCCGGGGGCCAGCAAAAGCCTTAGTATATTTATTTACCCTAGCAATAATGTATGCGGATGAGAACATGTGCATCGCATAGACATTGTTGTGGACAACGTGGCCTAGGTTGGCAGAAAATTCTTCGTTGTCATAGACGTCAAAACAGTGTCTACAGCACACAACAGGCCTACATAACAATGACGATGGTCAGTCTCATACATGGCACGTACTTCAAGTATACGATGCGCCCAAAACCGGGAGCTTCTTGAAAAACATCAGAGAAAGCATCGCCGGCATCCCTAGCAAAAACGACGTGGCGACGATTGCACGAGATAGTTTGTTACATTGCACCCCACATGAGCGAAGAATGACATTCTTTCTGATTGTCAACGTGGATTCCGCCCGGGCAGGCCAACCGAAACAGCTTGGTTACCTTAAAAAGAGCTAATAATTAATAACTTTGATGCCGGAAAACTAACGTTGGGTATGTTTGTTGAATAAAGCAAGGAATTTGATCGTTTATGTCATCAAA
Organism: Dermacentor andersoni; assembly: GCF_023375885.2. Classification (NCBI taxonomy): domain Eukaryota; kingdom Metazoa; phylum Arthropoda; class Arachnida; order Ixodida; family Ixodidae; genus Dermacentor; species Dermacentor andersoni. The sequence goes on from NC_092814.1 coordinate 16,453,006, forward strand.
TTTTAGTAAGTAAACTAGAAGGATATGGCATCCGTGGGTTGGCAAGTCAGTTGTTTCAATCTTATCTGTCTGGACGGACGCAGTGCGTTGCTCTCGAAAAATACCGCTCTTCCTATAGGGAAATTAAATCAAGAATGCCCCAGGGTAGCGCTTTGGGTCCGATTTTGTTTAATATCTATGTAAATGATATTGCTGAAATAGTAAGTGACGCATTCATTGCAGTATACGCTGACGATGCGAGCCTGTTTGTCTCTGGCAATGAGCTTGATTATGGGTTACAGAGATCTCGCAGTATCCTTTGCAATCTGTGGAATTGGTCTCGTAATAACGATCTAACAATTCATAGCTCCAAATCAAAGGCCATATTATTCAAGGCAAGAGGCAGGCAGTCTTACTTAAATGATGATGATGATGTGTGTGGTTTAGTGGCGCAAGGGCCAGATATGGCCAAAGAGCGCCGAGACAGTGTTAGTGATTTCGTGGTGGAATGATGGGTCCTGTGAAGAAGATGTGACGTGGCTGTAAAGTGGCCTAAAAATAGTGCGTAAAATCAACGTGCTATAAAATTATGGCGATGACTAATGACGAATACTATGAACATTAAAATCCATCGTAAAAGAATGACGCAGAATAGAAAATATATGAGATGGTAAAAATACCTGGAGCACTGTTGCCTCGCCGGAGCGCTTGAAACACAAGGGCCTAGAGGCACGTGCTATACGAAAGAACTATCACAGCGGCATCCTCTGAAGAGAGGAGACGCTACGAACATGTTGGGCTAACAACATGCAACACAACATCTTTGAGATAACTTAGGACTGCGCTGGTGTCAAATAGCGGTTCTGGGCCGAGTAACATTAATGGATGTAGGGGAATGTGCTGTCGGTATGCTAATGAAAAATGTCTCTTTCTCTCAGATTCGGCTTCCCGACACTCCAGGAGGACGTGGAGTACGGTCAGCCTGTCGCCGCATCTACCGCAGGTTGGAGGCTCACTTCCGGTGAGTAGAAAATTATGGGTGCCAAACGTGTGTCCTATTCTGAGACGACAGAATAGGACATCTGTTCGGCGCGATTTTGTAGTAGAGGGCCAGAATCCTAACTGTGGTTTTATCAGGTGGAGCTTATTATCCGTTTCCGCGTCCCACATGCGTTGCCAGTGGTCTCGCAATCTCCTTCGCAAGAAAGGCCTCAGATCTGTGACAGGCACCGCAGCGGTAGGGTTAATAGCATGCGATGCGATTGACGTGGCCATCTCGTCCGCCAGAACGTTACCCTCGATGCTCCTATGGCCAGGCACCCAGCATATATTGATATGCTGGTTAGGTATGTACGCTTTACACAAGACGGAATATAGTTGATTAAGTACTGGATTTTTGTGTGTATAGAGTGACATCAGCGCCTTCACGACACTTAGGGAGTCTGTATATATCGCTGACTTCTGAAGTTTTGATTTTCTTATATGCTTCACAGCAGACAGTAATGCGTAGGCCTCGGCCGTAAATATACTTGTTTCCGGATTTAGTACATTGGATTCTGAGAAGGATGGGCCGACGGCAGCATAGGACACCCCGGCATTAGACTTCGAAGCGTCTGTGTAGAACTCTGCGCAGGAGTGCTTGTGCTGGAGTTCTAGGAAATGAGTTCGTATTTCAATCTCTGGTGCTTGTTTTGTTACTTGTAAAAAGGATATGTCACATTCTATGACCTGCCACTCCCACGGCGGTAACAACTTGGTTGGATGCATTAGGTGAAGCTCGAGGAGCGGGACACGCATTTCATCAATAAGCTCCCTCACACGAAGCGAGAAAGGCTGTCTTACAGAGGGACGGTTATGGAAAAGTGTAGTACATGTCATATCGTTAACAGTGTTAAAACATGGATGTTGATGATTGGAATGTATTTTCAGGAAATATGTAATGCTGATGTAAGTTCTCTGTAGATGGAGGGACCATTCATTTGATTCCGCGTATAAGCTTTCAATCGGGCTTGTTCTGAAAGCGCCAGTGCCTAGCGGATACCTAGATGGTGAACAGGATCTAGAATCTTTAGTGCGCTCGGAGCGGCAGAGTTATATACGACGGCACCATAGTCCAATCGTGATGGAATTAGGCTCTTATAAACATTCATCAGACACTTCCTGTCGCTACCCTATGTTGTGTGGGATAGAATTTTAAGCAAGTTTATTGTCCTTAGACATTTTTCTTTAAGGTATTTAATGTGCTGAATAAAAGTAAGCTTGGAGTCAAGTATAATACCTAGAAAGTTGTGTTCTTTGTTAATAGGTATTTGATGTCCACACAGTTGGATACAAGGATCTGGAACAAGGCCTCTCTTTCTAGTAAAAAGAGCACAAGAGCTTTTGTGGGGGTTGATTTTAAATCCGTTCGTGTCTGCCCACTTGGAAACCTTGTTCAAGCCCTGCTGCACCTGTCTCTCGCATACTGGGAGGTTACAGGATTTGAAGCCGATTTGAATGTCGTCTACGTAGATGGAATAAAAAATGGCAGGTGGTAATGAAGCAGGAAGCGTGTTCATCTTCAGAATAAATAGCGTACAACTAAGCACGCCTCCTTGGTGCGCTCTGTGGTGTGTGTCTCTTCTGTGTGTCTCGTAAAAATGTTGCGCAATCCAACCTCTAATATGCTATACCAACACGCCCAGTCGTCAACCTTGGCAAGTTTCATCTCCTCTTCAGTGGGCTCTTTTAATTGTCTTTCTGTTCACCCTACAAAGCGCTCTGTGGTGTGTGTCTCTTCTGTGTGTCTCGTAAAAATGTTGCGCAATCCAACCTCTAATATGCTATACCAACACGCCCAGTCGTCAACCTTGGCAAGTTTCATCTCCTCTTCAATGGGCTCTTTTAATTGTCTTTCTGTTCACCCTACAAAGCGCTCTGTGGTGTGTGTCTCTTCTGTGTGTCTCGTAAAAATGTTGCGCAATCCAACCTCTAATATGCTATACCAACACGCCCAGTCGTCAACCTTGGCAAGTTTCATCTCCTCTTCAGTGGGCTCTTTTAATTGTCTTTCTGTTCACCCTACAAAGCGCTCTGTGGTGTGTGTCTCTTCTGTGTGTCTCGTAAAAATGTTGCGCAATCCAACCTCTAATATGCTATACCAACACGCCCAGTCGTCAACCTTGGCAAGTTTCATCTCCTCTTCAATGGGCTCTTTTAATTGTCTTTCTGTTCACCCTACAAAGCGCTCTGTGGTGTGTGTCTCTTCTGTGTGTCTCGTAAAAATGTTGCGCAATCCAACCTCTAATATGCTATACCAACACGCCCAGTCGTCAACCTTGGCAAGTTTCATCTCCTCTTCAGTGGGCTCTTTTAACTGTCTTTCTGTTCACCCTACAAAGCGCTCTGTGGTGTGTGTCTCTTCTGTGTGTCTCGTAAAAATGTTGCGCAATCCAACCTCTAATATGCTATACCAACACGCCCAGTCGTCAACCTTGGCAAGTTTCATCTCCTCTTCAATGGGCTCTTTTAATTGTCTTTCTGTTCACCCTACAAAGCGCTCTGTGGTGTGTGTCTCTTCTGTGTGTCTCGTAAAAATGTTGCGCAATCCAACCTCTAATATGCTATACCAACACGCCCAGTCGTCAACCTTGGCAAGTTTCATCTCCTCTTCAGTGGGCTCTTTTAATTGTCTTTCTGTTCACCCTACAAAGCGCTCTGTGGTGTGTGTCTCTTCTGTGTGTCTCGTAAAAATGTTGCGCAATCCAACCTCTAATATGCTATACCAACACGCCCAGTCGTCAACCTTGGCAAGTTTCATCTCCTCTTCAGTGGGCTCTTTTAATTGTCTTTCTGTTCACCCTACAAAGCGCTCTGTGGTGTGTGTCTCTTCTGTGTGTCTCGTAAAAATGTTGCGCAATCCAACCTCTAATATGCTATACCAACACGCCCAGTCGTCAACCTTGGCAAGTTTCATCTCCTCTTCAATGGGCTCTTTTAATTGTCTTTCTGTTCACCCTACAAAGCGCTCTGTGGTGTGTGTCTCTTCTGTGTGTCTCGTAAAAATGTTGCGCAATCCAACCTCTAATATGCTATACCAACACGCCCAGTCGTCAACCTTGGCAAGTTTCATCTCCTCTTCAGTGGGCTCTTTTAATTGTCTTTCTGTTCACCCTACAAAGCGCTCTGTGGTGTGTGTCTCTTCTGTGTGTCTCGTAAAAATGTTGCGCAATCCAACCTCTAATATGCTATACCAACACGCCCAGTCGTCAACCTTGGCAAGTTTCATCTCCTCTTCAGTGGGCTCTTTTAATTGTCTTTCTGTTCACCCTACAAAGCGCTCTGTGGTGTGTGTCTCTTCTGTGTGTCTCGTAAAAATGTTGCGCAATCCAACCTCTAATATGCTATACCAACACGCCCAGTCGTCAACCTTGGCAAGTTTCATCTCCTCTTCAATGGGCTCTTTTAATTGTCTTTCTGTTCACCCTACAAAGCGCTCTGTGGTGTGTGTCTCTTCTGTGTGTCTCGTAAAAATGTTGCGCAATCCAACCTCTAATATGCTATACCAACACGCCCAGTCGTCAACCTTGGCAAGTTTCATCTCCTCTTCAGTGGGCTCTTTTAATTGTCTTTCTGTTCACCCTACAAAGCGCTCTGTGGTGTGTGTCTCTTCTGTGTGTCTCGTAAAAATGTTGCGCAATCCAACCTCTAATATGCTATACCAACACGCCCAGTCGTCAACCTTGGCAAGTTTCATCTCCTCTTCAATGGGCTCTTTTAATTGTCTTTCTGTTCACCCTACAAAGCGCTCTGTGGTGTGTGTCTCTTCTGTGTGTCTCGTAAAAATGTTGCGCAATCCAACCTCTAATATGCTATACCAACACGCCCAGTCGTCAACCTTGGCAAGTTTCATCTCCTCTTCAGTGGGCTCTTTTAATTGTCTTTCTGTTCACCCTACAAAGCGCTCTGTGGTGTGTGTCTCTTCTGTGTGTCTCGTAAAAATGTTGCGCAATCCAACCTCTAATATGCTATACCAACACGCCCAGTCGTCAACCTTGGCAAGTTTCATCTCCTCTTCAATGGGCTCTTTTAATTGTCTTTCTGTTCACCCTACAAAGCGCTCTGTGGTGTGTGTCTCTTCTGTGTGTCTCGTAAAAATGTTGCGCAATCCAACCTCTAATATGCTATACCAACACGCCCAGTCGTCAACCTTGGCAAGTTTCATCTCCTCTTCAGTGGGCTCTTTTAATTGTTTTTCTGTTCACCCTACAAAGCGCTCTGTGGTGTGTGTCTCTTCTGTGTGTCTCGTAAAAATGTTGCGCAATCCAACCTCTAATATGCTATACCAACACGCCCAGTCGTCAACCTTGGCAAGTTTCATCTCCTCTTCAATGGGCTCTTTTAATTGTCTTTCTGTTCACCCTACAAAGCGCTCTGTGGTGTGTGTCTCTTCTGTGTGTCTCGTAAAAATGTTGCGCAATCCAACCTCTAATATGCTATACCAACACGCCCAGTCGTCAACCTTGGCAAGTTTCATCTCCTCTTCAGTGGGCTCTTTTAATTGTCTTTCTGTTCACCCTACAAAGCGCTCTGTGGTGTGTGTCTCTTCTGTGTGTCTCGTAAAAATGTTGCGCAATCCAACCTCTAATATGCTATACCAACACGCCCAGTCGTCAACCTTGGCAAGTTTCATCTCCTCTTCAGTGGGCTCTTTTAATTGTCTTTCTGTTCACCCTACAAAGCGCTCTGTGGTGTGTGTCTCTTCTGTGTGTCTCGTAAAAATGTTGCGCAATCCAACCTCTAATATGCTATACCAACACGCCCAGTCGTCAACCTTGGCAAGTTTCATCTCCTCTTCAATGGGCTCTTTTAATTGTCTTTCTGTTCACCCTACAAAGCGCTCTGTGGTGTGTGTCTCTTCTGTGTGTCTCGTAAAAATGTTGCGCAATCCAACCTCTAATATGCTATACCAACACGCCCAGTCGTCAACCTTGGCAAGTTTCATCTCCTCTTCAGTGGGCTCTTTTAATTGTCTTTCTGTTCACCCTACAAAGCGCTCTGTGGTGTGTGTCTCTTCTGTGTGTCTCGTAAAAATGTTGCGCAATCCAACCTCTAATATGCTATACCAACACGCCCAGTCGTCAACCTTGGCAAGTTTCATCTCCTCTTCAGTGGGCTCTTTTAATTGTCTTTCTGTTCACCCTACAAAGCGCTCTGTGGTGTGTGTCTCTTCTGTGTGTCTCGTAAAAATGTTGCGCAATCCAACCTCTAATATGCTATACCAACACGCCCAGTCGTCAACCTTGGCAAGTTTCATCTCCTCTTCAATGGGCTCTTTTAATTGTCTTTCTGTTCACCCTACAAAGCGCTCTGTGGTGTGTGTCTCTTCTGTGTGTCTCGTAAAAATGTTGCGCAATCCAACCTCTAATATGCTATACCAACACGCCCAGTCGTCAACCTTGGCAAGTTTCATCTCCTCTTCAGTGGGCTCTTTTAATTGTCTTTCTGTTCACCCTACAAAGCGCTCTGTGGTGTGTGTCTCTTCTGTGTGTCTCGTAAAAATGTTGCGCAATCCAACCTCTAATATGCTATACCAACACGCCCAGTCGTCAACCTTGGCAAGTTTCATCTCCTCTTCAGTGGGCTCTTTTAATTGTCTTTCTGTTCACCCTACAAAGCGCTCTGTGGTGTGTGTCTCTTCTGTGTGTCTCGTAAAAATGTTGCGCAATCCAACCTCTAATATGCTATACCAACACGCCCAGTCGTCAACCTTGGCAAGTTTCATCTCCTCTTCAATGGGCTCTTTTAATTGTCTTTCTGTTCACCCTACAAAGCGCTCTGTGGTGTGTGTCTCTTCTGTGTGTCTCGTAAAAATGTTGCGCAATCCAACCTCTAATATGCTATACCAACACGCCCAGTCGTCAACCTTGGCAAGTTTCATCTCCTCTTCAGTGGGCTCTTTTAATTGTCTTTCTGTTCACCCTACAAAGCGCTCTGTGGTGTGTGTCTCTTCTGTGTGTCTCGTAAAAATGTTGCGCAATCCAACCTCTAATATGCTATACCAACACGCCCAGTCGTCAACCTTGGCAAGTTTCATCTCCTCTTCAATGGGCTCTTTTAATTGTCTTTCTGTTCACCCTACAAAGCGCTCTGTGGTGTGTGTCTCTTCTGTGTGTCTCGTAAAAATGTTGCGCAATCCAACCTCTAATATGCTATACCAACACGCCCAGTCGTCAACCTTGGCAAGTTTCATCTCCTCTTCAGTGGGCTCTTTTAATTGTCTTTCTGTTCACCCTACAAAGCGCTCTGTGGTGTGTGTCTCTTCTGTGTGTCTCGTAAAAATGTTGCGCAATCCAACCTCTAATATGCTATACCAACACGCCCAGTCGTCAACCTTGGCAAGTTTCATCTCCTCTTCAGTGGGCTCTTTTAATTGTCTTTCTGTTCACCCTACAAAGCGCTCTGTGGTGTGTGTCTCTTCTGTGTGTCTCGTAAAAATGTTGCGCAATCCAACCTCTAATATGCTATACCAACACGCCCAGTCGTCAACCTTGGCAAGTTTCATCTCCTCTTCAATGGGCTCTTTTAATTGTCTTTCTGTTCACCCTACAAAGCGCTCTGTGGTGTGTGTCTCTTCTGTGTGTCTCGTAAAAATGTTGCGCAATCCAACCTCTAATATGCTATACTAACACGCCCAGTCGTCAACCTTGTGTGAAAGGTCGTGACAATACGTTGCCAATTTTCACGCGGTAGATTCGATTCAACAAATAGCTTTCAATTATTGTCACCATATTTCCGCAGATGCCCATTCCCGACAAGTCTCGCAAGATGCCGTCACGCCATGCTGTGTCATATGCCTTCTCCATGTCAAGCAATATTGATAAGAAGAACTGTTTATGTGCATATGCATCACGAATATATCCTTCAATGCGTACAAGATGATCTGTTGTCGACCTGCCTTCTCTGAAGCCACACTGATAAGGATCAAGTATATTGTTGAGTTCAAGAAAATGCATGAGTCTCCGATTAATCATTTTTTCAAAAAGCTTGCACATGCAGCTTGTAAGAGCTATCGGGGGATAGCTTGCCGCCAGGGATGCGTCTTTCCCCGGCTTCAAAACAGGGACCACAATTGCTTCTTTCCATGTGTGTGGAAGGTATCCAGCAGCCCAAATAGTGTTGAAGAGTGCGAGTAGTGTAACTTGTGTGTCAGAGTGCAAGTTTTTGATCATGTCATACATGACTCGGTCAGGTCCCGGTGCAGTGCTCTTGCATGAGATCAAGGCAGCTCTTAATTCGGCAATACTGAATGGCCTGTTATACGCCTCGTCATGTCTGCATTTACGTACAAATGGCTTGAGTTCTTCTATTTCTTTGTATTTAAGGAATGATTCAGAATAGTGTATTGAGCTCGATACACGCTCAAAGTGTTCCCCAAGAGAGTCTGCCTGGTCTTGCAAGGTATCCCCTTGGTCATTCACCAGAGGCAACGGATGGATTTGTTGCCCTTGCAGCTTTCTCAAGCCATTCCACACTGTTGCCTCCTGCATGTAAGAACTAATGCCGGAGAGGAACCTCACCCAGCTTTCTCTCTTTGCCTGACGTCGTGTCCGCCTTCCCTGTGATTTTATTTGTTTAAAGTGTATTAGATTTGCGGCATGCCTTGTTGCGGCATGCCCCATGCCTTGTTCTGTCTCCTTCGCGCCTCTCTACAGTTTTCGTTCCACCAGGGAACACGTCTTCTTAGTGAACCACCATTCGTCTGTGGAATAAACTTCTCGGCTAACTCAATAATAAAAGCAGTAAAATATGCAATGGCATCATCTATAGTAAAATTCTTTATAAAATCTGGTGACAAATAAGATGATTCTTTAAAATGCTCCCAATCCGCCGATGCTAGTTTCCATCGAGGAATATGCGGAGGGTCCTCATGCAAAGTTGTCAGGTTTAAAATTACGGCGAAGTGGTCACTTCCATACAATTTATTGATGACGGACCATTCTATAGGTGAGGCAGAAGAGAAGAAGAACCGATTGCTAAATCTATTGCTGAATATGTGTTGTGTTGGACAGTGTAATACGTCGGCTCCTTCTTGTAAAAAAGGCAGGCATCAGAGGTCAAAAGAAAATTTTCAATTATTCGACCTCTAGTGTCGCATCGCGAATCTCCCCACATCGTGTTGTGGGCATTAAAATCACCCACGAATACTTAAATTTATTTAAATGAAGAATTATTTTTGGATGGTGCGTCCATTGAAACTTTGACCAAATACAAAGTATTGGGCGTTTCGTTTTCAGACGATATGAACTGGACCTCTGACATTGAACTAGTTATGAAATCATTGTCATCTGACGCAGGTGTACTATCCCATTGCCGTCAATATTTTCCGGAGAAAGTAAAGTTGCAGATATATTATTTCTTGTTTGAACCGCATCTAAATTATTGTGCGCTTGTGTGGGCTACCACCACGAAACGTAATCTTCACGCACTTCTTCAACTTCAAAAACGAGCACTTCGACATGTTGCGAATGTAGCTTATTTCCCTTCTATTACGCAACATTTTGATAAATACAACATAATACGAGTAACTAACTTTTATGAATACCGGCTACTGTATTCTGTTTCCTTCGGCTCCGAAAACTGTAAAACATTTTTAAAACATACTTCAGGACTTGAATGCGAATGAAGTGACGAGCGTCACCGTAGCGAAGAAAGGTGGTTAGTTCCATACAGGCGCAAAAATTATCTCATGCAGTTGCTAAGACACACACTACCTTCACTGTCAAATCAATTTGGGAAAGAGAATGTTATTGTAAGTACCTTGACGCGAAAACAATTCAGAACGTAATTTTGTAAACTTATTTTTGAAATGTGATCTTTGTAATTAATCTAAATGTGACCCATTCTAATTGTATATCCTAATAGATCAATGTTTCACATGTTCACTTACTGCTGCCATGTGAAGGCCTTGAGGCACATTCAAGCTGTATGTCGCCGCTTTTCGCCTGGAAGACCCCCAAGAAATTTTGTTGCAAATAAAAGATTTTTGATTTCTGATTCACAATTACCAAGTGCCCGATACAGCGGTGCTGCAAACTTACACGAAAAAAAGACGTTCTCGCGACAAAGTTATCATTTAAATAATATATTAAATAATAAATTGTTTCAGTTTATTGCATAAATTTAGTGTATTATTCTGAAACTGCACTTAACCCCCAGCCCTACCAAGAACCCTGTTGCCACTGGATTGTGCCCTATGGATCCGTTGTGGGTGAGCGCAATAATTTGACGAAAAAGCAGGCGAGCAAAAAGAACACGGTGGCCAGCAGTGTGAGAGAATGCTGCTGTTGCAGCAAATGAGTTGAGAGCTTGAAACAGTGTTGAAATCTACTGCTTTCAATATTTGGACAGTGCCGATTCTACAGTGCCAGCAGGACAAAACTGGCTGCGGTTGGGAGGCCACAAGAGGCACCCAGAGTATACCGTAAATGATTTCTTTAATTATTCATACACAACGCACATGTCGCAATCTATGTGAAGCGGGTAATTCCTCCTGGGAAACGTGTAATTCCATGCAGTGTTCGTGGTCAACAAAGGCCATAACTATAGAGTACTGCAATTTTTACCTGCTGAAATGCACCACTCACAAGCTATGCCGAAATCAACACACCAAATTGGGCACTGTGCGATGCGGGTCTGACGATGACAATATGCCCACGACGGCATGACGATGACTATGAAAACGACGACAAAGGTGAGTCACTTTAGCCTACGCTAAAGAGCGTATGAACGCGAAAGCCTCAGCGCTCACGAGACATTCATTAAATTATTTGACATTCTCATTCAAATGCATTGTTGCTTCCTATTGCTGTCTCCCACCAAAGGTCATGGGTTCGAGTGCCTTACTTAACTATACCTTAATTAACTTCACCCTAGTTAACTTCAAAGGCTGCGGGTTCGCCTCCCACCAAAGGTCATGGCTTGGAGTGCCTTAATTGCCTTTAACTTATCTAGCTGTGCCTTCATTCACTTCGACTTAATTAATGCTAAAGGTTCTGTGTTCGACTCTCGACCTTCACGGTGTCAATTGGAGTCCAACTTGGAGATATGGCTGGTTCGCCCGTATCTCTTAGTGGGTTCAACTCCCACCAAAGGTCGTGGGCTCGAGTGCCTTCATTCCCTCTATCTTAATTAACTGTGCCTTATTTCACTTCGATTTCATTAATACCAAAGGTACTGCGTTCGACTATCGACCTTCACGGTGCCAATTGGAATGCAACAAGGAGACATGGCTGCTTCACCCATACCTCCAAGTGGGTTAGACTCCCACCAAAGGTAGTGTGTTAGAGTGCCTTAATTACAGCTATCTTAATTAACTGAGCCCTAATTCACTACGACGTAAGCAGTACCGAAGGTTCAGTGTTCGACTCTCGACCTTCACGGTGTCAATTGGAATCCAACTTAAAGATATGGCTGGTTCGCCCATATCTCCAAGTGGGTTCGACTCTCACCTAGGGTCGAGGGTTCAACTCCCACTAAAGGTCGTTGGTTCGAGTGCCTTAATTACCTCTATCTTGAATAACCCTGCCTTAATTCACTATGACTTAATACCAAAGGTACAGCGTTCGACTCTCGACCTTCACGGTGTCAATTGGAATCCAACTTAGAGATATGGCCTGTTCGCCCATATCCCCAAGTGATTTCGACTCCCACCTAAGGTTGAGGGTTCGAGTACCTTAATTACCTCTATCTTAATTGACTTTGCCTTATTTAACGCCACAGGTCGGGCTGACGCTTCTTCACGCCGAGTTCACGCTGTCTCATAAAGAAATTGATGGCCTTGTAGCGACTTTCCTGGGGTTGCGCCTAGAACAGGGATAGCACACGCCCGCATGAGAGGAAAATAGGAACGGCGCCGGCCGTGGCACGTGAAGCCACGGCTTGCAGGTCTGTTCTGGCGTCGATTCGGGTCAGCTGTCTCTTTCCTTCCCTCCAAAGGCATAAGCCTACAAGTGGTGACCTAGGATTAACACGATGACTAAACCGCCCGAACCCTCCATGGAACAGGACTCGCGTCCGCAGGACGTCTCGTCAATGCATATTTGCCTCTCACGCTTCTGGCCCCAGAACCTGCAAGTTTCGTTTCACCAGATCGAGGCGCAAATCTGCCTCTACCGCATCACGTCGGAGAAGACGCCCTCTACCACGTCGCCTCGGTGCTTCCTCGTGATGTTGCAAGCAAGCTCTCGTACTTTCTCTCCGTCCCCACGGGCGCTACACCATATCAGCACCTCAAGACCAAGGTGCTGGAGAGATTCAGGCCGTCGGAACGCACCCGCCTCCAGCATCTCCTTACCGAGGAGGACATTGGTGACCTGCGCCCATCCCAATTGCTACGCCGGATGCGACAATTTATCGGGGAGCACGACGTCCCCACCCATTCAGCGTTGCTCCGAGAGATTTTTCTCAAAAGCCTTTTCCAGCCCATCCGCCTCGTCCTCGCGGCGGCCGGCCGCGTCACCCTCGACGACCTGGCGGAGCTCGCCGATGAGCTTCATGAGGCGACCACCCTGTCCGTCACTAGTTTCTTGACGCCTACAGACCCGGTGATTTCTCGCCTTGAGGCCCGCATCGATGAGCTAGTCGCCTCAATCGCCGGACCCAGTCGCTTCGCGCTGTCAACGCCTCGTATATAGCGACGTACTGACTCCGATCTCTCACCCGCACTTTTCGATGGGTCTTCGTCATCACAGACGTGGTTCACCAGATAATCGGCTCGGCCTTCCTCTCATACTTCGACTTGGACGTCAGCCTGCGGCATCGTCACCTCACAGACGGTCTGACTCGTCTCTCAATCTCTGGAGTCCAGTCCGACCTTGCTCTCATGGGCATCGTCCCGCTGATACCTTCCCTCCACTCGAAAAAATCTTGGCGGATTTTCGGGAGTTAACAAAGCCGTGCAACCTTACACAGCCGCCTAAACATACGGTGACACACCACATCGTCACCCGTGGTCCACCAGCAGCCGCTCGACCACGCCGCTTGTTTGGGGACCGTCTAGTTATCGCCAAACGCTAGTTCGACCACACGCTACAGCTCGGCATAATACGCCCGTCGTCCAGCATGTGGGATTTTCTGCTGCATCTAGTGCCCAAGCGTGATCCCAGTGACTGGCGTCCCTGTGGCGACTATCGAGCGTTGAAGGCCAACACTGTCCACGACAGCCATCCGCTGCCTCATATCCACGACTTTACGTCGCCCCTTGACAGCTGCGACATTTTTTAGCAGAGTGGACTTGGTTAATGAGTACCACCAAATTCCAAAAGAACCCGCCGACATACCCAAGACCACCATCATGGCGCCCTTTGGTTTGAGTACGTGCGGATACCTCTCGGGCTCCGCATTTCGGCTCAAGCCTTCCAGTGGTTCATCACTGAGGTCACGCTGGGAATCGCTACTGTGTTCGTGTACCTTGATGATGTCCTCATCGACAGCAGTACGGTTTGGTTGTGGATGCCTCCAAATCTGTTTTCGGTGCATCGCAGCTCACGTTTTTGGGCCATCACATATCATCGAGGATGTACGCCCTCTCCCGTCCCACGTTGAGACCATCCAGGATTATCTACAGCCTACACCGCTGCGCCAGTTGTGCCAATTCCTGGGGCTTATTAATTTTGCAGGCGCTTTATACCGCACTGTGCACAGCTGCTTCGCCCGCTCACCGACCTCCTTCGGTCAACGGCCGGCCTGTCCTCTGCAATTTCTTGGTCATCAGAAACCCAGGCCGCCTTTACTGCTGCCAAGCAACGTGCTTTTTGTCCATCCGCGCCGCAGCGCCCCTACTCGGTTGATGGTGGTTGCCTCCAGCGTGGCTGGCGGAGCCGTCTTACAGCAGTGCATTAACTCCAAGTGGAGATCTTTGTCTTTTTAATCACGGATGCTACTTCCTGCTCAAACCCACTAGAGCGTCTTCGGCCGAAAGCTACTAGCCATCTCCACTGCGATACAGCAAATTCGGCATTTTCTGGAACGATGCCAGTTTTGCGTGCTGATCGATCATAAGCCACTGTAGTATGTTTTCCGCATCAACTCATCCAAGTACGTGTCACGCGCACTCCGCCATCTCGCTTATATTTCGAAATTGACTACTGCCACCCGCCACGTGAAAGGTGCCCACAACACCACCGCTGATGCGCTTTCTCGTATAGCCGCGGTTGACTCTCCATCTCCAACTGTCGACTGAGAGCTCGCCGATTTTCGGGAGAACCCCAGTTCTCTGCGACTACGCCTTCTGCCCCCTCCATGCTCGCCTGAGCCCTTGTAGTGCTGTCTCAGTAGACTTTCCCCACCCTTTTGTTCCGGCTTCACTACGTTGCACCATTTTCCACTCTCTTCACGACATGTGTCACCCGGGTATTCGGGCTACTCAGCGCCTTCTCACCCAGCTATATGTCTGGCCCACAATTAACGGTGATGTGCACGCTTGGACGCGCACGTGTCTGCCCTGCAAGACGAGAAAGGTCTCCTGTCACACCAACACGCCTCCCCAAGCCTTCCTTCCACCCGGCCGTCGTTTCAACCTTGTTCATCTCGACATCGTGGGCCCTCTACCCGTGTCTCAAGCTTATCATTATATACTCACCATGGTCGACCGTTTCAAAGGCTGGCCGGAGGCTGTTCCCATTCATGATATCACCGCCGAGACTGTTTACTCACGATATCATTTCTGCGTGGGCATCTCGCTTTGGTTGTCCTGGCACCAAAGCGAGATGTCCAAAGCGAGATGTCCATGGTCTGTTGTCACCAAACCGTGACAACAGACCATGGACGCCAATTTGAGTCCTCTTTGTTTGCTTGCCTTAATCGCAATCTCGGCGCCAGACATTGCCGTACCATTTCGTATCACCCGTGTGCCAACGGCATGCCTTCACCGACAACTGAAGGTCGCCTTGGCTACCCGCCTCAATTGCTCCACCTGGGTTGACGTCCTGCCCTTGTGCTCCTATGTTTACGGGCAGTCCTCCGGGTAAACCAACAATGCTCTGCAGCAAAGCTGGTGTGTGGTAGTTCTCTGCGTCGCCCAGGAGACTTCTTTACATCAATGCAGCTACCAGCCCAGCACAAGAATTCTTACAACGCCTGCTCGAATGTGTTAAAGACCTCCAGCCCACTCCACCCCGTCCTTCCCGCCTCAATACAATCTTTGTTCGCCCCGATCTGGCCATTTCAACACATGTTTTCGTGTGCCGCGACGCTGCCCGACCACCACTAACCCTGGCCTATGACGGACTATTCCACGTCCTCCACCGCACCCGGAAAACCGCCACCCTCCTTCAGAACGGCCGGGAAGAGACAGTCGGCTTAGAACGCCTTAAGCCGGCTTACGTACAGACGGCGATGGAAAGCCTCGCATCGCTGCCCGACCTCGTGGTCGAGAGCCGTCCCTCAGTCCTGTTTCCACTTCCAGTCTAGGCCCTGTAACGCCTCCCTTGTGCAGGCCCGCATGAGAATAAAGACGGTGCCTGGCCGTGGCACGTGAAGCAGTTATATTCTGGTGTCCATTCGGGTCAGTTCTCTCTTTCCTTCGTTCCTGAGGCATAAGCGCACAGCATATTTCCCCCTAATTAATACCAAACTTGTGGATTCTATTCCCACCAAAAGTAGAGGGTTTGCCTCCATATGAATTTTAATGCTGTAACGCCGGACATTGGATTTTTCGACCCATAGCCATCCCATCTAAGGCTTTCGCCCTAATAAGTATGACCTGATGACTATGGAATGAAGATGGCGGCATGTCGAAGCTGGAATGACGACAATGGCGTGATGAAGATTCTATGAAGAGGAAATGACGGTGGCATGATAAAAAAATCGCAGTTTCGCCCGAACAGCCAAGCATCGATTGCGATAGCAAATTAGTCGACAGCTATTGGAAGTAAAGGTAGTAGTTTTATCGGCCGTATAAGCTTGGAAACATACTCTTACTCCCTGAATTAAAACGCCTGGTGCTAGCGCGCACAAGGAAACATGAGCACAGCACACTCTGTAAGCGCGGACACTCGCTGTCAAAACGCTGGCGTGAGCAAGCGCGGCAGCACCAGCAGCGAGCGAAGCGACCTTCACGCAAGAGCGGTGAGAACACAGCGCGCGCACAGGTATGAGCCGTCTGCAGATCCCTTTCAAGACACAGCGCGCGCGACCGCGAGGGGCCGAGCGAAGTACGCTCTTGTTGGCGGAGTCGAAGCTGCATCCCTAACTCCCGCGCTGCCTCCCCGCTTTCATTCATATGTGGCGCGCAAGATTCAGCCGCGACCGTTACCCTTGCGCCCGGTGCTGAAATATGCCTTTGCTGCCGGAGCACAACGCCGCCGTCCCATCCCCCCACGGCCATTCGCGCAACGAAAGACAGCGCGTTTGCTGTGCGTGTTCTACGCTTTCTTCCTTCGCGCGCGCCAGACTGAGCCGCGATTGTCGGCTTCCCTCCCGTGCTTGGATTTTATACCGCACATCGCGGCGACAGCGGAGGTAGAAATGCGCCTGGAGTGTCCATATATCTGCTGTCGCAATAATATAAAAAGACGACCCCGGCATGACCCCAATGGTATGACGACGCTAAAATGAAGCCAACGGAATGAAGAAGACGGTATGACGTCAATCCGATGACACTGTGGAATGAGCACGACATCAGTACAACGCGGTGACGACGACGGCATGACAAAGGGATGGAAGGACCATGATGGCATCACGACGCCGTTATGACCGTTATGCATGACGACGACTGCATGACGACGTGCGATGACTGCCGGCGACGGCGTGATGGCAATGGAACGAAGACGATTAAACGATGATGACATTGGAGAGACGGCGGCGTGATGACCAAACGACAAGGCAGTGACGACGAGAGAGTGAATACGGCGGAACAATGACGACGGTGTACCAACGATGCAAGTATCAGTGCGATTTAGGCGACGAAATGACGACGCTTGAATGACGACGACGGCGTAATTGCGCTAGAGCTTACGTTCGTGCTTACGCACGTTACCTGACACCCCTTGCCGCGTCGGTTTACTCTATGTTCCGTATACCGGCCAATCATGCAACACAGCAGCCACGTATACACAGGGTGTTCCACGTAACTTGAACCAAACATTAATCATCATCATCATCATCATCATCATCATCAGCCTGGTTACGCCCACTGCAGGGCAAAGGCCTCTCCCATACTTCTCCAACAACCCCGGTCATGTACTAATTATTGCCATGTCGTCCATGCAAACTTAATCTCATCCGCCCACCTAACTTTCTGCCGCCCCCTGCTACGCTTCCCTTCCCTTGGAATCCAGTCCGTAACCCTTAATGACCATCGGTTATCTTCCCTCCTCATTACATGTCCTGCCCATGCCCATTTTTTTTCTTGATTCCAACTAAGATATCATTAACTCGCGTTTGTTCCCTCACCCAATCTGCTCTTTTCTTATCCCTTAACGTTACACCCATCATTCTTTCCATAGCTCGTTGCGTCGTCCTCAATTTCAGCAGAACCCTTTTCGTAAGCCTCCAGGTTTATGCCCCGTACGTGAGTACTGGTAAGACACAGCTGTTATACACTTTCCTCTTGAGGGATAGCGGCAACCTGCGGTTCATGATTTGAGAATGCCTGCCAAACGCACCCCAGCCCATTCTTATTCTTCTGGTTATTTCAGTCTCATGATCCGGGTCCGTGGTCACTACCTGCCCTAAGTAGATGCATTCCCTTACCACTTCCAGTGCCTCGCTACCTATCGTAAATTGCTGTTCTCTTCCGAGACTGTTGAACATTAGTTTTCTGGAGATAAATTTTTAGTCCCACCCTTCTGCTCTGCCTCTCCAGGTCAGTGAGCATGCATTGCAGTTGGTCCCCTGAGTTACTTAGCAAGGCAATATCATCAGCGAATCGTAAGTTACTAAGGTATTCTCCATTAACTTTTATCCCCAATTCTTCCCTGTTGGTTGCCGTCACTTGGAGATACTTAAATATTTTATTTCATTCCGCCTAATCCTATCATTAGTCTTAATTAATTAAGCAACTTCTCAAATATATTAATTATACGAAAGCTATCAACACCCGACACAGCTTTCGGTTGTTCGATACGTTTTGCATCACAGTGTTTTTCCGAGCGTGAAAGAAGCCCGCCAATACACGCGAATGTGCCTCGAGCGGCAATCTTGCGTGTATTTGAGGACTTCTTTCACGCTCGGAAAAACACTTTTATGCAGCACGTATCGAACAAACGAAAGCTGTATCGAGAGTATTTTCATGTTGCTCTACAATTGCCTCATTGACGCTTTTAATCGAATTATATCATATTTGAGAAGTTGATTAAATAATTAAGACTAATGATCAAATGAGGCGGAATTAAAAAATAACCTGGGTATCTCCAAGCGATGGCAAACAACAATACGTTGGTTCTGTCCAGCTACGTGGCCTTCGCATATTTTTAATGTTTAGCTCAAGTTACCTGAGACACCCTGTATATATTGACACGTGTACTTGTTTGTCTTTATCGGGCGACACGTTTTACCGCCTAAAAATGTTATCGCACAGCGCAGGACGCGCCTGCATGTAAGTTTCTGGAATGTTATCGATGCTTCCGTCCGCTGTCTGTGACCGAACCTTGTGTAATCTGATCGCATGTGTGCGCGACGCGAATGATGTAGAACTTTGTGGAAGGCGCGCTGGTCCCAGCAATTACTCTGGAACATTCGCCGACTGATGTATAAAAGCCGACGCGCTTGACCCGCTGATCAGATTTTCGACGATCGCCGACTGTGTTCGCCGCTGTCGCCGTTCTTTGAGTGTAGCCTGTTTTTGAGGGCACAAGTTCGCCCAATAAAACTCTAGTTTCGTCTTTCTCAGTTTGCCTGCTTTCTTCACAGTCACTACCACGTGACAATATCCACGAATATATCAGCGTTACCCACCGGCCCAAATGCAGAGAGCAGCTAGCTACGCCAGATTCGGAAGGGTTGGCAAAGAAAGGTTCTCTCTAATACAACGGTATAGTGCCATACCATGCCTCCTACGCGGCATACAGCACTGCCAGCCACAATGCGTCACTTCTCTGTCACTGCTGCTCCGACAATGCACGGTTCTTTGATGCCATCAAAAAGGGGTTCCAGCCTTCATAAGTACTCACTGGTCACAGTGATCCCGGAGGAAGTCGTTCTTGCGCAGGATGCAGTCATCTTCCACTCGACCACCGACGATTGCACGGCTCGTCGTTCCAGGCACACCTGCACTCACTGGCAAGCCCTCCAAAGAAAGCTGCGGCAACAAAGGGGTCACGAAAAAGGTTATGCAATCCACATGTTCTGCATTTGATAGTTCTTGGAATATTGGGAAGTGTGTTGCGGCGCATCACAACAAGCAACAGTGATTGGACATAATTACTGTACTACATCCCCTTTCACATCTGCTCTAGAGTGTGAGTGTACACTGACATCTGCAAATGGCTCAGCGGCTGCTTCCTTAGTGAATCTGACGCGGGTTGTTTGGACAATGTGCGACCTGTTTACCGCGCAAAAAAATGGTAGGCGACCCTAATGTTTAACTTATGTACCTCTTAGTGGCACTCGCACCTCGGCGTTGGTGTTCTTTAGGTTAACTTTAGGCGAATGCAACGCACGAACCGAATTCGGAGGCAACTCCTTTTCATTATTTAGCCGGTCAAATATCATGCCACCTTCTTGTGTGTGACGTCATTAGTGATGTCAATACTCCCGCTGTGTACTTACGGGCTTCCTAGAATTTCGCCAGAGTCGTGCTCACATGGCGGGTCTCTAAAGTCTACGATTCTGTGCTTTGGTGTGTGGTAATAAGTGACTTCTAAATAATTCTAATTATTCTAGGCTCTTCAATAATTCAACTCGTAACTAAACTTCCGTTCTGATATCATATCTATAATGAAAACCGTGAATTTTTTACTGCACTATTTTTCTATTTTTTCGTGATTCATCATTAATTTCCTGCCCGGTCGTCTCAGGAGGTGAACCGGAAGTGCTGCGCACGACGGTCACTTGATGCTCGTGCCACTAGTAAAGTGGCGTCCTTCGGCGGACCGCGCTGTCACTGCAGTGGAATGACAAGTGCGCCCGGAGAAAGTGGCCATTCTCACTGCCACGTGCAGCTGCAAGCGCTCGAAGGCATCCAGCTTGGAGCGCAGCACGATGCTGGCGGCGCGCATCTCGGCACAGAGCGTCACGAGGTGGCCGGCTGGCAGCAGCTGCCGGTGGAGCTCGCCTTCGAGGCGCCACCTTTCCTGGCGCTCGCGGACTAGTGCCCCTTCTAGCAGCGCCACCTGCCTGCTCACCTGCGAATACAATGACAGAACTGACTCGCAACTGGCCAGAATGTGTTGTGAGACGTCGACCGAGCTTTATAATGATGGAGTCCAGCACGCTCTTGTGGATTTAAGTAGGAAATGTAATTTTAAATTGGCAAAGGAAGCCAGAAAAACGAGTAGGTGGCGAGGCCTGGCAGTGAAATCTTGATACTTGGAAATTAAGTCGACTGTCATTAAGTAAAGTGTAAATGTTGCTTAAAATTGCAGTTAGTATATACAAATTCAAAAAAGGGGCTGACAGATGGAATAGCAAACAGTGGTATAACAGTTATAGACAGGGAAAAGGTGCCTCAGAAAGGCTGGCCAACGTTTCGATAGGAGGAGCTATCTTCGTCAAAGGCGGCCTCGTCTTTTAGTTTTAAAGGGTTAGTATAGTGACGTCACGTGCGGTTGTCAGTGGCGGCTGGTTCCAGCCGCCACCGACGTAAAACGTCAAACCCCACATTTCCTATTTAATTAAAAGAAACGCATTATACATTCACACACGCACAATCTTTGCTGTGGCGCCACCAGATGGCGCGTGCCAAGTGAGTGAGAGGAGTCTTTTGGGTTGCAATAAATGCGAGCTGACGGGAGGAATTTGGAAAAGAGCAATGGCGACAGAGAAAGCATCCGCACATGTCATTTTGTACCTAAGGTTAGACGTCTTGTCGAGGTTGGAAGCTAAACAAAAACGGTCGGCCGGTTGGCTTTGGAGACCCACGGTAAAACCACAATCGAGGCAGTGCAGAGAGACATAGGCTCTGCCTCTTATGAAGTCACAGAAGCAAAGAGGGAAGTTAGTTTTGATGAAACACTCAGAAACATGGATGAAAATATATGGGCGGTTAAAGGGCACAAATATTTTTCTTGCAAAGAGTGGACACACAATGGCGGAACAAGTAAAAATGCAAGAAACCAAATACAGCATAAGTGAAAGTGTAAATAGAAAACCAGCAGTAATAAAAAGCAAAGTGAGAGAAACAGAGACGGGAAATAGGCATGCCAAGGATGAAAACAAAGGCTGAGGCGCAAAGGAAACGAGAACCCATTGACGGCGCTATTGCTCTTGTCCTCGTTTCCTTCGCGCTACTGTTTTTCTCAGCCATGAACCAACTCACCCAACAAAACGCTTTAGCAAACCATAGAGGTAAGAACATAGGCCAAGGAATAAATTCGAAATGAAGATACGTACTATAACCAAAAGGCCTTGCTGGTTGAACAAGGGCAAAAACACACGCTACTGGAGCAAGTATTCTCAACAATACGCGTGTCTGCTGCACCAAAAATCCGGAGGCAGCTCAGCACGTCCTCATGGAATGCCAAGTTATTCACCCATCAGCAGGCGAGATAAGCGAGAGGCGTTTGGAGTACTGGTGGAAAAAAAAATCGGGGGAGAGATTGATAGGACGACACAGGCGTAGGTAACTTTACATGGTAGATGAGGTTCTGAGTGAGCGAAAATATGAGAGAGAACAAAAAAAATCGCTGAGGGACAACCCACACATAACATTATCTGGATACCAGGCCACGCAGGGATCAGGGGCAACGAAGGGGCGGACAGCCTAGCTCGAGGGATGACCAGCCGAGCAGGAACGTCAACCGCCCCAGAGGGGCCACGGATCAACTGCGGGAACAGCTATTCAGAGCTATTAAACCTCTATAAGGGGCTAAGATATCAATATCCCCCACCACATAAAGCATTAACAAAGGAGGAGGCCGCAGGATGGCGGAGACTGCAAACGGGCACCTTCCCAAACTTACACATACTAAGTAGGATGTTCCCCACGCAGTATAGCGCAACCTGTCCGTGGTGTGGAGCTAAACCAACATTATACCACATTACATGGGAGTGTACAAGAAACCAGGCATTCCACAAACACAAAACACCAAGTGCGGAGCAATGGGAGAGCTGGCTCACCAGCCGCGAGCTAGAGGCTCAAAGAGCTCTAATAGCGCACGCGTGCGAGGCGGCCCGGCTCAGTGGAGCCCTGGACTAGGGGCCCATCCATGGCTGAAGAGGACCCAAGCTTCAAGAATGAAGACTTCGGCCTCGAACCGCTAAAACCTTAAAAGACTCAATAAAGTTTTCCATTCCATTCCATTCCATTCGCCCCCATTTTTATTACCAGATCAGGTGCATACATGTAATTAAATATATACGTACTATTCTACGTACGTTACACAATTTTTCCCCGTAGTCCCCCATCGGTTCATACATTTGTCCTATAGCAGCACTAAATTTGAGATGCCTGTGTGTCAGCGACGCACGCGGCCTCCTCGAACGCTCACTGTCATGCAAGTCTTGAAGTCCTTTTGCGAACTCGCAACATCACCACCCCACATTTTTCAAAGCGACACACATTTCCCCATACGTGGACTGCATTTCCCTGTGGGTTTCGATGGGCGTTCGTCCTTCGTTGCTCGTACGCCGTGGAAGCACGAGCGCCATCTTCGACAACTTACAGCAGCGCCGTGCCGCGGAGCTACCGGCCGATAAGGCTGGGCCGGTCCAAGAAAGGTAGTTACAGTGCTTTAGTGCAAATAGTATTAGCATTCATTGTGAGTTGGATCCTGCTGGAACTCTTCTTTTATATTTTCTGTGTTATAAACACATCATTGCAAATATTGCCAGCGCTCTCAGTAGAGTTCAATTTTAATAAATACACTCTTGTATGTGTTCATGGAATTTAAATATTTGGAAAGTGCAATTGAAGAGGTTCATATTTATACACAGCTTCTTATTGTAACGCTGATGCTGTATTCAATAAAATATCTTCACTAAAGTCTACAAAAAGAAAAGGCATTTCTTCATGATAAGGAAAAACTAAGCACCTTGCTATAACAAAAAACAGCCGCATACACTGTGGCGTTCATTTCATGAGCCTATTCAGTGTGGTGCCGCTCTTGGGAAATTATTATACAACAAAAGCGATCTTTTCTTTTTCTGAACATGCAAGTCAGCTTTCTGGGTAAAAGGCCGTTTCACATGGCGCGATTTATATTCAGGGAAAGAGGGCATTTCCGTGACTCCGCGACCACCGCGATAGGCGCAGCTTCCTGCTCTGGGCTGCACTAAGTTGGTCACGGAATCGTAGACACCGGAGCAATTTCGGGTCGGGCGACTGCAAACGCCATCGAAGTAGGGGCTCTTCTGCCCGACGTCTATTTTACGATGTGCTGTGGCAGCGTCCCCGCAGATGTGGGCTAAGTAATCTTAAATGTATAACACTTTAAAAACGCGTAAAACATGCTAGTTATACCACTTTTACATTATGGGGTTTTACGTGCCGAAACCACTTTCTCATTATGAGGCACGCCGTGTAGTGGGGGACTCCGGAAATCCAGACCACCTGGGGTTTTTTAACGTGCACCTAAATCTAAGCACACGGGTGTTTTCGCCCCCATTGAAATGCCTCTGCCATAGCCGGGTTTCGATCCCGCGACCTCGTGCATAGCAGACCAACACCATAGCGACTAAGCAACCACGGCGGGTAGTTATGCCGCTTTTACGTATATAACAAAATGCAAACATTTGACGATTTCTGGACTATTTGATCGTAAGAATATAGGGGGCGCGCGAATACCTTGAGATGCAGAGGTAGCTATCGACGTCGTTCGGACGGAAGTCATGCCATCACCGAGGCACGCGAAAGCTTTCAACGGAAATCACTGTGCAACGCAAGCGGCAGCAGCGACAGTTTTTCTTTCGTTCTAGTCGTTGCACGTGAAACAGCTTTAAAAGGACGACAAGCAATTCTCATGGTACCCACTTTCTTTAGTGCAATGGAAAGCTTACCGGCCAGAGCATCTAATCATGAAGTGGTAACGCGGAAAACGCCGTGGAACATTTTTGATCAGAATTTTTCCGTCTGCAGTGAGGATGAAGTCGTTCACTAGAAGCATGCTGAAAATTGTGATAGGTGAGCATGATAGCGGTTATAGGCCGGTACTATTGGGAGGCAGATGATAAGTGCGTCCGTAGGTGTGAAAAAGTATTATTTTGTTTATCGAGTCGATGTTCCTGCGGTTCATGTTTTCCAAAGTGTCAACGTATTTCTGCGATAATAGCTACGTCTTTTTGCGCTTTCCTGGCCAACTGCTTTGGTATTTGACTAAAAACGAAACCAAGCGCATCGAAAACGAAACTACGCTTTTGCACGTGATACGCGGTTCGTGCCAAGCGTGCGCCACCACGGCGGGTTCTTTTTTTTTCGATTGCTCTTGGATTTTTAGCAAAAAGGCTAAAAGTAGCGAACCTGATGTTGTCGCAGATAATTTGTCGGCGAGACGTTTATACTTTGCCGATAATAAGTTATGAGAAACTCGCCGTGGTTGCTCATTGGCTATGGTGTTGGGCTGCTGAGCACGAGGTCGCGGGATCGAATCCTCGCCATAGCGGCCGCATTTAGATGGGGGCGAAATGCGAAAACACCCGTGTACATAGATTTAGGTGCACGTTGAGGAACCCCATGTAGTCGAAATTTCCGGAGTGCTCCACTACGGCGTGCCTCATAATCAGAAAGTGGTTTTGGCACGTAAAATCCCATAATTTAATTTTTTTAAGGTATGAGAGGACAATTTACAAAAATCATAATAGAAGTTTTTATTTTAACCTTGGGGTAGGAGTTTAAATGGGAAATTTGGAGACAGTCGCAATCTATAGCACCCCCGTCTTTTAAATCTTCCGAAACACACTTCATTCAAGAAATTCGTCATTTCAAAGCTCAGTACCGGCAATACCGAAACAGACCTCGCCGCGTGCGCAGAAATACCACAAGCGGGCCCACCGTGTGAGTTATGACGTCATCACTTCGAAGAATGTCGGTGCAGCAACCGGAAATTGCCCGCCAGCTGCGCAGCCTTCGCGCGCGCCCACCGCTCACAGTCGGGCTGGCAGTGGCTACGACGGAAGCCACAGTTCAGAATGAAATTCCATGACTCTCATGGAGTTCCCCTGAAAGATATCTTTGTCCGCGCAATCTTGAATAACCCTGTCCAATTTTCCCTGCGTTCTCTCCTACCTTCCCAAATATTTCCATATACCAAGCGGCGAGATCGCACCAGTTTATTAAAAGTAAACATTTGCAACACCATTTCCGAATAGTCGACGCAGAATCTTTCGCTGTGAAAAGCACGTTGCTGAAGCGCCAGTCAGTTGAAAGTGTTGACAAAAGCGATTGCCCAGCTGGAATTCACTTCTTAAGTGAAGCGAGCTCGACTCTATCCATTTCAAGCGTTGAAAATTTTATTATTAATGCGCCTACCTCACAAAGCGACGCGTTGAAAACTGCACTAAAGCGATGCTGCCATTCGTAAAATCATGGGAATCCCGTGTACGTTTATAAATGAGGCAGCGTAGCTGAGCCACTAGTTGAGCTACAAGTGCCGGCAAGGCATGGGTCAAAAAGCTTCAGAGAAGGTGGCCCACGTGAACTAAAAACCATGATTTTTTCATTTTACTTTGGCTCCGAAGTGAAAAAAAATCATCGTTCTTCTTCAATTTCTCTTCAATTACAATTAGCGCAAAAACAACGTTTTCTATGCTTTTCGGTGTGGTTGCGGTTTGATGGCGTGCTTTCAGCAAAGCCGGCCGATGCTCTGGCCATTGCACCAATGAATAGCCGGTGACCCAAGTTGGCGGAAAACGGTTGCACAGACCGATACATGGCTATTGCAATGTGCGTGAAGTAAACTAAGAATCCTGATCGTATGAAAAATATTCTAAAATATACAAATTCCTTTTAGTTCAATTTCGCGCGATCAAGCTTTCCAAGCTCGATCCCATAAGCAACGTGGGCTGCACAAAAACATTTGCCTAGTGGAAACTGCCTTTTCCGGTAGATGCTACAAATATTTAACGTCGCTTTATGGCCAACAAATTTTCACTATATGTTGTATACACACTGTAAATAAAGTATAGAGGAAGAAGTACCCAGAGCTCACTGGGGCTCTGGGCCTCTCGCTGTTATGCATTGTTTTACGTTCTTGCCATTTTCGTGAGAGTCACTTCATCAAGGATGAGCTACGTGATGATTTCATCAAGGATTTCATCAAAGTGGGCTACGTGATGCACCGAGTACGACGATTCGTTACGAGGCCTATTCAGTGCCGGAAATGTCACAAGATAGGACACGTGAGCGCTGTTTGTAGAAGCAAAGCCACCTGCTCGCATTGCGGCGGAGAGCATGATACTACCGACTGTGAGGCATCTTCATTTAATGTCCTAACTGTACTGGCTCTCACGAAGCGACTTCGAAGGAATGCCCAAAGATGAAACAAGAGGTTCGTAGTCTTCGAAAAATGGCAAGAGATCAATCTTCACGTAAAGAGGCTGCTCAATCTGTTCGCCAAAGTGACCAATGCTCGCGAAAGAAGCATCACAAAACCATTTCAGGAGAACTACCTAGCGTCGCACAGGTTCCACGAACACCTCTGCCTGTGCGTGCATCGAGGGTGGTAACGGCGCCTTCTGACAATTCAAGGTCGACGAGAGCACGCTGCAAACATTCACCTCCACCGGCTGATACAAACACGGAATGGCCTTTGCTGCCCTCTAGGCCCACGGCCATGCCAGCGGGCCCTAGTGGTCCTCTGCGCCATGAAGCCAAGAATTATTGGGCCAATGAAACCGGTGACACTACGGGCAAGCAAGGAGATGAACACAATGAGAAGGAGAGTGTACAAAAAATGCTGAAGCACCTGATAGAGTCAATGCGCGTGATTCTCGGCGGTCTCGAGAATCCGGCCGCTAAAAGGGCCCTACAAGTGCTCGCCGTGCTGGAGCCGCTTATCGCAGCTCTTTAATATGCTATGAAGCTTTTGTTTGGCGCTTGTGCTGTTCACGCAGGGGAGGCCCACACACCAGCTTCTTCCTAGCGCCTTAATTTTTAAGTTCACTTGAATTGGTGACTACAGACTTGACACGAAACCTGATAGTGGCTTCATGGATTACATTTGCGAAGGTTTATCATCAGAGTGTTGAACTTGCTTTCACCTTTGCGCATCCCTCTTGCTGTGTCATCGTCATCCCTCATCACACCTTTATGTCCCCGTTCCCCCTCCCCCTGTGCAGAGTAGCAGGCTAGAGCGCCTTAGCTCAGGCCGACCTCTCTGCCTTCTTTCAATTGAATTATCTTTCTCTCTAAATAAAGTATGTAGTCAAACTGCAAACATCTGCACGACATACCCTTCGGCAACATGAAATTATTATGAAACTTAGTGCGGAACAGTTGTCGTTTTGCGGGTCGTCCGAATTAAAATATGATATCATCTTCAGAGTCCCTGTCCGCATCTAAAGGTACGCGCTTGCCGCTGTTCCTTATTCGAAGAGAAAATAAACTACCGAGAAAATGAAAGGTTGCTCCTGAGACTACGCTGTAGTCCGTAAGGGCGCCTTGAAATCGGACGAGCCGCCTGTGACTCATGTTCAATGGCCGTAGGGAAAAAGAGAAGGCCCGATTCGTCTGACAGAAAAAAAAAGACAAGTTGCTTATTTCTTGTTAAAAAAATGCCATACATGCAATTTTTTTTATTTACGCACCGAAATGTATTTACGTAGCTTGGTATCATTGTGCCTGAGGTTATTTCTTGTTTCTCTTTTTCTGTTATGTACATCGGAAGGTTCGGCCTCTTAACCTCCAAGTATCCACGCTAGAATAATTGAATTAATCATGTTCTGTGTTTTTCGCGCCAAAAGAATGCTCTGGTTGTGAGGTATGCCGTAGTGGGTGGGGGGTCTGCAAATTGTGTTGGAAAACCTGGCGTCCCTTTGCGTGCAACGAATGCGGCCTGGGCTGAAACTGCGACCCGTAGCCGAGCAGCGCAACGCCATATAGCTACCAGCCATGTCAGATTTCTTCTGGTAATTAGCCCTGCACTGATAAATGCATGCTACTCTATGGCGGCCCTCAGGCACATACCTGGCTCTGGCAGTGGGCCATCTTCTCGTTGGCGTCTCGCGTGACGCGCTTCACGTCTTCCTCGTGCAGCTCCTTCATGGCCGACATCAGCGTCTCCTGGTCCTCCGCACGCATGTTGAGCGTGTACACAACCTGCACACAAAGCGCCGTGCCCCCCTTTCCATTTGTTATGGAAGCCTCATTCATAAATCATCGCAGTCTCAGAAAGACTGGTCTGCTGAAATGATGTGGTAGTGGCTAAAAAATTCAACACCCTTGTTTCCCTGTTTCTTCTTGGTCACGGCAGAGGTCACAGCGAAGGCGTCCATTCAAACCAACGCGGGCTCACATAAAACACGCTACACATGAACACAGTACAGAAACACAATGGCACAATGGTTGTACTAACAACTCCCCACATATCCATGAGAGTGCTTAAAGATATTAAATCAGTGTCTTGGTTTCACTCAAGTATATTATGTTAATGCACTGTGGTATCGCCTAAATATATGTTCAATTTCACTGTGTTCACAGATATGTGCCACTAAACAGAAGCGCGCCAAAAGTGTATGCTCGTGGACCACGCGTGAAATGATTCAATTGAAGTAATAAGAGCGCTATCCCAAGTGTTTGTACTTATTTTGGAAGAGAAAATGCGCGTGCATAAGGAATGTTTTTTTTATTTCACCTAACCTTGCTACATGGTTAATATTACTAGGAAATTTTGGCACTACTTATGGAAAGACTGATATAAGTGTATCTGCAGCAGCTATTATTGACCCTGATATTTCTAACGAATCTCATGATTTCGCTCAGTGAGTTTTCCCACGGCCAGTGTCACATATGCACCCTTGCCTTCATATCTATTTGTTGGCCTTAGACGTTGTGCCTGATAATGACATAATACCTAAACTACTACAGGTTGGTGCTGAGTGGAAAGTAGTCCAATGGCTACCAATCTATCTGAAACACAGAATGTGGGATTTCTGGAGAGTGTGTGTAGGAAAATTTGCATGACACCGAAGCGTCATCCCTTTGGGACACCCGATTTTTCGCAGGCGACTGCATCACGTACGCAAACATAAATAACGGTGAGCGTCAACCACAGTAATCATGCATCACTTGCTGTTTAGCAAATAGGGTTAAGTGTTCCGCACCTTCAAAACGCAAGCATTATATTCAGCACCGAAAGGCAGCCGCTACTGTTTAAATGGCGTTGGCAAGTACTTAACTGTTCCACAATATAAGTCGGCACGAGGAAAGTTACTTTATCTAAAGCGTAAACTACGTTCATGTCTTCGACAGTAAAGCATAACCTCGTACGTTACTATCACGAAACCGATACTAGAGTACGCTGACTTCATCTGCAGCTCTTACCATCAACATCAATTTATTAAAAATGAATCCATGCAGAATTTAGGTTTGAGGTTCATTTATTCCACTCACTCCCGTCTCTCGAACATATGCTTTTGTTGTAACAGAGCAAAGTTACAATCGGTCGCGCAGCACGTATTACTGTTTTAATAGCCTTTGCTTATCAGCTTTATTAAGCTCACGTTGTGTTATTGCGAGAATATTCTATGAAGGAGCTGTTCATGCCCGTTCCCAGAACGCCTGCAATTGCAACCTTGCAATTTTCTCACAGTGCGCGGCAAGACAGAAACGCTACAGAAAACCCATGGGCTTTCTTACATATATAGCACACCAATTGTTTCGCGTCGGTGCTTTACAATAGGGGCACCCAATTCTAAGGTATTCCTAATGACTAGCGTCACTGCTCATGCGCCGAACGAAAATCACTTCCTTGAGCTTGGTTCGCACACGGGTAATGTGTGGGTGGCTAGGGGGGCTAGAACGGGCGTCATGGACTGTCCAGGCGGCGCTGCAGAAACGCCGGACCATAGCGCCCTGCATGCCGCGTTTACCGGTCGCAAAGAACTTTGAGGACGCTTAAGCTTCGCCTTTAAGAGTCGAACGCGATAGCATTCAAAGATCCCTGACTGCTGCTCGCGTAGCCGTAACGTTTACCGGTGAACGCTGGCGGCCAACGCTATGCACGGAGCTTTGAGGTAGAAACGCGGCGTGTGCCGATCGCGGAGGTAGTGCACAGCCGCGCCATAAAACTACAGCATTTTCTATTGTTTCGCACGTTTAGTATTTAAATCTGAGAAGACTTAGCATAAAAGGCAAGCATGTCGGTGTTTTGTTTGATGACATTTGTTTGCGGGCTGTCATTCGCAAAATTCCGAGTAATAACTTTGTCAAGAACATGCGGTAAGGTATAAGCTACTAGAATGGTGTGGCAATATAGCCGCAGAGAGCTGTCCACATGCCAGTTACGAGCACTCTCGTGAGGTAAATTTCCAAGCGCCTCGTCGCTAAAGCCCCTAGGCATTACTCATAGCATCGCCATTAGAAGAGGGCCAGCAACGCACGGCGATACAGCTCGTGTCTCCCGTGCACGTGCACACGGCAGCGCCCGAGTCTCCCGTCCAATGAGAAGCCACGGCGTGGCTTCTGGCCTTTGGGGGCGCGTGAAAGTGTGTCCGGCGTGGAGACTGTTGAATAGGCTCCTGTTAACTCTTCTTGTAAATTGTGTGAATGCTTCAGTGTTGAGTTTCCGGGCACAAGTTCGCCCACAATAAACCAGTTTGTTTAGTGTGCTTCATTGAAGAGTGATACAATATAACCCACATATACCACATGTCATATAGCAAAGCGTGTCATATACACACAGTAAACCTAATTATACACAATGTTTTTTTTAGCTCCACGAAATTTCTGAAAGAATGCCTATGGCAGGTAGAACAATTCTAACCCTTGATGTAAATTACACGATGAGGTGGCCATTCTACGAGAAATCAAAATATTCAATTGAATAATTACTGCAATTAAGCTGATTACCTATTTATTTCATTTCTATACGCCACACATTTGAATCTACGTATTATAGCCGCTGAGTTCGCATGGCGTATCCACTTGGAACGAAATCTCTGGACAGCACCAATTCCGACATCTCAATTTTCAAAGTGTTGGACGAATGCATAGGCGTTCCAGTTACTTTCTTAAGAAACCGCTGTTTTGTGCATTGAAGCACTAAAGTAATTGGACACCAGTGCTTTTTGTCGTACACTTCTAAAGTTATTACCTTGGAACTGATGCTGTTCAGAGAATTTGTTCCAAGCGGATACGCCGTGCGAACTCAGCGGCTATAATACGTAGATTGAAATATGTGGCGTAAAGTAATGAATTTAAAAATTCGCAGTTCCACCGGAAAGGCGAAGTATCGATTACGATAGCCAATTAGTAGATAGCTGTACGAAGTAAGGATAGTAGCTTTATCGGCAGTATAAGCTCGGAAACATTCGCTTACTAACTAAATTAACAATGAGAGAATGCTTAAGCGTGACTCAACAAGGACGTAGAAAGAAACAGACACATGGAAACAGCGCTGTCTTTGTGTGTCTGCTTCTTTCTACATCCTTGTTCAGTCGCGCTTACACATTCTTCATAGATTCAAACCAACTGACCCGTCAACGTGTTTTAAGTAAATTAACCAGCACGGTGTCACATGCGCACAGGTGAACATGAACACACATCGCTCGATGACAGCGGAAACTGTCTGTGAAAACGCTGGAGTTAGGAATCGCGGCAGAAGCCGCGAGCCAATTGACCTCCGTGCATCTGTCGCTTCGACGCGTACGAAACGTCGAAAGCACAGCGCATACGAAGCTACCGGTACAACGCGCACTCAGCAAACACCGTAGATCGCTTTTAAGGTGAGGTCCGCACGGGCGCGCACTTTAGCCACGTCGCAGGCCACTTTCAAGACACACAAGCGCCGGCAACGCGTCTCTACGGCGTCCGCGATTCGCTTGGCCAACGCCGTAGAAGGCGCCGCGGTAGTGCCCACTCTGTACTGAGCGGCGGGCGAGGACGTCGTCGAGGAGCCAGCGCCGCCGGAGAACAGCCCTCCTCCCTCGTCTGACCCCCGTGTCTCGCGCGCCACAGAAGAGGGCTCGCATCCGGGCCGCGTTGCTCGCTCGCGTGCGCGAGATTGAACCGCGCTTGCCGGCTCACTCTCACACACTTTCACTCATACGCAACTTCACGGCGACGGCGCAAATCCGTCTGGAGTGTCCATATAATTGATATCGCAATAAAAGTTACTTAGCGTAATCACGTTAATTATTCAATTGCACATTTTTTGTTCTCTTAGAAGTAATGGCCGCCACATGAAGTAATTTAGATCAAGGGTTAGAATTGTGCTATCTTTTGAATTGGCAGTCTTTGTGAAATTTGGTACAGCTAAAAAGATACCCTGTATACGGAAATTTTCGCTCACGGACAACTCCACCGACGCCGACCCCGAGACCAGATTTTCTGCGACACGGGGCCCTTAAGAGGAAGCTTTAGCTCGGGTGCTCCTATCGAAATACATGTAAAAGGAGAATTCGTTTTTATCGGCAACCACTGCACCAAATTTGACGAGGTTTGTTCCATTTAAAAGACAGGCTTAAAATCTAGTGACTGTTGGTTTCGAATTCTTAAATTAGGTCGTAAATTTTTTATTAAAAATTGGCGAAAATCAAAAATTTTCAAAATACGATACTGTCAAGTTTACAAATCTCTAACTCAGCAACTAAAAACGATAATACAATTCTGTGAATTGCATCTAATAGCACATCTAAAGCGGACAAAATTGATATGTTACACATAAATCTAAAAAAATAAAACGTTATGGAAATACAGCTTTTGCATAATCCTTATAAACAACGTAACACATTCATGAAATATATAAGATGACATGCCGAATTTGTCCGCTTTCAATGGTCTAATATCTTCCGTTTACAGAACCACGACATCTGCTCTTGATGCAGAGCTAAGAATTTGTAAACTTCGTGCTTAAATTTTTTTCAAACTTCCGAATTTTTGAAAATCGTTCTAACAGAATTCGAAACCTAAATCGAAATTCCGCTTCCAACAGTCACTAGAATTTAACTTTCTCTCTCAAATGCAACACAGTTCATTAAAATTGGTCCAGGGGTTATCTCAGAAAAACGTTTTTGCGTTTTATATGTATTTGAATAGGCAGCGTCGGAGTTGCGCCCGAGCTAAAGCTTCCTCTTAACGCTATGGCGTTAAAACGCGAACCCCTGGAGGTGAATGCAAGATGCCACCGTATATCTGCTCGCCTGAGCTGCGCTGCAGTGGCAATTTTGGAGAATCTTCTGCATGGTAGGCTTTGCTGCACACCGAGAAAACGGCAAAGTGCATTGCCCAATGTGTACACTGCGCACGAGAGATTGTAGATGCAGTTTCGCTGCACTGCCAATTTTGAGTAACTGCCATTCAAGTAACACTAAGCCAACCTGCAACGCCTTAGTGTTACTTATGCACTTAGAGCACATCGGCTCAAAACCGTGGGCCTTGAACAATGATGTAATAAGCTAATAAAACTAATAAAAGAATGAATACGTTGCTATAGCGTCCCCACTGTGACAGAGTCTGACCGCTGCTAGTGTGTGT
The DNA here is from genome assembly GCF_023375885.2 of Dermacentor andersoni. Classification (NCBI taxonomy): domain Eukaryota; kingdom Metazoa; phylum Arthropoda; class Arachnida; order Ixodida; family Ixodidae; genus Dermacentor; species Dermacentor andersoni. The sequence goes on from NC_092814.1 coordinate 16,486,751, forward strand.
CGACGCCGGTTGCCGTCGGACTGCTGGGCCCAAAGGCACTTATGTGGCTAATGGACATTTGCGAGCACTGGTCATCGTTAAATCATACAATTGTCTATCCCTAGAATTTGCGTTCACGCACCGAAATCTTGCTCGTAGAGAGCGAACAATGCGTCCGCAATTGTTTCGTGTGATTGTTTAACATCAACGTGTAATGTGACAGCAGATCTTTGAGCCCCAGTTTTTATCTACATTCCCCCAACATCTTGCTGTAACACGCTGTCTGTACCACGTCAGTTGACTCTTTTGTTTGTCCTCTTAGTAACGTGTTCTGTAACACTTTCCCATGAAGCACAAGTCGCTTACTAACAAGCTTAATACAGCGTGACTAAGCTAGAAATAGCTAGGGCTGAGTCAAGCTATAGTTTAGACGTCTTTAATATGGCTAGAACTTGTTCTCTTCTAGCCATATGCTTCTAGCCATTGTGAGGACGTTTAGTTAGTAAAATTTTACCGGCGATTACGGTACTCCCTAATTCATAATTTGAGCGCAGCTGTATACGTGTTTTCGTTTCGCGTATAATGGCTGGCGCGCACAATCTGTCTCGTGCGGCACGTTGCAAATCGAGCATAGTGTGGCGCACTGCCTCACTAATCGGGAGATACCGAGGGAAGGCGCGTGGGTGACACGTGTGCGCGATTTACAGCAGCCGCCGCAGGCAGACCTCCGCCCGTGCAGCGCTTTGTTTCCATACAGACGACGCACGCTACTCTGGCGCCATCTTCTAGCCATTGTCGCTGCAAAGCCCGTCTTGCGCGGCACTACGCATTTTCTTCTCACGCGTTCTCCATACCTTCCTCCTTCGCTTTCCTCCTCGCGCTGTCTTCGCTATCGCCATCTTTCATCTCTCACTGCGCTCCGCGTTCGCTTTCATCCTTCACTGTGCTCGTTCGCTCGGTTACGAAGGACAACGCTGACGCCGACACTCGCCGCAGGAACGGGCAGCTGCGGTCTAAAATATGGCACAATTTCGCAGGCATTGCCAGGGGGGGGGGGGGGGTCCACGGCAGCCTCAACCAGTGGTGTGGGTGGGGGGGAGGGAGGCTTACCAAAACATACAGTAGTCAGGGGTGAGAAGCTGCGCATTCAGTTTTGTAAGTGTTCAAGTTGCCGACAAGCCTCTCTATCCGCCAGTGGCCATTGTACGCTTGATTGTTCCAGTCGTCGGGTTGGGCCTCAGTGGCGCGTTTGGATTGCCAGGCATGCTATAGGAGCTTTACAACATATTCCGGCGATAGATCTTATTGTTAGCCGAATAGCAGCTGCCAAACTTTGGGCCAAAACTACGTTCGCGGGCTGATAAACAATATTTCGAGGAGCACTAATTGTTCTTAGAATACCTCTTGTTGCAGCATTTGACGACTTGAATGCTATCGCCCAACAATCGTAAGGCAATCAGTGTCCTTTCATAGCTTTAGGAACGCACAGCACAAACAATATTACTGCTGCGTAGTTGCAGTTTCCAGCTGTAAAAATGCTTGATCAGAACAAACTTCACTTAAGAGAAGAAAGACTTGCGTTGATACGGTATATCAAACGGCTAGTAGCGCAAGTAGCCCATATCTCTGCTCCCCAAATGGAGCGCGTGGATATCGATTCTTCATAGATTTCCTACGCAAGTTTCGAAGCTCGTTCGTTCGCCTCTTCAAATCCAGCGCCTCATCGATGGCATGCTGTGGCGTGCAGCTCCCGCGGAAGCGCACAATTTAAGATATACACAAAGAACAAGTTTGAGGGCACTGATCGGTCACCTGATTTGTAAATGGGAGTGAAACGACCGATCTTCCAGTCATCTGGTACAATTCCTGTATCTATTGATTGCCGTAAAAGGGCAGCTAACACAGGATATATTATAGGCTCAATCATTTTAAGCAATTTTGTGCAGATGCCGTCTGCACCTGGCACTGAGTTATTCGAAAGTCGATCGATGGCCAATTATATTCTCCGGTGTAATTATAAGGTCATTCATAGATTAGTTAATTGAAGGAAAGTAAGATCAGGTGGTATAGGGTTTTCGTTTGTGAATACAGAGCTGAAAAACGAGTTTGGAAGTAGTCACTGGAAGTAGTCAGGAACACGGTACAAAGGCACCTTCTATAACTAGCGATGATGTTGGGCCTTGCAAGACATGTCCCGGGAAAAAGCCGCAGGAAAAAGGTGAATAATAGTAAATCTAGTCGTAGTAAATATGAAGATATTGTGCTTTAAAAGCTTGCGGTTCTTTATACGCATTGCTCACAACTTCAAGTGTACCAGAGAGCTGGAACAATGCCGGTATTATACTAATCCATAAGAAGCGATACGTTAATGTGGCGAATAGGGCGTGTTGGTACTGTTCTGACTGGGGTTTCATGGCCTATGTGATATCAGGTTGGTGTCGTGCCGGGGCAGTTAACAGGACAACTTCAGGAACGGAAGAAAAACTTTATATACGTATTTAAATCTGTGAGGGAACTCAGTGAACAGACTCCGGCGCTCCTCTGTGCGCCGGCTCAACTAGCCCGGTTGGTCCATCCCCCTTTTCCCTTTCTCCACGTGGTCGCCAGGATCGCATCAATCCGCGAACTTTGGTAAAGTCAATATAAGTCCCGAACACGCACTTGAACTTAGAGGATACCGTTTCCCCTCTCAAAGGTCAGGATGCAGTTTACGGCACAGAAATGTGAAGGTTGAGCGCTGAAAACCAGCGACATCTCTGGCAACCCTTCTGGGAATTTGGCAGTTCGTTGAAATCCCGTTCTCCGAACCTGATCAGGTTCGAACCGTCTGGTGCGCGGTGCACTATTGTATCCTCCCGCGAGTTGCTTTCCATCTGGTATGGCGCCGGTGGTCGGAGCGTAATCCTCTGCAGGGGCGAGGTGACCACAGCATTTCAAAGCTGCCGGTTTGGCGATGAAGCATCCTTGTTCAGAAGAACCGTCCGGCCCAACAGTACATATTTGAAAAGGCGGCAGCGCAAAAAACAACACAAAAGATGAGCAGAAAGCCGCAAACATGTGAACCTCGCGCACAGCGTAGGCGGAAGGTAGCTCTGATACCTTACGTTCACACGCTATCACCAATCTGAAAAAGGTGGCGCAACGTTACAACGAGCAAGTCGTGTTCTCTGGCCCCACAAGCTGTCAAAGCTTTGCGGATTGACCGATCCGGCGGCAACGGGACTGCGGCACGAAGCACAGGCGATCTTTTGTTGAATGCGCAGAAGGTGTATTCTATCAAATTTCTTTAAAGTGCGGAAAAGTGCACGTTCGCTAAACTTTGAGATGTGTTAACGATATGTTAAGGGGGCACGCAAACAACGAACAAAATGCGCGTGAACGAAACGATTTTGAACGTTTTCTGGCAAGTCATTGTCTGAGCTACAAGCAGTGTTCGCCCGACCTTCCAAACACTTCCATTGTCAAGACGAGTAAAACCCGTGTGATACAGGAAATCGCAGAACCTGAACGGATTTCTAGACTTGGGGAGGGATGTGTAAGCATGCCCTTACAAAAATTGTTGAAAAATTATTGAAATGCCATTGGTCAACGTCAACAAATGGCATTGTAAGCACATTGCGGAATTGTTGAAACAACATTGAGGAAGTTGTTGACAAGTGTTGATAATTGGCTTGCGACTTTTTGTCAAAACATCATTGGGGCCTTTCAGCTTGAATGATCATTGTTGTATTCTTGAAACCATGTTGTCTTTCAATATTCGAACCCTGTTGAAGCATTGTGGAGTCTTAACATGGAAAGCCCATTCAAGTATTGGAGCTGTGTTGAATGTCAAGACAAATTATGTTGAAAGCCCTTTATGCCCCCAGTGTATCTCTAGCAGTGTTTAAAACTGCACTTTTCCTAAAATAATGCTGAGCTATGTTGTGTTGCAGACAATTATCTTTGATGTCACTATGATATGTTTGCTATGGGAGGACAGGGGCAAGTTTAAATACAAGCGCTTCTGTATTGCAGGCGTCGCTCACCCTGTGCTCCAAAGCACGGTCCTAGATTGCCTGTAATAAACCATGTTGTAAAGCTGCTAGCAGAGCCGTTATGCCAGTTTTTCAATTGGCAAAGGCAATGATCCTTCACGAAATCAACAATGCAGAATTGATGCAGACAAAAACCATTTCTCTAGGTGAAGTGTTTATTTGTAACCAAACATCTGTTTAAATGTACAACCATGTGTAGCTTGAGAACATCAGAAACTTCTTAAAACTATTGCAGAATACAGACTTTCTGCAGCTTGACACCATAACAAGATTGAATACTGACAGATGCAGTCTGTGTGGCCCTCAAGTAAAACACATTTTCAAAAGAAATCAATCCTAAAAAATAAATAAATGCCTAATAAATAAATATACAAGCAGACTGACAGGACAATAATTAACAACACCGAAAAAGGGTACTTGCTTTCCTTATTAGGTATCCAGTGGTATGATATCGATGGCACGATTCGGCTGAGCCCACAACAGACACTGATATGCAGGGCGGTTGTCTTCCAGTTTTATTAAATTTTGAATTGAAAATTCAAAGCTAGCTTCAGCAGCTGTTGAAGCTAGCATAACTCTAGATCAAGCTGAATTATACAGAATGCCAGACATTACTTGCATGAGAAATTAATACACATATTCAGGTAATTAATGAAAATTCAGTTAACTTCCTAATTAATTTTTACGAATTGTAGCTGGTGAGTTTACAATGTGTATGCACTTAGAATGAATTTACAGATTGACACCAGTGGCGAGATACATGCCATCAAACTGGTCGTAAAATGCACTGTGGTTCCACTTACTTTTTTTAACAAAACGCACTTTAAGCATTGAAACACAAAAGTAAGTGGAATGCCCACGTATTTCGTCCCATATTTCTGGAAAAATCTCCAAAGTACTGTCATCCTGGAAATTAATTTCAAGTGCATACGTCTTCAAACTCTCTGACTACACTTTCTAAACTGTAATATGTGCCGTACTGTTATAAGTGAATTAGTAAATTTGCGAGAATTCATTGAATATATGTTTCTATGTTTTGTGCCAGTAATGTCCATCTGTGCATCCCCAAGCTCAAAAATAGGGATTATGCTATCTTCCACGGGCAATATTAAAAAAATTCTGTAATAGTGAAAAATCATCACTGTATAATCCTTCTTTATTGGTTGAACGGTGCGTGCCTATCTCAGTAAATATTATCTACGTTTGAAACACGGCCATTCCAATAAGTGATGCCATGGAACCACTTTATAGTGCTGCATTGCTTGTTGCATGATCCAGTTGTCGTTTCTGCCATGATAATGCTGCTGAGCACGTCATTTCATATCAAGCGACTTATTCATATTGACTACTTCAGATTTTTATATGAAAAAAAATAGCTGTTATTGACCTGCTGGAATATTTTCGAAAATATTCCTCATGAGTTCTATTTCAATTTTGTTCAGTGTCACAAAAAAATAACGAAAGAATTCACAAAGAATACGTTTTCATGCATGCATGAAAGGCACATCATTGCCATTACCAGAGGCCTTTCGTAGCACTTTTAATTTAGGCCAACTTATGCCTATTCATTATTACACATGTATTTTAACAAGCAAAATAAACCATTTTTGCGAAGTTATGTAAAATGCACTTTTTATTGAACAGAACCACTGTGACAATGGCACAGATGCACTTGCAGGTGGGTCATTCCATACTGAATCGACCAGCGTTTTTTAGACACCACAGATGTAGCTGAAACATTTCCACGTGTTTATTGGAGTTCAAAACTCCTTCCCAATTTTTTTTATATTTATCAAAATTTTTGTACCATTTTGGTGACAGTTTATTTTTCTTGCCAGCTGAGCTAGAAGACGTCAATCAAAATTTTTTTCAATGGCACATTATATGAATCGAGGCCATCATATGGTGTGCATGGTAATATGCTGAAGTAATGTGACTGCCAAAATAGCCAATTTTTAAATGAATACTTTGAGTGATTTTGGCACCTACAAAAGTGAGTATAATTGCAATGTGTTAATTTTTTCTCGTGACGCAGGAACGTTCAGAAGACAAATTAAATACAACATGGTAGCACAGGTGACATAATACAGCAGAAAAATACTTGAAGCTTTGAAGGTTCAGCGGATCACTTGCAAAGTAGCTGTAAAGTTCTAATCATTTGCAAGCAGCTTCATGTTCTAGGTCAAGAAAGTAGCTTTCCTGGTTTGCCTAAAAATACAGGCGATACATTATTAGATAGCTTTACATGTCTGCTATACACGTGCCAAGTCAAAAAGGAGGTAGTATTTTTAGATGCGAAAAAATTCTTTTTGGTATTTTTGTCAGCACCGGCTCTTCTCCGGCGTGCGCACAAGCTTGCCGGCCGGGAATGCAGACGACAAATATGGCTTCGTTAAAACTAAATTATAGCGTTTTATATGCCATAACCACTACCTGATTATGAGGCACGCAGGATTGGGGGACACTGGAAATTTAAACCAATCTAAGTACTCAGGTTTTGTCGCCCTCATTGAAATGCGGGTGCCGTGGCCGAGATTCGATCCCGCGACCTCGTGCTTAGCAGCCCCACACCATAGCCACTAAGCAACCGCGGCAGGTAAAGCTCGCTTCGTCTGCAACACAGATGACAAAGGAGCGATGGTGTGGTCTGCGTTTTATTGCCAAGAGACGCACGCTCTAAGGCAACGAGGCTTGTGCTTAGTGTGGGCCGGGGCAACCATACAGCCATTGGACATAAGATATGAATACTTGCTAAATTCGTGAGGGAGCCCTGCAGTGTTCAAAGATACGTTTCATGCAGTTTACAAAAAGAAATACTTGCTCTTACATAGCTAGTAAATCCAGAAATAGCGCTGATATTGCTCATGGAAACCATTTTAAATGGTATGTCGCACTGCAATGCAATGCGATATCAACATGCAATGCGACATACAGGGAGCAGGACACTTTGTGCCCTGCTCCCTGGAACCCAAAGACTATAATATTACGACACAAGAAAAAACACTTTGATAACTAATACTGACAGCTTACACAAGTAAGAGGAGATTCTTGTGGTGTAGCGTGTTACCACTGTTTGGCAGCCTGAAGGTGCTCATCATATGCGCCGTGTTCAGTGTGACGTGATCAGGTGTGATTAGCGACCACTTTTGGCGTTCATGTTAAAAAACGCTGTACGAGTCAAGAATGCAGCGCTTGACGTCACTTGGCTCCATATTGATAAACAAAGGCAGTCAAAGTTTGTTAACTAGTTTTTGTGGCTAATTATATTAACCATCCCTCCTTGCTAGACATGAAGGCTACATATATTTATGCTGTATGGGTGACCCACAAAGGAAAATTGCATAAAATAATTTATCACATTTAAAGAACAATACCCCTTTGTAACTTGTCACATGCATAGCAGACACATAGGGCTACGTAATGATGGGTCACATGTACTTTCGCGCCGGCCACCGAAGCTATTTTTTTTTACCTTTAGCAGGACGCTTATTGCAAATCATTTGAACAGTAAGGTTCTTTAGTTGTTCGACTGAACCTCCAAGGCGTCAAACATTTTGCAGCTATGCTATGTAAATCAGGCTGCCATTCTATATGTATTTTGTGCGTTCTTTATTTCCCTGCGTTCGAAGAAAAAATTCAAACTTTGCCATTTTGGCAGTGACACCATTTCATTCTCTTGACATGGACTCCATCTGAATATCTGGATCAAACAATTTCCATTTGAAAGGAAACATTGATCAGTGCCTTCTAGCTTAGCTGGCCACGAGCAATCAATTTTTGCCAAAATTCTAGAATATATTGGCGAAGAAGAATAAATGGGGAGAAAGAGTTCGGATCTTCAACAAATATATCGAAATTTTTTCAACGACATCTGTCATGGTAAAAAAATGCTGGTTGATATGACATGGAATGTCCATCGCATCAAAACTAGTCCAGCCCATATCACCCTGCACAGTTTCATTTGTAGTCTTCCTGTGAGCGCCCATTGCAAGGCGACCCACTGACCTTTGGTTCCCATCGAGACCTGATTGTACCCCTGATTTAAAGCAAACAACCGCATTTCCAAAAGTAATTCCTGGAACTATTACACCTTTCCACATACCTTGGAGGACCTCGTACCTATTGTATCCCCCTAGCGCTCTGTGCTTCATTAGGGCTGCCCATTTCTCTTCCCCTTCACTGTTATTTTTTTCCTGTTTTTCCATATATCTATTGCTTTCGTTTATCCATATACCAATGTATTTATATTCTGTTACCCGAGGTATTTCCTTGCCCTGTATCTCCACTGTCTGTTCACTGTTTTCATTGAATGCCATTAGATCTGATTTTCTAACACTAAATTTCAAACCTAAATTGTTGCCTTCCTGTCCACAGATATTAGCCAGACGTTGCAAATCACTTTGCTTGTTAGCTAGCAACACAATGTCATCCGCATAAAATAAACCTGGGAGCTGCTGCTCTACTACTGTACCCGCCTGTTTGTATGATAGATTAAACCCGATATTACTTCCTTCTAGTGCCCTCTCCATCCTCACCATGTACATCATAAACAGCAGTGGGGATAAAGGGCACCCCTGCCTCAGTCCCTTGTTGATATCAACTTTCTCCTCGCTCCTCAAGCGTTCCCATTCAACGCAAACGGTATTTTCTAGGTAAATCTCTCTCAAAAGCTGTAGACAATCGTCACCTAAGCCTTCCGCTTCCAGAATATCCCACAATATGTTGCGGTCTACGTTGTCATAGGCTCCTTCCTGTAATGTCTAAAAAGGCCACATATAGCGGTATGCTTTCTACTTTTGATATTTCAATACACTGAGTAAGAACAAATAAGTTATCATTTAACCGCCTACCTATTCTGAAGCCATTGTGAAGTTCTCCCAAAACGCCATTATTCTCTGCCCATGCTTGAAGCTTTAATTTGATTGCCTGCATTGATAGCCTGTATATTACCAATGTAATTGTCAACGGTCTATACGAGTGAATTCTTTCTCCCTGTTACCTTTATAAATTAAATTCTTTCTACTTTGTCGCCAACTGTCTGGTATTCGTCTATCTTTTAAAGTTTTTTCCACTGCTTTCACCAGAGCTTCCTTACTTTTTGGTCCCAGTTCATTAATCAGCCTAACGGGAACCTCGTCTAGCCCTGTGGATGTGCACTTAGGAATTTTCTCTTCCACTTTCTTCCAGTTGAAATTTGTCAGCACCAGCTTCTTTTCCACTTGGGTCTCTGGCAGCGGCTCCGCTGCCGCTGCCACTCTGGCAGCGGCAGCGGCGACGTACGCACGTCATTTAATCAACTTGTCTGGATTTTTGCAGAGGCCGGCGCTTCATCTTATACCTGACCAGGACTGTTCTGCGTGTCCCGCCATCTGCCTGACTGTACCGTAACCACGGCCTTCTGTCGCTTCTGTCTTGGGGGCGGTGTTTTCACTGGAAAGCTGGGCTCACTCTGGCAGCGGCAGCGGCGACGTACGCACGTCATTTAATCAACTTGTCTGGATTTTTGCAGAGGCCGGTGCTTCATCTTATACCTGTAAGAGGATCCGAACTGGGCCGTGGCTGCCTGTTTGTTTCTCAAGAAAACAGACTACGTGAGCAACTCACCGTTGTTCCATTTGCCTTTACCAGGACCAGGACTGTTCTGCGTGTCCCGCCATCTGCCTGACTGTACCGTAACCACGGCCTTCTGTCGCTTCTGTCTTGGGGGCGGTGTTTTCACTGGAAAGCTGGGCTCACTCTGGCAGCGGCAGCGGCGACGTACGCACGTCATTTAATCAACTTGTCTAGATTTTTGCAGGTTGGTTTCATTTCTTATTCTGTGCTGTAGCATAGCTCCTCCCCTGTCGTCGCTGTTGCTGCCACGAGTCTTGTGGTGCTTTTACCTTGTTGTGACTGCTGGTTAGAGTGTCGTATATGCCATATCTGTGCCGCCTTTAGGCTATGGAGGGTTCTGGCTCTGGAAGCCTGCGCGATGTCACTAAGTCTCTTGCTGATAAGCAGCCAGGTACTATAAAGGAAGTCACAAAAGTGTTAGTTGAACTGACAGCTAAGCTTGAGGCGTTCGCGACGGACATGAGAAATGTCGTCGGTGGTGTTGCTAACTCCAATACAGAGATTCGCTGTGAACTTGGAGCCATTCGCGACTCCATTGGCTTTATGAACGATGGTTTCGAACAATTCAAGAAGGATGTTGACGCGTTCCGTCGCGAGCTGACTGCAGTGACGGCTGAAAATCAGCGATGTAAAAGGGAAAATGAGCAACTAAGTAAAGAACTGAAAGAAGCAAAGAGAGAAATAGTTGAGCTGAAACAATACAGCAGGAACATGAACCTTGAGGTTAAAGGACTACCGTTAGTTGCAAACGAAGATCTGAGAAGAAGTGTTGGACAAATTGCCACATGTATAGGCACAAGTGTCCCGGACAACGACATTGATGTAGTACATCGTGTCCCTTCTAAAGATAAAAATAAACCAAACGTGATCATAAAGTTTTCGACTAGGTCTGCACGAGACAGAGTACTCTCTGCTGCGCGAACCGCTAAGTTAAGCACTGGGACCCTGGGCTTTGAAGAGAGTAATCCTGTATATATCAATGAGCATCTGTGCGTTGAAAACAAGCGTTTATTGGGTAGAGCTCCACAACTGAGGCGAGAAAAAGAATGGAAGTTTGTGTGGGTGTCACAGGGAAAGATCCTGATGCGGAAGTCTGAAAATTCGCCTGTCCTACATGTTACCTGTGACTCGGACCTAGACAAGGTGCGTTAGGTTACCCGCTATTGCATACTCAACGCCATTTATGTCATGGTGCCAACAGATAGAATGGCTCAAGAACAATCTAGGAACCTATGGTTCTTCTTGCTTTTCTCGATATTTTTGAAAACAGTTAACGGAGCGATTCTTCAGACACCCACGGACATTTTCCGAATCTATGCGGCTTCGTACCTAGCAAATGCGCCTGATAGTGTCCTTATGTATGTAAGCTCTAAACTACTGTCGGAAACAGTTATTTTTATGAACGCCAACCTTTTGACCAATATTGTACATCTTAGAGTCTATAGTACATCAGTGTTGCACTCATTTGTTCTTGCTTGCTACAGTGCTGCGGTTGAGGGCGTCACCCACATAAAAATTAAATTCCCCTTAATATTTTCTTCAGCAGTTGGTCTTGCATATATAACGTCTTATTCGTCTATGCCAACGGCACTGTTTCTACATTGCAATGGCTGTCTTTTTTTCCTGAGAATTAAGTTTCAAAATGGCTCTGAAATGTACTAGTCCCTCTGAATTAAGCACGATTGTTGCGCATCAGCGCCTATCGACTCTGAGTTTCCTGCATATGAACATACAGTCAGCCCGTTCTAAAGAAGACGAATTGTGGAATTTTCTAGATGAATTTAAATTTAAATTTTCTGTCATTATGTTGACTGAAACTTGGTACTGCAATGAAACCGATATTGTGCATATTGATGGGTATAATGTGGCCTATATAAATATAGAAACTAGAGGCGGTGGTGTATGCATATATGTGGAAACAAGTATTGGCTATCAGTATATTGATGAATGGTCTCGATGCTGTGAAGACATTGAAATTCTGTGTTTAAAATTCGAAAACTCTCTATTTACTGTTGTGTATAGACCTCCTCACGGCAACATCAACAAGTTTCTTCAATATTTAGATGAATTCTTTTGGTTTGTTAATGAAAATAAATATACATTAGTACTCGGAGGTGACCTCAACATTGACATGCTCACAAAGACTAGCAAACAAACTGACCTGTCAAATCTACTTCTTTCGCATGGCCTTTCAAATGTTATAACTACCCCAACTCGCATTACAGCTGCTACAGCCACCTTGATAGATCTATTTATAACAAATTCTGCTAACCTACTACACCATGGTCCGATAAGTATCGCTATCAGTGATCATTTACCAATTTGCCTAATTACTACGGTTGAAATTAAACAGAGGCACCCGGTGAAATCAGACATTTATTTCCAAGACATTAATTCACAATCTCTTTCTTGCTTTCGTGACGAAATAAGCTCGTTGAGCTGGGATGACATACTCTCCTCTTCATCACCTGATTGCGCCTATGACCGCTTCATTAAGATCGTGTGCACAGTATACCAAAAACGCTTTCCTTACAGGCACGTAAAAAAACCTAAACACGCTCGCAAGCCATGGATCTCCTCTAAGCTAATCAAAATGATAAATGAAAAGAATAGGCTGTACCATGCGTTTTTGAATAGCCGTGACCCAGATGATTTGAAGCGGTTTAAGAAATATCGAAATAACCTGACTAAGCTGCAAAAACAAGCTAAATGCGACTATTACTACTCCATGTTCGATGGTGTCGTTGATGCAAAACAGACTTGGAATAAGCTGAATTCTGTTATATCATCAAGGCGACCCGCCAGTACTATTAAAGACCTCAAGGTTGGTAATGAGGTTCTTAAAGATGAAGCACTCGCCAATAAATTTAATGATTACTTTGCCTCTCTAGTTGAAAGCACTTATGATCAAGATGCCTTGATGTATTTGCCCAGTCCCCTTACACATTCTTTGTATATTGATGAGACTGATGACACTGAGGTTTTAAATCTGTTCAAAAATTTTAGGCGATCTAAAAGTGAGGATGTGCACGGATTAAAAATACAACCAATTCTTTTTGTTATTGACCTGCTCACCCCTTGCCTCACTCACATTAACGACATCTCCCTAACCTCTGGCATTTTTCCTCAACAGATGAAAATCGCAAGGGTAGCTGTGGTTTACAAAGGCGGAGAAAGGGAAAACTTAAGTAACTATAGACCAATCTCAATTCTTCTACTGTTTCCAAAAGGTTTAGAAAAAATTATTCTCCTTAGGATGACTGCCTTTTTTAACAAGTATTCTGTTTTAACACCATGTCAATATGGCTTCAGATCAGGCTGCTCGACTGAAACTGCTCTTCTTAAAAAAAAGGAACTAATTTTGAAAAATATAGAGGCGAGGAAACTAACATTGGGAGTATTCCTAGATTTCTCAAAAGCTTTTGACAGAATTAACCATGGAACACTATTAGAAAAATTGAATTGTTATGGTACACGCGGAATAGTTTTAGATTTAATTAGAAGCAGTGGCGTAGCCAGAAATTTCGTTCGGGGGGGGCTCACGTTGCAGGTGGGCCTCCTCAAGAGGAAACATTAGGTCGGATGCTCCTATCCAAACACATGTAGAAGGGGAATTCGTTTTTCTCGGCAACCACTGCACCAAATTTGACGAGGTTTGTTGCATTTAAAAGAAAAACCTAAATTCTAGTGACTGTACGTTTCGAATTTTCTATTTAGGTCGTCAATATTTTATTGAAAAGTGGCAAAAATAAAAAATTTTCAGAACACGAAACAATTAAGTTTACAACTCTGTAAATCAGCAATGAAAATTATATCACAATGCTGTGAATTGCACATCATAGTACATCTACAGCGGACAAAATTGATATGTTACACATGAGACTCAAAAAATTAAGTGTTATGAAAATACGGCTTTTGCAGAATCCTTGTACATAACATAACCGATTCACGTAAGATACAAATTGGCATATAGAATTTGTCCGCTTTGAATGGTGTAATGGATGCCGTTTACAGAACCGCGATATGTGTTCTTGATGCAGAGCTATTAATTTGTAAACTTCGTGCTCCTATTTTTTTTTTTCGAACTTCGGAATTTTTAAAAACATTTTAAAGAGTTCAGGCCCTAAATCGAAATTCCGCTTCCAACAGACACTAGAATTTAACTTACTCTCCCAAATGCAACAAATTTCATTAAAAGCGATTCAGGAGTTATCTCAGAAAATCGTTTCTGCGTTTTACATGTATCTGTATAGGCCGCGTCGGAGTTGGGCCCGAGCTAAAGCTTCCTCTTAAACAATTTGCCTAGGGATCAAATACACGAATAATAACTGCATTGCCATTGCCAAAGACGCTGCAAACGAATTGTTGAACGCTAAGCACTGTCAATACAAGTAAACTATGTATTTTTTCATAAAAGAATAAGCTCGTATGTGCCAAACATTGTGCCCAACATAACTGATGTCAATGCTTCCATGTATTTTGTCTATTTAATAAGTAAAGAATATATAACACGAACTTTAGAACTACATCAGTTCGAAGCCAGCAAAGCAGTGCATGCCGCTGATATGAAACATGTAAAGGCCATGAAATGAACAAGTTGAGTACAAATATGTGAATGACACTTTGTCATTCAATATCCTTGTTTACATTCTTGTACCTATGCAACGGCCAGTGAAAAATCTCAATGACGCTGCCATTTGTTCCAATGTATTACGCAGCGGCCTCTGTCACCGGTCGTGTATCGTGAGTAATTGCACCGAAATTATAGTCGCAATAAAGACCACGTATAAAAAGCAGGAGTTCTACAGTATATAGGAGGGCGAGTCAAATGAAAGTGAGCCAATGCGAATATATAACAAACGGGGTACTTTAATTAAAAGTAGCCCCTATGAGCATTTAGACATTTGTCCCATTGAGTAAATAGTCGCGCAATTCCCGTCTCATAAAGCTTATTGGGTTGCTGCTTCAAAACGTCTGCAATTGACTTTCACGACATCGTACGAGTCGCAAGGTGACAGTCCGAGCTGTGTGGCGGACGTTGCAGCGTTTCCCGGTTGAACTTTGCCAGTTTTGTATTAACCACATCAGCGACGTGGGAACGGGCATTGTCGTGGAACAAGATGACCCCATTCCTCAATTTTCCACGTAGTTTGTTCTTGATTGCGACACGCAGCCGATCCGGCGTTTCACAATATCGGAATCAATTGATAGTCTCTAAAGATTTAGCAACTTATATCAGTAATGACCCCTGACGATCGAAAAATAAAAGTCAACAGAACCTTTCTGGCGGAAATGACTGCCTTTGCTTTCTTTGGGGGAGGTGAATTTGAATGTTTCCATTGTAAGCTTTGCCGTCGTGTTTCAGGCTCGTAGTCGTGACATGATGGTTCGTCTCCAATCACAATTGCAGACAAGAAATCGCCACCTTTATTGTGATACCGGATCAGATGAGTAAAGGCAGCGCCGATCTTCTCCTTATTCTGGCGGTGGTTCACAATCTTTCGCATCCATTGCGCACACAAGAGCCGATAACCGAGATGTTCATGAATTATGGCGTGAGCCAAACCGTGACTGATGTTCACACACTCTGCCAGTTCATCGATGCTTATCCTCCGTTCTTTTCTCATCAGCTCATCAACCTTTGCAATGTTGTTAGGGGTGCACGATGGCTTTGGTCCGGTCTGGGATCGCTTTTGCAACTTTCACGTCCTTCTTTGAACCGTTTCTTCCAACGCTTCACAGTGGCCAATAAAATGCAATGTTCCATGTACACGGCAGCCATAAGGCGCCTAATTTCTTTTTGGGAAACACCTTCAGCTGTCAAAAACCTGACGGCACCACGCTGCTCAACTTCTGGAGAGTCCATTACGGCACGCAACCATGTTCAACCTAGTGTATGAGAGCATTAAAGAACATTTATCCTCACACCTGCGTGTCACTTTTGTAAATGAGAGATGCCTCTGTGCTACGCGCAGGCCTTGCAGATAATGAACAGAACCATAATTGCGCGGGGTAGGTAGGCTCACTTTTATTTGACTTGCCTTGGTACTTTAGAATTGCGAATATACAATGGAATATACAAAAGCGAAAATACTGCTTGATAAAGGGCAAAAAAGTGCCACTGGAAACGAAGTTCACTGCACGTATATACAAAATCTCGCAACAAGACATTTAGACATACGTATAAGTAAGTCTCCAATAAATCTACGTATCTAAGAAAAAGTCACGGTATATAATGCGTCAAACAAGGCAAATAAACATGTTGCGCAATCAGAGATTCCCACAATCCTAGATCCTGCCCCCATTCCATCCAATCCCCCCGATGTATCGCGCGCGACGGAAGGCGGCGCGCTTGCTCCCCACTTTTCTCCCTTGCGCACACAAGACTGAGCCACTATCGTCGGCGCCCCCACCCCTCACACGCTTTCACTAGCACATACAGCATGCGGCGCGGGGTCACGATGTTATTGCACTTGGACTTTATGCGGAATATGAGGGCGACGGCGACGGCAGGAATGCGCACAGAGTGTCCATATAATTGCTGTCGCAATAATATAATAAGAGTATCCGGCAGCTGAAGCGTCCCATGGCCTATTACTTTCCACAAAAGAAGTGACAAAATACCACTTTCACCATGCGACAATTCGCTGCACTACCACAACGCTTCTTTTTTCCTTTTGTGGAGCGGGGGCACCGTAATGAAAAAAAAACGCAATGTATGTTGGTCACAATCGAATGCCTACTTTGGGCAACTAATATGGCTATTAAAGGAATATCGAAGAAAACACGAGACGCTTGGTCCACCAAGAACCATGCGCATACTGATCGGTATCCTACACCGGCGAGACAAGACTTTCTGGAGAGGTTGCGCTCAAGCGAACGCGCAGCAATCCGTCGAGTCCCCACAGTGATGGCGGCTAGCGACCATTCTTTCTTTTTCTCGTCGGCTAGCTAGATAGCGTCCAAAGTTCTGTCAGGCGAAAATGCACTCGGCCAGAGAAAACCGAACGTACACCGAAGTGCGCCGCGCGGTGGTCGGGGCAGCGCGAGAAAAACGCATGCGCACGTAGTTCCCACGCACGTAGTTGCCTTGGCTGGCTTTAGTGTCATCACTGGATGCTTTGGCGCAGGTGAAAAAAAAATTTTGATATTTTGTTTATGTGACATGACGGCACGAATGAACCACCACAACGCTTCGTCTCATCGGGACTCGCTGCGGGCTTTGTCAACTTGTCTGATAGCGTGTTGATTTGGCTTGTCTCGTTGTATGGCCCGATGTGCAACTTTGGAAAAGTCAATGCACCTTTGGCGTCAGATATTTATGGGAGCATTAAATTTACAAAGTTCCGCAATTGAAAATCGAAAGCACAACGTTTGGAAATGTCAATGCACCGTTCACAACAAAAGTTTACGAGAACTTTATACACATAAAGTTTCGGAATTGATATCCACGCGCTCCGTAATTCCGCGGCCTCCGCGAGATGCCGCGGCGAGCCCGTTTGCCATGAAAACATCCTTGAAACTTTGTGCTCGGATGGGGCTGCTTGCCTTATGTGACTCCCGGTGCATGGGTGTTGCCCCGAAATTCAGCCCGAGTTCGCAATTTTCGCGGTGAAATGGCTTTTCGAGCGTGAAAAGGACGCTCTAGACAAAATCCAGAATGATTTCCGACGCCGGGGGTTGCTTTTGTCGGCGATGCATGGACAGCACGAAAAAATTTCGGGGGGGGCTGAAGCCCCATAAGCCCCCCCCCCCCCCCTGGCTACGCCCCTGATTAGAAGTTATATAACCAATAGAAAGCAATGCGTATGAATAAATAGAAAATTATCTTCGTTTAAACTTATTACGCAAGGCGTGCCTCAAGGTAGCATATTGGGACCACTTCTATTTATCATTTACATAAATGACATTGTTAATATTGATGTTTCGATTACCTATATTATTTACGCAGATGATACTAGTTTATTCTTCTCAGGAACTAAGGAGGATCAACTCATCAATTTTGCAAATGAAATACTTCACAAGATATATAACTGGTCTGTAAAAAATTCTCTCCAGTTAAACTGCTCCAAGACAAAAGCGGTCCTCTTTAGAGCGAAGTCCACGCCTTGTGATCTAACCCAATGCCTCACACTCAATGACACAAAAATAGAACTTTCCGCTACAGCAAAAACATTGGGTGTTATTTTCCATGAATTGATGCTATGGGACCACCACACCGATTACTTACGAAATAAACTTAGTTAAGCGTTAGGTATGTTGCGCAGATGCCAGAGGCTACTACCAATACCACAGAAACCTATGGTTTATAACGCACTATTTGCTTCTCACCTGCGCTATTGTAACCTGGTCTGGTCAAATAGTACTAAGAAATCATTAGGTAATTTAGTTTCAGTTCAAAAGAATACCTTACGTGCTATTTCAGACTTACCTTACAATGGACATACGCGTGACATATTCCGGAAGTTCAAGATTTTACGTGTAGACCGCCTTTATGAGTATCAACTTATGTGTTCTTTTAAACGTGACATGATTAAGGGTACTAATCATATCATAAACATCGCGAACTTGCAGCGGAATCCTTCTTTTCGCCTAAATCGATATACGGAACACTGGGAAGTCCCGCGCCCTCGGACTAACTATGGCCTTCAAGCACTCTCCTACTGTCTTCCCTCTACACTTAACAAATATAGTCTAAATGATGCAAACATACGCTATATATCAAAGAGCACATTACTGCAAAAATTTCTGTGAATAATTAACTTTTTGGTTTGTCGGTTGAAAAGTATTTCTTTGCTATTTCTAAGTTGTCATTTCTGCTTTTCATGCATACATGTATGCGTATATGCATGTGTGTATGTATATATATATATATATATGTATAAATGTGTGTCTATATATGCATCTGTGAATATGTATATATTGACCTTGCCACAAGAATGTACTACGAATATCTTGCCATGTTGCTGCCTGTTGTTCATGGGGAGGTTGGAGTAGTCGAGCTGCCGTTATGCAGCTTTTATCCTGCCATCCCTACCGCTTTGTATATATCAGTGTACTTATGTGGTAAATAAACTTCTTCTTCTTCTTCTTCTTTTATCCTCTTCTTTTCTTCAAATACAACCTCGTCATTACGGTGGAAAGATTCGGCTATTATTTTTCGGGTTTAATTTATTGCTACTTCTCCTTCCAGTCTGTTTTCATCTTCGTCTAGGATATGTTGTATTGCTGTTGACTTCCTGCCTACTAATATTATGCGGTTCCAAAACATTCTAGGTGCGGCCTTCTTTCTCTCACGTATTTCTGAACCAACGTTCACTGTCAGCTTTTAATTTTGCTTGCACCAGTATTTCAACCATAGTCTTTTAACCCGGCATATTTCCCATTTACTGGTTACTTCATCCTGCGGCAACTTCGCCTTCTTTGCCTGCCTGTGCATTCGAGATGCTTTCTGTCGTTCGTCTATCGCTTCTCGTATCTCCCTGTTCCACCAGCTTTTCGGTTTTTTTTCCTTTCCAACGAACATGTTTCTCTTTCCGTATTTCTGTCGTTATTACACTGAGGAGCTCACCATGTTCCCACTGTTTACTTGGCCATTTGCCAATTCCTTCCTCGACTCTAGCGACTATATATGCTATTTGTTCAGCGTTCAAATTTGGACTGCCCATTTGGCCCTCCTTGCTCTCTTTCTAAACTACATATCCCATTTTCAAAACGATGTGTTTATGGTCACTCCCTATGCTTCTATACCCTTCCTCATCAATGACAATTTCTCTCAACTTATCACGAATTCCTTCTGTCATCAGACAGTAATCAATGGTCGATTGCCGGTTTCCCACTTCCCACATGATCTGCCCTTCACACTTACGCCCTGTATTCACGATAACGAGGTTATGTTGCTCACAAAGGTCTAGCATTGACTTCTCGTTGTTGTCAGTATAGCCAACTAAATCCTGTATGTGGGCATTCATATCACCTAATAGGATAATTTCAGCACCATTCCCGACACCCTTAATAACAGCGCTTATGCATTACACTAACTCTTTATTCTTCTCTGTGCAATTATTTCAGGTCCACAAATACGTAACGCCTAGCGAAGTTTTTTTCCCACGCATTGTACCTGATAACGAAAGATGCTCTTGACATTTTGAATTTACCCTTTTCCATTTGGCTCCCTGATGGATGAGCATTCCAACTCCCCCTCCCTTTCTTTCCGACTTAGTTCTGTTGGACCTTTACCAAACATAATTCTGAATAACTGGCGGCTCTTCTGTGTCTCTAAGGTGCGTTTCTGTAACCGCATACATCCTTACTTGTTCTCTATTTAACTGCTCCTCAATCTCTGCCCAGTTTTCCTTTCTTCTGCCGCCCTGCATGTTTATGTAGCCTACTGCATGGCGAACTTTGTTTCTTGCTTTCCTCCTTTTCCTGTTGTCGACGGCAATGCTTTTCTGAGGTTCCCCTAACGGACCTTCTTCATTACTATCTACTCTGGCATCCTGAGCGCCCGCGGGCCCCCTAAAGAAGCAACAGCGCGACCACCAAGTTGCCAGCCCACTTCTCGTGCCAGGTTGTAATTGAAGTGGATCCCGTCACGTTTAAAACCACCACACCTTCTCACTTGCCTGTTTACTTCGATAACCTCGAATCCTTTCTCTAGGCTCATTTTCTATATTGCCTCATTAGCAGCCACTACGGCTCTTTGTACGTGACTGTCACCTCCGGCACAGCGCACACCACGATCTGCACCTGAGGGGATAGCTCGCGCAAGTCGTCCACCCCCTTCGCCAAGCGCTGGGCTAGTCCTGTCCCTTTCCTGTTTAGGACGTCATTTAGCCCACCTGCTACTATGACAACGTTACGCACGTGGGCATTTTCCGTGAGCTTTTCTTTTGCTCGCTCCATGACAGAACCCAGTGTCCACCCTGGAAATGTCCCTACCGCCACTCTTCTATCGCCTTTCACCCTCTCCACAATTGCTTTAGAGCAACTAGCCATGTTTGAGTCGCTGGCGATAATGGACCTTAACGCGGATTCCTACCTCTCCCTGCTTCCCTTTGTCCTTTTCCGCGTGATTCGGACAAGACATGGGGCACTGCCCCTGGGCTCCTGCTTTTTCCGCGTGGCGGCTTCAAGGTAGGTGCCGCTCTTTCCAGCTAACCCTTCATCACGCTGCACGCATTCCACGTACTTTGCTGACACTCCCTCTGCTGTCACGTCGGGGGTCTGCGTTCTATTGTCACGCACATTTCGTTCATTCATTGTCACGCACATTCTCGGAGTTAGTGACGTCACGAAGCGGCCTCTGGTGGTTACTGTCGTGACGGTAGCGTGCCCACGTTTTCTGCTTGGGGCTGCGCCGGGTACGTACATGCTTTCTCTCGTCCGCCGACACCTTTGTGACTAGGACTGAGCTCACGCACGGTGCCTTTGCCCGTGCGGGGAGCGTGTATCTCGTATTGATCCTGTCCGGACGCTAAGCCCAAGAACGGGCGCCTAGTGCTCACGCGAGGTCATACCACGCCGAGCAGCACTCATCGGAGACCCAAGCCGAAGAAAATGATTGCCCGAGCTCTCGTGATTTGGCCCATTGGTTATCGTGAGAGCAAGTAGCGTAGCCGCCGGGACTTTTCCTAGCGGCGTGTCTCAGCTTGAGCCTGTGCTCTCGCAGCGACGTGGTAGAGGCGCCCCTGACTGTATTTTCCGCCCTTGGTACGGGGCCCCTTTAGTTTCCCGCCGCTTCCGGGACGGGGCGTTTGTGCAGTGTCGGGTGCCGTCGGATACAATAAACGGTTTCCGCTAACTTGGGGCAATACTGTGTCCTTGCGTGCGTTGTTCGGTAGCCCCTTGTGTCCTGAGCTCACGCGCAGCGGCGCTAGAGGATGACGGCTGACGCGGCCGTATGGCTCGCTAAGCTCGAACCCGCGGTGGTCGGTACTCCTGTGAGACATTAAGACCCCACAATGGCGCCCAACGCGGATTCAAAGCCTCAATAAGCCTTTCTCTGTGCTTAGCCGAGTTGGTATGCCTTTGCAAATATACTCGCCGCGTTATGTCTGTTAGGCCTAGTGACCTTTGTCACTTGTTAGGTGACTTTTGCCCTTTGTTACCGCGAGCAGACGCCGCGTTGCTCGATAACATGGCCAGTGCTTCCCTTGAGCAGCGAACCTATGCATCTTCACATGTGACAGCCCCCTGTGGGGACAACACAAGGCGCTACATACCAGCTCCCATTGGAGCAGTAGCGTTCCTCGGGAACGGGACCAGAGCTTTCCCCGAACAGGTCACACCGGCAAATTCGTCTGCCACGGCTCCCTTTGAAGTGCATTCGGTAGTGCCTAGCCTCGAGCACGCACCTGTTTCGTCGACGCTGGCTGCAAGCGGCCTAAGAAATTCGGCCTCAAGCGGCGGCTGTGAACGACAGCAGGCGCACCCCGCTACGAGCTTATTTTGCTCTGGGGATGGCGGCGCGTCGGCCGGTATTCCTGTGGAAACCGCGCCGCTGATCGTGCTGCACAACTGTTCACCCTTGCTCGACCACGCCGTTGACGCGCCAACGGTTCCCTTTGGAGCAGGCGCACAGACGCTGTTGCAAAACGCCGCCGAAATGATTCAGTCACTCTCGGGGGCAGTTAAGGCGCTTTCGGCTGTTCCGAAATGCGCGCACCCCCCTGTACGGTTGGCAGTCCCTACTTACAGCGGATACGGTGATCTGCTCAGTGCCAGGGATTATTGTGACGCCCTGGTACGCAGGGCCGGAATAAGAAAAATGGGGGCCCTGGGCTAATGCGCATGCAGGCCCCCTTTCCGTATACTGACCCCCCCCCCCTTGTCGCCTGCTACGCCACTGGAAGTATGCCATGTTTCATTTTGATTCCACCAAATTAAAAGAATGAAGTGCGATCAACGGGATTATTATTATCGTTATTATTATTATTATTATTATTATTATAAGGATAACAGCAAAACTTGCTTGAAACGCGTGCTGTTGTAAACATAAACACATATGTTCACTTTGTGATTAATCTGCATTCTGTTTTCAGCAAAAGCTAGGCTTTAAGGAAAGGTTTAGTGCACTCGAGACGAACAAGAACGTAGAAAGGACAACACAGCTCAGATGCCGATCCTTCTGAAGCTAGGCTTTGTTTGCATCACTAAGTTTAATACCGTGAGGAGACGCATGGTTATATCCAAAACATTCTTTATTAAAATTCAAGCATCAGACTGCAGTAATCGTTATACACGTTGCTCTATAAATATGCAATAGATATATGAAATAGTTAAGGCAATACAAACACCATAAACATGCACTAGAATACAGATGAAAATTACCAACTGTAATTACAAAACATTATTTGAAAATATTTTCGTTAAAGTAAGACAAGCAAAGACGACACCAAATAAACGTGGAACTGTCAAAAACAACAAATATACAGTTCTTTATAAGAACGCTAAATATCACAAGAACAAGAAACAAGAGACGAACAACGAAGACTTGCATATCTTGAATTACTGCTCAGCGGTTCATTGGCAATGTGGAGGCTGGGAGGTGACGCAACGAACTTATTGGAACTATTCATGTATAGCGCAAACACTCCTCTTTTAACATGACATCTTTCGAGCCTTCGCTTTGGCGAAATCACATACAGTCTGTTCGAAGGATAGACTGTGGAGGAGGTCACTTTCAATGGACATGATAGCAAGCGAGTTCACCTTGTCGTCAAGGGGGCTCGAACGAAGGCGATTTTTATCAGCGACTACGTGGAAAATGATCGTTCGGTCTCACAGTTTGCCACAGGTATGCTTAAGAACATTCACAAAGCAATAGAAAGGTTCGGAAACACATCAATAAGCTTTCTTTTGTGCAGCAACTTCATTATTCCCAGGGGACTCGCGTCCTGGCACACAGAGTTGTGCAGAAAGTTCGCAAACTGAACGATTTCAGCGGAAAATGCTGGCTCCAAATCATTTTTGTAGGTTTTCCCCAACTTAGCCTGCTGTGCCAGAGAGGCCTCGATGCCAACTTCTCTCAGCAACTTTAAGAATCCGAACCTTTCGCAGAGTTCAGTGTAGGCAGCCTTTCGCACTCGCAAAGCAGAGCCTAGACTGTCAAGTACAACATTGTAGGTCTCTACGATAAAGTTTTTTCTACCTTGTAGCGCACTATCGCTTTTTCCGTCCGGGTGCTTACTCAAAACGATGCGTTTGCCCTCATCCTGATAGCATTGATTGGTACTTAGCATGCGTGATCTGTCTTCGAAGGTATCAAAGAGAGGTCGCAACGAATTAACAAAGCCTTCTATAGATCTCAGCAGGTCTAAAAAAGTTGAAATGTCTAGGCCTGGTTTCTGCAGTGCTACGCTCGTTTTGTCAAAGCGCTCCAAGGTATCACTCCAGAAAATCGCCATGAATGCAGTCTCTAGTTCTGTAATTTTCTTGAAGAGAGAATGCGCGAATTCCTAGTGTTTTCTTCCTCGTTCTTTGACATAGCTTCAAGGCAACAGAAGGCTGCATTGAAATTTTTCAGAATGGCCTTACATGATTCAGCTTGTCTCGACCAGCAGGTCTCAGAGATACTTTTCAAAATAAGGTGCTGGCCAGTTCCGCCCATGCTGTCCAATAGGTACCTCCATCGCTTACGTGAGGCAGCAAAGAACACACACAGTCTCTGAATTACAGTGGAAAATTTGGCTGCCTCAAGGCAACTGTCAACGTTACACGCGCCAACTAAGTTCAGTGAATGACCAGCACACGGGACGTAGACTGCCAGTTCGTTCAGGTGTTTGATTTGAGCTTGCATTTTTTTTATTTTCCTAACATATTACTAGCATTGCTTGGCCCCTACAACCATCAATTGAGGTGTCATTTGTCCTCAAGAGGGACATCATGGTATCGAAAAGATACAAGCCGGTATGCGATTAAATTGGAGCAAATGCAAGAAAGCATTCGTACACTTTGCCATTTAAATAGTATCCTAAAACAACTGACAGCTGATCAACGTGAGTAAGTTCTCGAGTCGAATCAACAATTAAAGAGAAGTATTTTGCGCGTTTCACTTTGTCAACGAGACGTTCCTTGACGGGCCTTGCCATATGTTCGATAAGTTCATCACAAATGGTTTTTGACAGATACGATGGGTGACGTTTTGGTCACCCATCGATGGGGTCTCTGTTGCAGTCTCATTCGTCTTCTCGAGGCACACTTTGTGGGTGGGAACATGATTATTTGAAGCCAAACTAACAGGAAACAAGTGAGCCGGTTCTTGCAGTGTTGTTTCCTGACGCTCGTCAGTAGAAGGAGGCTCATCGGGGAGGTATGGTACCTGTTGATCAGCAGTAGTAGAAATCGGGCGTGGCGGACCGGACACCTGGAGCTCTGTGGCAGGGGCCCGGCCGAGAAGCATAGACGTTGTTGACTCAGGAACAGGACAGCGCTTGGTTAGCGTCTGTTGCTCAGAAATATGGACGACCGAGGCTGGCGCCGTTTTCACAGGATCCAGACAACCAAGATGAGTCAAACCTTGCTTCTTGCCAGGAAACAGTGGTGATGGAGTTGGCAAGTCCTCCACAGAAGCACAGTCGCTACTATTGGGAGTTTGACACGGAATCTGGGTAGAGCGATCATGCTTTTCCGCGGAAGCTGCATTCAGTAGGTACTTTGTCACCTTTGGTAGGTTCTTTTCACGCTCTTCTCTTTCTAACTTCGCATTTCGTTTAGACGCACCACTTTGATGCTTCCGACCGAGGATTTTCGCATGAATGGATGCTAATCGTTCATCGGGCACTTGGTCAGGCCGACGTGATCGCAGGTGTCCGACAGTGGCCGTCCCGATGACTGGCGCACGCTGCCTCGATGGTCCGTGGCTGGCCAAGAGTGGTGCGTCCCTAGGGAGCTCCCCAGTGGGCGGGCTTATGCAAGCTTAACCGGCGGCTCGGGGCTGAATCGCAGCCCGCGATCAACTTCCTTTTATAGACGCGCGCCGCGTCTGTCTGTTATTCATTATGCAGAAAAGGTGAGGCGTGCAGATAGGACACAAGAGAAGAGAAGTGGACAACACGAACACGGCGTTCGTGTTGTCCACTTCTCTTGTGTCCTGTCTGAACGCCTCACCTTTTTTGCATAATGAACCCTTAGCAACCTGCTCAGCTTTGTGTCGGTCTGTCTGTTACTAGCGCCAAAGTAGGCGTTCACATACGAATAGAGTTCCTTGTACAAATTCCCTCCTTCTCCGTACAAGCTCAATCCTTCTCCCGTTCCGGTCTCGTGTTCCTATTGGCTAGGAGAAATCGTCTGTTCTGGGAGGTTCTCGTTTTTTCTTTCTCCCCGTCGACGCCGAGCGCGAGAACGAAGGGGAGAGGGCGACGCGCCCTGAAGTTACGCGCCCTGCGTCGCCTCTGAGTCATCTATTTAGCGCGAGAGCGTTAAGGAGCTCGTGTCGCAGAAAAGCCGGTGTCGTCGGCGTCGGCGGCGTTGGCCGTGAGCGATAAATCCCAGCAGGCACTTCATGAATAAAAAACAACTTGCAAGATGGGCTGGGTGGGAATCGAACCAGGGTCTCCGGGGTGTGAGACGGAGACGTTACCACTGAGCCACGAGTTCGACGCTTCAAAGCGGTACAAAAGCGCCTCTAGTGAACGCGGTGTTGCCTTAGAAACGAGCTGTTTCTAAGGCTCAGGCGTGCGTCGCTTGCTCGGGCGCACATTTCGTTGTCGCGCCGAACGCTGCGTTGCTCGACGCTCACCGCGTCCGATGCGGGGCGCGTAGTCGCTGCGGCGTAGTGCGTCTTACACCCCTTGGCGGGTCGACGAGAACGCTGTCGCGTTCCACTCTTGAAGGCGAAGCTTAAGCGTCCTCCAATTTTTCTACTTCTTTCTGGAAAGTTCGGCGGCAAGTCTGACCTACTTATTCCGTCCAGCGCGCGCGAGGGTGCGCAGCCACTAAGCAGGAATGGGCCCTGGAGACAGGCCTTTGTGTCCAGCTCTCTAACTTCCCCTTCACTCTTCCACAACCCTAGCCCCAACTGTGAGCATTCCATACCCCACGGCACGCGGACAAAAGCACGTGTGACGTCTTCTTTCCTTTCCTGCCTAGACTCTGCCATCAGAGTCATCATCATCTGCTATCGGACTCATCCTCCCCCGCCCAAATTACTATCACTATCAGAAAAGTCGTATGGGAGTCACTGTTGGGTACTGCAGCGCATCCTTTCTATGAGAAGGACAGCGGCGGAACTGTTTGAGAGGTGGAGGGTGGCGTGGTGGTGACGAGGGGCAAGGTAGATTTAGGTACTCATCCCACATTACATTTTTTAGGTGTCTTGACCTTGCCCCTCCTCTTCAGACAACACTGGACAGACGGACTGACAGGAAACCACGAAAGCTTTTCCAAGCAAACGCACCTCGCTTCGTAAGAAAGAGGGCCCCGCCGGGGTGGCGGGGGATTCCTGTTTGTGCAGCTCGACAACCTCTTCCCAAATGATCAGGCTAAACACATGCTGTTACTTTAGGCGGGGGGCCCCGTCTGCTCGCTCTGATTTCTCGCTTCATACAAGTCGCTTGAAGTTGCGTTGCCCATTGTTCCATATACTAAGCAGGTTAGAATAAATGGCCCCCTTTCTGCTACTGTCCGAGGTGAGGCCCTGGGCTGCAGCTCCCTTACCCCCCCCCCCCCCCCCCCTTAATCCAGCGCTGCTGGTACGCTACCAGAAGGCTGATTATTTGGAGGATCAGGAGGTGCTTGAACGCGTCGTTCCCGTAGCACTTACTGACACGGCGGCACTTACGGTACCGACTTACCGGACGCCATGCAGCAACCTTCGAAGAGTTCCGCGCGTCATTCCTGCGCGAATTCCTTCCCAGTAACTACGAGAGTATAGGATGCGGCGAGAGCTTGAGCTACATACACAAGCTCCTGGCGAGTCGCTTCAGGAGTACGTACGCGCAATGAAAGACATTTCCTTAGTCGCTGAGCCCAAAGCTTCGAACTCAGACCGCGTCGAGCGGGTGATCAGGCAGGCGCATCCGACCTTTTCGGCGTACCTGCGCGGCGCCCGCTTCCGAGATTTAGAAGAGTTGGCCGCCGAGGCAAAGCGCATTCAAGGCGACATTCTCGCCGCGCGCGCCTATCGCATACCGCCGCCCACCAGCGAGGTCCTCGAACCACGCTGCGCGTGGGGAGAGCCTGCAGCCCCTGCCCCAATGGCAACAACCCGGCCAAGCTGCCTTTGCGGCTACAAGCAGGAGTGCTTGGGAGCTGAGCGCACGCGCTCTAGATCCCTACACGTACGGGACGCGGGCATCCTGTGCTGCATCACCGCCCGAAACGCATGCGCAGGGACGCGCTTCGACCAAACGCATCGCGGATGGTGACGCTCGTGATAACAGGCCCTTTGGTAAAGCAGCGAGTCGACCCCGGCAGGGAGCTGAGGCCGCTCCGCCTCGGGAAAGGTACCGCGGCGGAGTGCGCTGTTTTTCGCTGCCAGCAACGAGGGCACATAGCAAGGGATTGCACCGCGCGCAGGCCTCCTGCGTGGTCGGGAAACGGGAGCGCCGGTCGCTCGTGAAGGCACGAGTAACCGAATCCTTGCTTTTCCCCTCGGCGTACCGAGCAGGTTGCGCTGCTGGTGCGCACGCACCCTTTATTCCGGTGACCATTGTCGGCCGCGAATTTTCGGAGCTGCTGGACACGGATACAAGCGCTTCATTGTTCGGCGAACCGGTGTTGTCCCACTTGCAGAAGCGTCCAGTGCGCTTGCAGGACTGCCGAACGACATTCAATCTTGCGAAATGCGTAGCCCATTCGGCGGGCGCCGCAAGGCTGACTGTCAGGTGGGGAGAGCGAATGAGACGCACGCGTTTCGTTCACCTCCCCGGGCTCAGTGTTCCTGTGATTCCCGGAAGGGAATCAGGAATTAAAACAGGAATCGCTGTGGAGATTGCGAATGGCGGCTATCGCGACGGACCGTTCACGTTGCTAAAGCCGTTCTTCAGCCCGCCGGCATCCGATCTTGCCTGTGCAGATGGGGCGTCGGCCCTCGAGCTGTGCGCTCACTCGGTTGCACCAACGTGGTAGCTGACGCGCTATCTCGTGCCTCATTGTCCACGAAGAGCATTCCTCCAGGTGTGACCGCCAGTGCCTTTGCGCCAGCAAGCGTCGGGGGCGAAACGAGCGGAGAGAGAGGCGAGTCCGTAAGCGGGCAAACCACTCATTCCAGGCATGCAGCGCGCCTCAACACGAGCGAGCGGGGGAGCTTCTCGAAAGCGAATCCACGACGCCGTTGGCTGTAATCCTGAGTGGGGACAAGACCAGACTCCCCTTTCGGAGAACTGTAATCGCATTCAGCAGGCAAGAGCTACTGAAGGCCCAGCCAATGGATCTGTTTTGCCGCGGAGTGAGTGACGGTCTCAGGGAGACGAAGCGCCGAGACGCTGCTGGTTGTGCGGTGGGCGCAGGGGGTGCCGGAACCAGTGTGTGTCGCTGGGTCTCCCGCGGATTCATATTTGCTGGATCACGATGGGCTCCTGCTGAAACATATAGCAACCGATAATGAGGCTGTGGACCCGTTTAAGGTGGTTATCCCCAAAAGTCTGAGAAGCGTACTGTTGCGATCATCTCATGACGAACCATTGACCGGTCATTTGAGTGGCTCCAAAGTTTTTGCGAAACTAAGCCAAACTGTGACCTGGCCTGGCATAAAGCGTGACATTTTTCGCTATTTCCGTTACTGCCATGTCTGTCAAACGGTGAAATCAAGGGGTGGCAAGCCGCCCGGGTTGATGAAACCAATTTACAGTGAGCGCCCGTGGCAAGTGGCAACCTGCGATCTTATGGGGCCTTTCCCCAGGAGTAAGCAGGGGTTTACACACCTTATGGTAGTCGTCGATCATTTTTCGAAGTGGGTGGAGTTGTTTCCACTTCGAAAAGTGACCGCGCGAGCGGTGCGGGAGAGGCTACAGGAAGTTTTTCATCAGTTCGGCTTTCCGAAAAGACTGATCACGGACAACGCGTCCGATTTCACCGCTCGGGTGTTTGGTGCTACATGCCGTTCCCTGGAAATTAATCACTGCCCCATGCCGCCCTACTATCCCCAGTCCAATCTGACGGAGAGGGTCAATAGAACCCTCAAGCCAATGTTGGTGGCCTTTGCCGTAAGTCAAAAGGATTGGGCAGACCACTTGAGTGAGCTCGCGTTCGCAATTCGAACCGCCGATAATCGCTCGACTGGTTTCCCTCCCGCCTTCCTCAATTTTGGAAGAGAGCTGGCAAATCCAGTGACCAGTGTAATTTATTGCCAGCTAGGGCACGAGTAGCCGCCGGGAGACTGTTTTGCTTACGCTTGAACACTTCGGGACAGGCTTTGTCCGGCTCTCTGTAGAGCAAGGCAGAGTCTGACTTCGGCCAGGGCCCACCAAAAGGCTCAGTACGACCGGAAGCATCGCCATCTTTCATTCAAGGTAGGTGATCTAGTCCTGAAGCGCAACCACGCTCTTAGCGACGCGAGCAAGTGGTTCTCAGCCTCGCTCGCTCCTATGTGGCTTGGTGCGTACCGAGCAGAGGAAGTTTGGTCTCCACTCGCGTACTTGCTGAAGGATTCCCCTTCGGGAAAACTCAGCTGTGCGCATATGGTCGACCTGAAGGCCTTTGCGTCACGGTCGGACGAGCTCGCGCCGGTGCCGAGTGGCACCACACACAAGCAACAACGCACACCCGGGTCGTCGGACCGCATTCCAACCACGCACCGGTAAAACCTAAGGAAGCGGTCACCTGTGTGATTTCGAGCCTGACGGCCGACTCTTACCACCACCGAAGGCCCTGTTACGATCGGCCTACAGGGGTACTGCTCTGTAAAGCTATCTCAGCCCGCTGTAGTAGTTTCGATCGCTCTGCGGGGGTGGCGTCCTTCAGAGAACCAGCGACCGCAGGAAAAGTTAATCGACCATGAACTTCCTTCGGAGAATTGGAGACTACGGCAGCGTTAATCCACCGTGCGCCTTCCTCGGAGCGCGGGCGACGGCAGCAGAGCTGGCCACGTTTGGCGCACCGTGCATTGTTGGTTGATTTGCCGTGGCCTTCATGGTCTATTTGCAGCAAGACAGCTTCTCTAACGAAAGGGTGTCCTGCGGTGAGTTTCCTCGGGCCCAAGGAATTGTCAGTCTGCTGACACTCGTAGCGACTACTGGCACGTTCACACTGAGGAATCCGGCGTCTACAGCGAATGGAATTCTCCTGCCGCCGAAAATCGCGTTGTTCACACCGCTTGCGCACCGCGCCGCCGGAACGACATACAGCGCCATCTGCCCCATAATATGTTAACCTAGAAGGGAGCGCGGGATATCCCGGATGTTCGCGCGACTCGAAATTGCGCAGTTGTCTCCGCCCACGTCCAGTTCGTGTGTTCATTTTGCGCGTCTCTCCCATTGCTTGGAAAGGCAATGATGAACCCTGAGCAAGAAGAGGCAGTACTGCTAGCCCTGTTTGGCGAGCACGTTTCTGGCGAAGCGTGTCGCGCAGAAGCATTCGCCGAAGAGACGACGCCACCGGTGTTGGTGGGTTCGTCCTGCTTTGCAAGAGCGCGCGAAACTTGGTCAGGCCACCTTGTCAGGTCGCTTAGACCTTGTGCTTCGCGTGGTACTTGTC
The DNA here is from genome assembly GCF_023375885.2 of Dermacentor andersoni. Classification (NCBI taxonomy): domain Eukaryota; kingdom Metazoa; phylum Arthropoda; class Arachnida; order Ixodida; family Ixodidae; genus Dermacentor; species Dermacentor andersoni. Next base: position 16,518,013 of record NC_092814.1, read on the forward strand.
AAAAAGGACGGGGCGGTTACGCACCAATTCGATGAGCATTTCCGAGGTCGCGATGCGTACAAGACTGCGATATGACGAGCGCGTCGAGCTTGGCCGCCATCTTTCGAATTGCTGAGACGCGCTCCGATTGGACCGCGGCGTGGGAATCCGGCGGCAGCTGCCGCAAAAATCGGTCCGGGAGGGATCGGCGCGGAGGGGGCTATTCCGGCGGATCTCGCCGCCGCCGAACTTGGTTCCGCCGAACTGGGCGCCGCTCCAGACGCCGAATGTCTCAGTGTGAACGCGCCATACCGGAGAAAGCCAGCTCTGGAATTAAGAGGCGCCGGCTGGGGCAAGCGTGACCACCTGGCCACGAGGACCCGCTCCACTCGGGTTGTGTGAATACAAAGTGCGTATGTGAGTGTGTGAGCGCTCCCCCTCAAAGGCGGGTCGACTACACCCCAACGACTGTGGACGGTCCGATTGGACGAAGGTTGGACAGCAGTTTTCCCTCCCCTAGGGATCTAGGCAGGACAGAGGTTTTTAAGCAACAGTTTGTCGGCTGCTAGAGTGTGCTCGTGCTCGAGAAACAGTGTGCTTGGACCTGTGTGCTGGTGTGCTGTATGCTTCGTCTTGCGTGCTCCATCTGGGAGTCACGCTAGATTGTCAAATGTATCTCTTGTTTTAGTGTAAATGTATAAATAAATCCTGTACGCCTAGTTCCTGACGAAGAGCCAGGTCCTCTCTAAAACGCCGACCACACAACCTTACAACTCGACGGCAGCGGTGAGATCGGCCTACAACTCGTAAACAGCAAGGAGACCTCACGGAGTTTGGGACATGGTGACCGACCGGTATCCCGATCAAATTGGAGGGAACTTGGGGTTGATCACCTCTTGCAACTGACTGGATACGGCGGAGTAGGACTGGTGATATGGTGCTGCTTGAGTGGGTAAGGAATTGGTTTTGGCTGGAAGATTTACCAGGCTTCAATTTCTCTGTGTTTGTAGATTTGATACGCTGGGGATCTTTAATTGTATTCTGATTTGCGTGGGTATTGTGTGACAGCAGAGCCAAAGCTTCAAGTAGCAACCATGGTTCTATTGTGTTTGACGAGAGCTGACCTGTTGTGGTTGTGTGAAGAGGTCGAGGTAGACGTAGAGGAGGACTTGACGGAAGCAGAAATTCGTAAAACCATTCTGCAAAGTGACAATGATTTGAAATTCATCGAACATCTAGGTAACCGAATTCTAAGCAAAAAACGGGAACAGGAAGCAATTAGGCAAGAATAGGAAGAAAAGAGGCAAAAATAGGAAGAAGCTGGGCAGAATAATGAAAAGAATTTCGCAGGAAGGTCTAACTGAAGTAACGACGCAGTATGTTGGTGCGTTGAACAAAGAGATTCAAGGTTTGGAACAGTTAATCGAACGAAGTCAACAGCGGCTTGAGAAATCTGTAGGCTGGACGCAGCGAAAGTGGCAGGAAGTCGATAGCAGATTTTGGTCGAAAGCCCAGAGAAGTAGTAGTACCTGCGAGATTAACCGCACGTTTATAGGTGAACGCAAAGTGCTAGCAGCTAACAATGCCATAGTGGCAACAAAGGCCGTTAAAGGCTGTAGTGAGAGCAACGAGGTGCTGTGCCAACAGAGCACTGTGGAGAGTACTAGGTGTTAGATACGGGACCGTTTTCTGAGCCTACTTCGAGTTGCCCAGACCACATCGAATCGCACCACAGCTAATTAAGGAGCGCAGAAGCACGGATACCACATTCCTGAGACACGGCACGTGCAAACAAGTTGGCGGACCCCACTTCGTGTGCCGCCGGTGGAGCTATTCACTGCTTGGCTCTGCCCGAAAGTGAAGCGAGAGCCTGGCACTGTGGCGGGTAAAGTGGGTCCTGAAGCAAGACGGCTGTAATGCGCCGTGAAAACCAGGCGGCGTCGCCCCCATCCATCTATTGTGACGGCGCATTGCAAGTCAGCAAGGCAAGACCGCAGGGAGAAGAAAGCCCTCGGACAAACACACGAGCAGCGACTCTCTTCGCCGGGTGTGACTCCATCGCACGGGCGCCTACCATTGGCCGAAAATGACGACACCCGAGCGGGCTCGCCGATTGGCCGAAAATGGCGTTACCTGAGCGGGCTCTCCCATTGGGCGAACGTGACGTGGCTTCGAGACACCGAAGAGCTTAAAAGACGCAGACCGAGAGCAGCAGGAGAGCATTCCTAGAGCATTCCTTGATTCATCTCTTTCGAGCTGCTTGCCACGGGCTGCAGCGTCCGAGTTGCTGCCGGCCCGTAATGACTTCTACGACTATTAATGTCTTGGTCGTCTCACTGTAAATAATGTAAATAAACCTCAAGAGTTTTTCATCCCGACGTCCTCCTCAACTCCTACATAGGCCAGCTGTGAATAAATTGGCACAGTCACCGCGCGTGTGCGTCGCCTGTAATGTTAACGAGGTTGATAACGAAGTACAGAGAACTGCTGTCGCGACAGACGCGAGCACCCATGTCGAGATAACTGTCGAGTCAGATCTGCGTGCCTAAGCGCAGTGCCAGCTGCGCTACCACATAGTTCATGCCCGACTACAAACCTTACAACTGAATGCCAGCGGTGAGAATGTCCTACAACTCTTACAGCCCTCAGTAATATTGCTTAGCCTCAGTGGGCTACCTTCTTTGCGGCCAGCGCATGAAAAGAAGCTGGCCGCAGCCGTGCTTTCTGCTAGTGTTGTTTGGCAGTGTGTGCAGCAGTGTGCATTATATTATTTTTATTTTTTTGTACGCACGCTGAGTGTAATTATTGTTTTAATGTTTTAAGTATACAGCTGTATAGTTCACTTTATTTACTTGTACATAGACTTTGCATATTTTTGTTTTCTTGTGTTTTTTCTGCTCATTTTCACTTTTTTTCCTCTTTTGCCAAGAAGGGGGTCGGTAATTGGCGCGTCGTGCAGCCCGGAGAGGGCGGGGAGACAATGATCCTTTTGACTCGCTGGTGCGGGAAGAGGGAAGCTTCGCGCCAGCCATGGCACAGCGCGTTGTGGACGACGGTAAGCAATGTGAACGGCGAGGCGTGATGCGAGGCCATGAAGGAACCACGAGGAGAGTGTGTGTGCGCGTTCGTGTGTGCGTGCGTGGGACGCCTGTTGCTCGTTGAAGCCACCAGAAGGAGCCGCAAAACTTCATCGGATCGCCGTGGACGTCGATGGTGGACGAGGTCATTGACCCTATGACATCAGGCCAAGAACTCGGCTCTCTGCTGTCGCCGAGGCCGTGCGAACGCCCTGCAGCCGCCGTCGTGGCTGCCCATTCATCCTGCCTACGGCGGCGTGGCCAGCTAACCTCGCAGTGTCCTGCCCCATCCAGGTGGAGTTCGGGACCACCACCACCACGATAGCAGCACTCATCGGTCTCGCCAACAACTTCGATGGACCAACGGTGAGCCCTTTCCTGTGTTAACTTGCCGGCAATCAAGCGTATACGCTCGCAACTCTGTCGACTTCGGCCATCGCCCTAGCCACAAAACTGTACGCGCCGCGTTCTCGTCGCACTTTGGACGTTGTCCCGCGCTAGCAGCAGACTTTTTTGTTACTATTTCTTCCCCCCCCCCCTTCGCGGCGTCATTTTCTTGTATTTTAGAGTGTATTATCCTTTATTTATTATTTTCCCACTATCCTTGTATGTGTGTTTTTTGTATGTATAGTGCGCATGAAAGTGTTAATTGTATTTGCTGGGCTGAGGTAGCAAATAGCTAGTACTTGAAAGGCTCAATTGTCTTTGGTGCATTAGCCCCTACCAGCTTTTTCGCCAGACTGGTAGGGGGGCAATTAAGGAGAGGAGGATATGGGGACTTGGGGAATTCGACGCGCCATTGCGCGGGCGCATTTGATCTATGTTCTGCATTCCTTAAGCCACGCTGTCTCCTCGCTCCGAGCCAGTTGTCAGCGGTGGCGCTCCACTCGCTATGGCTCGTGGTGAAGCGGCCCCTGCTGGCTACTGTCGTGACTGTAGCGTGCCCTCTTTTTCTCCTTGGGACTGCGCCGGGTACGTATATGCTTCCTCTCGTCCGCCGACACCTTTGTGACTAGGACTAAGCTTACGCACGGCGCCTTTGCCCGTGCGAGGAGCGCGTACCTCGTGTTGATCTGTCCGGACGCTAAGCCTAAGAACGGGTGCCTAGTGCTCGCGCGAGGTCGTACCACGTGGAGCCGCACTTATCGGAGGCCCAAGCCGAAGAAGATTGCCCGAGCTCCCGCGCGTTGGCCCATTGGTTATCGCAAGAGCAAGTAGCATAGCCGCCGGGACTTTTACTAGCGGCGTGTCCCAGTTTGAGCCTGTGCTCTCGCAGCGACGTGCTACAGGCGCCCCTGACCGTATTTTGCGCCCTTGGTGCGGGACCCCTTTGGTTCCCCACCGCCCCCGGGACCGGGCGTTTGTGCAGTGTCGGGTGCCGTCGGATACAATAAACGGTTTCTGCTAATTTAGGGCAATACTGTGTCCTTGCGTGCGTCGCTCGGTAACCCCTTGTGTCCTGAGCTCCCGCGCAGCGGCGCTAGAGGCTGACGGCTGACGCGGCCCTCTGGCTCGCTAAGCTCGAACCCCCATTGTCCGGCACTCCTGTGAGACATTAGGACCCCGCAACATGCATCATACATCTGGAACCTGTGGGAGAGAGAGCATCATTTGTTGCAACGCCGCTTTTCTTCCGACATGTGCCAGCGGCTAGATGTATGTGAGCTCGACTGTCTGTAACTGTCGGGCCGCGCAACCGCTTCGCAGAATTTGTTTGCAGTGCCTAAAGCATGCCGTACTCAAGCGAGCAGAAGGCGAACATGGTCTTAGCCTAGCGAGCGGAACGGGGCGAAAAGACGGAAGCTGCCAAGATATACCGAAATTGGCAATGTGGGGGAAGACCTAGCGCGAACACAATTATGAAGTTACTTGACGCTGAAATAAAACAGGTGGCTTCAAGAAGACGCGGCACAGAAAGGGGGCCATCAGTGAAGAGGCTGAAGGAGACATTTTGGCTTTCATGGCTGCAAACCCTCAGTCCAGCGTGTGTGATGTGAGCGGTGAGGTCGACATTTCAAAATCTTCGGTGTCAAGAGTTGTCAGGAAGGCTGAAACGCGTCCGTATGACATCCAACTGCACTAAAAACTGCTAGAAAGAGACTTTTAATGGCGGCTTCATATCTCAAATTAGATCCTTGTCAACAGTGACGAAATACCGGAGTTTGTTGACAAAGTGCTCTGGACAGATGACGCAACGTTCTCGAGAAATTCTCAAGTCAACATACATAATGCGCTTTACTGGAGCGATACGAACCCGCATTGGGTGGCGCAGGCCAGACGCCAGTACCAATGGTCATTCAGTATGTGGTGCGGTATCTTTGACGGAAAAATTATTGGCCCCATATTTCTTGACCACATGCTCACTGCTCAGCGGTACGTGAACGACACCTTGGAAGACCCAGTCCAAGATTTTCGCTGTGGTCTTCCTCTTGCGTTCTTAAAGCGAACTTGCTATCAGCACGACGGTGCACCAGCTGACAGCAGCAGCCTTGCCCGAGCCTGGCTTGACGAAGCCTTCAAACATCAGTGGGTCGGGCGGCATGGACCAGTGGCATGACCTGCAAGGTCACCGAACTTGACACCTCTTGACTTCTTCTTGTGGGGACATGTGAAAGACCGAGTGTACCGCAAACCTACAACTACACCAGAAGCGCTACAGGCAGAGATTGCTAAGGCCTGCAGCGAGAAACCGTCTTGCGTCATCAAAAAAGCTACATCGCACCTGCTGAAAAGGTGCCAATACTGCATTATGGCAGAGGGCAAGATTTTGAACACATTGTTTTGACAGACATCACACCGAACAAATCGCTACAGCCATTATCCATGAAAAGAGCGATTACAAATTCTTGGCCGACGAGGAATGGACAGGAAGCTAAAAAGCAACCTTCTGTGTCAGTTTACAGTTCTTATTTGAAGTAGTAGCTTAGCGTGAATAAAACCACGGACACAAGGAAGACAGACAAGGTCAAGCGCGAAATTCCGTGGTCTTATTCGCGCTAAGCTACTACTTCAAATATGGATGACCAACTAGCCCAACAGTCAACTCTTCTACAGTTCTTCCTTTTGTGACAGCCAGCGTAATTCACACGACGTTATCAAACTTGTTATAATGCGTGTTTGCTTGTTGGGCTATTGCTCCCAAATTCTAACTCATGAGCGTGTCATTTTTCCTCCTCATGCATTCTGCTAGCGTGAGAGTGCAATTATCGCCGCAGAAACAGCAGCCGCGGTGTACTGCAGCTTCCGCCCGAACCCACTGGTATTTGTCTCGGAACCAAGCACAACGCGAAGCTCTGTCGTGGGCAGCACGAATGGCGCGAAGCGAGCGATGGATTTTACAAAGTGCGTTTGAGAGCGCTGTAATCGTGGCGCATTCGGGCGCACAGAGCTCGCTGTCACGTGGTATTCTCTAAACTCCGCGGGCTTTCCTTTTTTCCTAATTAAAACGGCCACGCTAAGTCTTTCTCGTTGGAAGTGCCTGGGTTGGGCAATATTTGTGGAGCTGCACAACATTCCTGTTGACACCTGAACGTTTCAAGCTATATTTAAAAAGAAAATTGATTTATCTCGGCTAGTTACTCAAAAAAAGACGAGCAAAAAGGGTACTGTAAGTTTAGATAAACGCTAACAACATCCACGCGATTTCTGTTCTAAGAACGAATAGGCTTTTCAAAAATCTTGGTCCAAGTTAGCTGGGACACCCTGTATATGTATATATATGTATATATATATATATATATATATATATATATATATATATATATATATATATATATATATATATATATATATATGTATGCGTGTGTGTGCGTGTGTGTGTGTGTGTGTGTGTGTGTGTGTGTGTGTGTGTGTGTGTGTGTGTGTGTGTGTGTGTGTGTGTGTGTGTGTGTGTGTGTGTGTGTGTGTGTGTGTGTGTGTGTGTGTGTGAAAGTTGGTTCCCAAGTAGTGCATCCACTTTTCCAATAAAACTTTGCGGCTACCATAGATGCCTCTATCCTGAAGTCATCAATAAAGGGAAAATGAGACATCCACCTAGACGTAGCTAAGTGCTACAAAGGAAACCCATACGGGTTCCTCGAAAGAAAGGCCTCCTGTTGAACAAAAATTCGTCCTGGTCCGGGACCCGAACCTGGGACCACCGCCTTTCCGGGGCAGCCGCTCTACCATCTGAGATAACCAGGCGGCTAGCACATGGCAGGCGAAGTCGAATTTATCAATAACTCATAAGAAAAGGCAAGAGTTTGACGTAATAGTTCTGCGGAAACCCGGAAGGTGGAGAGAAGTAATGAATAAAGGGAAAATGAGACATCCACCCAAACGTAGCTAAGTGCTACAAAGGAAACCTATACGGGTTCCTCTAAAGAAAATCTTCGCAGTTGAAGAAAAATTCGTCCTGGTCCGGGATTCGAACCCGAGACCACCGGCATTCCGGGGCAGCCGCTCTGGAAATCTGGAATCTGGAACCAAACATATTATACTACGCTACCAATCTATCTCGGTCACATTCCCATACAGTAATTTGCCCCTTTGATTATCTTGACAATTCTAATATGCTAACTCCAAACCAACGTGACTAGACGGAAACTGCGAACTATTACGAGCTAGTCGAGAGAGTGCTCCATTTTCTTGATGCGTTAAACCAGAAAAACCACACTGACCAAATTTTTATTCATATTGCCACATCCAGTACGCGACACCTAGAGGAAGACGAAGCTCTCGCGCATTGTGGAAGAAGAAGAGGTCCCTGAGCGATCGTTTTTCAGTTGGCCTGCAATTAAAGTGTCCTGCCCTTTTTTTTTCAGTTCCTGCTGCTTGTGAATCGTGACACTGGTGGAGGTGCTGGGTAAATGTTTGGGACGCCTGTCAACAGCCCCACATCAAGCCCAGGACATTTTCCGCGTGTCGAAACACCCGTTCAACGGGCCAGCCGTCGCCAACTAGGCCTAAACCCAGAATTTGGTCTTTTACCAGGAAGTTTAACTGTTACCACGAGTGCCCAAGCCATGGCAGACCCAGGCCCTGCACAGGTGACTCTTTTGACTCCTCGATCTCATGTGAGCTTCCACGGCAGTGCCTACGAGGATGCAGAAGACTGGCTCGAGGAATACGAGTGCGTAGCCAAGTGTAATGAGTGGCTTGCAGGACAGAAGCTATCCCATGTGTATTTCTCTCTTGAAGACGGAGCCCGCACATGGTTCGTAAATCGCGAGGGAATTCGCGAGTTCCGCGGCCAGTTCCTCCATACGTTCGGGAGCACTGAAAGGCGAGACCGCGCGCAGCCTCTTCTCGAAACACGGATTCAAAAGCCGAATGAAACGGTTGCCATGTTCGCTGAGGACATGGCTCGTCTTTGTCGTCGTGCAGACCCCGATATGCCCGAGGCAAAAACACTCGGCCACCTCATGCGCGGCGTAAAGGAGCAGCTGTTTGCTATTCTTGTGCGGAACCCGCCGACAAGCGTCGATTAATTTATTAAAACATCGACGGCCATAGAGCGCGCGTTACACCTACGCAGCCACCAGTATGGTCACCTGACCATCACTGGACCGGCAAGCGCCGCAGCAGTGACGGTCACAGACGAGGGTTCCTTGCGCCGGCTGATAGGCAAAATCGTTCAGGAAGAAATTAAGAAGCTCACTGCCACGCCAAATGAATGCACAGCTGCGTCGGTGGCTGAAGCTGCGCGCCAAGAAATAAAGCAAGCGTTTGCAGCTCCCGAGCCAAATCCCCAGACGTGGCAGCCCAGCTACGCAGATGTTCATCGACCGATGGCGACACCGCAGTCACATTCCCAGACGTGGCAGCCCAGCTACGCAGATGTTGTCCGTCGACCGCCACCTCCGATGCCGACGCCGCAGTATCAGCAGCAGTCAGCACCGGCATCACCTTGGCACCATAGGGAACAATCGACGCGACCACCGCTTCGCAGAACCGACATTTGGCGCACAGCTGACTACAGACCCTTGTGCTTCCACTGTGAGGAAGCGGGCCACATCTGCCGTCATTTCCCTTATCGCGTCGAAGGGTACCAAGCGTTCTTATCCACTGCTCCTCGTCGTGCTTTTGACGGCAGCCGAGCGAACATCGACGCGAATTCGACGAGCTGACAAGCCGATCCTCCCGGTTACCGCTCGCGCTCCCCTTCTCCGGGACGTCGTATTCCAGCTGCAAGACGCAGTTCCACCGACGTGGCCCGAGGGCGATCTCCCAGCCCAAGCCGGGGAAACTGAAGGCCGCGACCTCAGGAGGGAAGCCCATTACCGCGTATCCCATTATCCCAGGATACCCATTACCGCGTATCAACAATTCTCTCGACAGGCTGAGGCATGCCCGCTACTTCTCGTCGATGGACCTCAAAAGTGGCTATTGGCAAATCGAGGTTAACGAGAGAGACAGAGAACAGACTGTTTTCGTAACGGCTGATGGGCTTTACGAATTCAAGGTCCTGCCTTTCGGTTTATGCTCAGCTCCAGCTACTTTTCAGCGACTCATGGATATGGTTCTGTGAGGCCTGAAGTGGCAGACATGCCTAGTATACCGCGACGACGTCATAGTTTTTTTCGGAAACGTTTGAGGAAAACCTGAGATGGCTGCTGGCGGTTCTACAAACGATCCGGTCCGCCAGCTTAACACTGAAAGCAGAAAAGTGTCGCTCTGGTTTCGAGGAACTCCAGTTCTTAGGTCATGTTGTGAGTCATCAAGGCGTCCGCCCTGACCCCGACAAGATCACGGCCGTCGCAAAGTTTCGAATGCCAACGGATAAGAAGGCAGTGAGGCGTTTCCTAGGTCTCTGCTTGTATTACCGAAGATTTATAGCCAATTTTTTACATATAGCTTCACCGCTAACGCGCCTTACAAGAGAAAACGTTGCCTTCGTATGGGGCGAAGAAGAACAAGCAGCGTTTAACGATCTCCGACAGCGCCTGCAAACATCTCCTGTACTGGCTCACTTTGACGAGGACGCTCCTACCATGACTCATACGGACGCTAGCAACATATGTCTAGGCGCTGTGATCGTGCAGTGGCAATTAAGACTCAGCCGAGAGAATCATTGCATACGCAAGCAGGATGCTCTCACGTGCCGAGTGTAATTACTCAACCGCAGAAAAGGAATGCCTTGCGGTGGTATGGGCCGTTATGAAGTTTCGCCCGTATCTCTATGGCCGTTCCTTCAGTGTTGTCAGCCATCATGACTCACTTTGCTGGCTGACTAACTTGAAGGATCCGTCCGGTCGCCTAGCGCGTTGGAGCCTAATGCCCGAACCACTGGCACACGTCGGCAAGCTTCGGCAAGCTTCGGCGCGCGCCGACAAGCGAACGCTTCGCTTCGCGTTGGTCGGAGGAAGAAGGCACGCAACCACTGGACAGAAGCTCTGACGCGCGCCGAAGCTCGCTCCTCGGCTGCGGCGCAGTGTCGCTGAACTATTTTGTCTTCATCCGTCAAAGTCCAGCCTAAAACAGCCTGCTGTAAACTAAGCTTGAAGCAATAAGTTAGTGATCTGTATGCGCTTTTAGATATAAGAAACACGTTTGAATAATGAATATACGCCTGCCGCAACAGCTTGTTTTTATTTTTGAAGTAACAATAGCGCACAAAATATCAACATCAGCACTCGCGCGTCGTCTGTCTGCAAGATCGCTTTGCAAACACCTGCACGACGATGCTATATGATATCAAAAACTGTTGTACCATTTCATTTTTGGTAGCTCATTGCACAGCCAACTAGGTAAGAATTAGGCGTGCAAGGTATCAGTGAAAAAATCTGTATTGGAAATATTGCCACGTAGTAGTGACGGTAAATAAATAGCGTCGACTCAATCGCAACGATAACGGCGAGCAATGTCGGCAATCGTCGAAAATCTCATCTGCGGGTCAAGCGCGTCGGTTTGCATACATCAGTCGTCGAAAGTCACAGCCTATTCGCTGGTGCCCGCGTGCCTTCCAGAAACTACGGGCGCTATAACGTAAAACTATTCCAAACTTTTCTATTCCAATTCTGCAATCAGGCCACTACGATTGCTCAAAAACTTTTTTGGACCACCCCCACTTCACCTGTCTGTCACGAGACGTCACGCAAACCGCGATAGCTCCCCATCTGATATGACGTGTACACACTGATTATGCATAATTTGGCCGAACGAAACAAAAATAGTTATTTCTGATTCGACGCCTTTTCGCCGATAGCCCTCGGCTATTGGTCAAAAGTTTTCGGGCTGCACCCACTTCACCTGCCTCTCACGCGAAGTCACAAAAGCGCAAAAACTTACCGCGTCAAATTGACGTGTACGCATTAAAGATGTATTACTATGCCGAACAAAAGTGAATTTTCTTCTGAATAGCCGCAGGCTGCCCCGTTCCGAAAGGAATAAAAGATGGCTGCCGCCGATCGCGCCGGCAGTGGCTACTCGCCCTTTCCGGAAAGCATGGGCTTATTTGTGTGTAATAAAGCTTCTTGCGTGGCTGTGTAACGTTTTCGAGAACTTTCGGCACGTTTACAACCTCGTTCTTCCAACTCTTCTTTGCTGAGGATCCGTTTTAGCGTCATTCTTAAGCTTCCGTCGCATGCCGCCGCGATTGTCGACGAGCCACCGCAAGCTAAGTAAGAGAAAGCGGACCAATCGAGACGCCGGCACCACCCTCTTCATCTGGTTATCGATATTCACTTCAGTGGCTCGGCCGCATCGAATCCCTCTCCTCTTGAGCATGCTCCTCGCCTCTTGTGAGCCAATTAGATAAGACAAGCCGCTCAGTGCGAGCAATGTTATTCGTTTTTCAAGCAAACAAAAGTGACCTCCTATGAACGAGGGAAGCATTTGATTGGTTTGTTCAGACAACCCTGCCAGGGACCGCCCGATGCTTGTGTCCGGGGTTACGCAAATTTGACGTCAGGAGATTGGAACAAAAACATATTGGAATAGATTTACGTTATACGGCCCTACTACACAATTCGTCTCGCGTATGCAATCAGATTAACAAGGTTCGTCGACAACAGACAGAACCATCGATAACATTCGCGAAACTTCCGATGCGTTCAGGCGCATCCTGCACCGAGCGATAACGGTTAACATTTTTTAGCCGGTGAAATACGGTAACCGGATACAGATAAAGCATCCGCGTCAATATAATTATGCTTGTTGGTCCATGAAAGAAACGTGAAAAACTGGGTTCTGAGAAAATCAGCAAAAAAGAATTGAAACACCTGTAGCACTCACAAAAAAAAAACTAGATTAGCTTAAATTTATGTAATTCGTAGCTTGTCTCCCCCCGATTCTTGATTCTGTCAAATCTAGCCCATGGAGCACTTCTATTATTCTAGGTTGTTCTGATGCATCAACACCGCATCCGGAGGCCTTTACATTGAGGGCATTGCTACAAAACATTTTCACAGTGTAAGGGCCATGTTCTATTGTAACTGGTTTCTACATGTCAAGTTTGTCTTTCTTTACATTAATGAAATGACATACCGTCAGATAATACAAGCTTGAGAATTGGAGGGTTTTAATAGGGGTCGTTCGTTGCCCTTTGCCAAGTCGTACTATTGAAGCGCTTTTTCTAATATATGGGAGAAGCTCATTTGCATAGTATAAAAATACATAAACAGGTTATTTTCACAATTTTTACACTTCGTCACCACAAAAAAAAAAATTGCAGTTTATTGTTTTCAGCCTGCTATGATGTTTTGACTTAGAAAGATATATTCAATTTGTTCTGCAAGGTACGCAATAATTGCTATGGCATATTATTTTATTGCCCAACACTGGATACAGTAGCCAGCCATTACTAAAACTCAAAAGCAATTAATAGCACAATGCATATGATCAGGCACATAGCATATTACTATTGCACTTTCTTAGTTCATGCCCTTTTTTTAATTGCACAAAAGCTACTGCACTGAAATAGTATACTAGTACATACTGACACTTGTGCTTATATTTATTCGGGCGACCACGTTTCGCCGCCTAACCAATCTTATCGCGCAGCGCGGGAAGCGCCTGTATGTATCCGAAGTTTATGGAAAGTTATCGATGCTTCTATCCGCTGTCTGCTGTCGCCGAACCTTGCGTTATCTTATTTCATCGCGTGACGCGAATGGTGTAGAACTTTGTGGAAGGCACGCGGGTCCCAACGATTAGTCTGGAACATTCGACGACTGATCTATAAAAAGCCGACGCGCTGGACCCGCCGATCAGATTTTCGACGATCACCGACTGTGTTCGCCGCTATCGTTGTGCTTTAAGTGTAGCCTGTCTTTGTGGGCACAGGTTCGCCCGATAAAAGCTAGTTTTGTCTTTCACAATATTGCTACTGTTCTTTAACGTCACTACCACGTGACAATACTTAAAAAGCGCGATTTTATACAACAATAATATTCAATCATTCAAATATTCAAAAGTGTACAGCCGCAGAAAATATTAAGAATTTGCTATTGTTTTGCGAGTTTTGTTAAGTTTACAAAATGTCAACTCCATGCGAAAACTTGCTAGAGGAACACAAAATATGAGAACATGTACTATTTCGTACTTTAAAAAGCATGAAAAGCACTTATCCAGCCACTTGAAAATTATGCCTGGTGCATGACATTGTAAAAAACAATGAAAGAAGTGAACCCGCTACGTACAACATACTGACTCGGAGTAAGAACACCCAGCCGTTTACCTTCCCACTCATTTTGCTAAAACATTCTGCACGTTATTCAAAATTGCAGCACAGTTCCAATAATAAGTGTTTCAAGATGCATGGAACAAATTCTAAATACCCTTACTTTCATCAGTGTTTTTGCTATTGATGCACTCTCCTGCTATGCACAATTGTGTAGACAGCATCTCAAAGGGTTAAGCTCTGCGGAAGAAATACCATCAACACCACAAGAAAGGGAAGGTTTAAGGCACTTCATACACTTGAAAACAAGGTTTTCATTGACTGATAGCGTACACATTGTGCCAGACAGAGAAGGAAGATTACTTGAAGCATATTTCACATCATATAGCAAACAGAAATGTTCTGCAAAGGCATCAGCAGTGTTCGAGACAACACCACTATTTTCATGAAGAGCACGTACATCCTTGGCACCCTTTTTAGAAGAGTGAAAGCACACAAAGCTCCAGAAATATTTTGAATTATGTGTCACGCTGGCTTCAACACAATCAATGTGGTCGTAGTGATGATTCTAATAATAATAATAATAATAATAATAATAATAATAATAATAATAATAATAATCTTAGTGGTAACTTGGCACTGTAGACTAAAAAGAAAGGCTGATGCCTGTATGATACAGCGTCTGATAACCAGCCATGTAGAGCAGGAATTTGCAAGATGCAAAAGACACCTTCCCCTCGACGTGCGCACACACGCACACACACACACACACACTTGCTCAATAACACAGCACGGCACACGCGCACACATTCGACGGGTGCACAACACGGAGGAGTGTCAATTCAGTCTGGTTCCAAGGAAGGAGAATCGAAATGGCCAAGGGGGGTGGAGAGAAAGCTCTGTATGCCAGATATAATCATGTAGTTGTGGTGTCGGGCCATAGAGACGCGATGAGGGCTCAGGCTGTGCTGACCACTTGTTCATACGAACTGAAGAAAGATGAGTGCTGTTCAGAAAGCCGTCAAGCACCCTGCAGTATAGACTAGTGAAATGTTGCACTGGCATTGCAGGGTGCGCTACTTGAGGGGTTTTAGGCAATCCTCGTATCCTGGCATGAGCTTGGGACAACCGAAAAGACAGGAGTAGAGGGTGCGTGTTGTCCGGTGCTGAACAAGCTTAAGTTTGTTAGCGTCGCGAGTTTGGCACGGGAACTATACTGATGAGCACTACTCAAGTTGTGACAGAATGATAGAAGCGTAAGTGCTCGGAAAACCTTACGTCATCAGGGAAGGGAGACACGGGACACAAACTCAAGAATGGGCCGGTGCTTAGATACAGTGCTGGTGACATATGCGGAAAAGTTGAGAGAAGAACTAAATGTTACATCCAGAATGGGAAGGGCCCGAACCGTCTTTATGGAGGTGCCTGCAATGAAGTAGGTTGGACGTGCAGCAGCTTTATTGTGGCTGATACACATGGCAGCACTTTGTGCAGTGCTACTACGAAGTTTGTTATTTTAGGCCCAGTCGTTCACCTTTACGGAATGTATTTATTGCAAGCCCATATGCTGTGCATTGGCATATTGTTGTTGTGGAAGTGTTAACTTCTCAGTCAAACACATTCTGCGCAGATGCATTAGTAACTTGGTTTTGAATGATATTTGTCCTGACTACAATTTATAGTATCGCAGCAAGAAACATTTTAGTAGAAGCTGATGGGATTCCAGCAGTATAAGCATGCCGACTGCACAAAACACTGATGACACCTTTTCACCTTCCCCACAATGCACTCACACCATCTGCACTTTCCATAAACAAAAAGTGAGATAAAAAATCAATTACAGTTTCATTGAATCAGTACTTGCTGCTTCTGAAGCAGGCATCGAAGCAATCATGGTATACGCTGCTACATGCATAGGTCTTGCATGATGCAGGTCCTGCTATGCACTGCACACGGGGCACACTTGCAAACAGATAATTTCTTTTTGCAGTGCTCAAGTATAAGGACACATTGACTGAAACATGACTGCGTTGTCACGTATGCTTCAGTGCGTCAGTGTTCTTGATTGCTACACGAGCGATTCATGCCCAACTAGCCCAAAAGACGGTTGCACTTGAAAGAAGTGAGCAAAGGAGTACAGTGAACTTGTACTGAACTGGATTCACATGCCGAATAGAAGGGCGAAGTGTCAGCTGAAACGGGCGGCACGGCTGATTATATAAGTACTTCCCATAGTTCGGCTACTAGGGTCTTTCGCTTTCGGAAGTTATCTTTTCCACTGGAAACAGCGCAGAGCTTGCCCGTTAAACTTGAGTCACCCGACACCACACGAAACATGCCGCGGTTGACCACTCCAAGGTCCACTCGGTTCATTCACCACATCACACATCACACAAAGTCAGGAGTGCCATATTTTAAATCACTGCAGCACAAAACGGACCTGAAAATTAATTTCCTTCGACAGAGTTTCTCAGCTGAGTTCGTTCACTCGCCAGTTACGAACTCGATGGACGCGCTAGGCCTGCGCGTAACGTAAACAACATAGGCGATAGGCGAGTGCTGATTATCCAGACTTCGGAGCTCGTAAACATGTTTCCATTCGTTTTGAGCACAACAAAATACACCTACAACAAGCACAGACGTTGCGGAAATCGTGATTCGGTTGGCTGTCGGCGTCGTTCGAAGTCGCTTCGGATCCACGTCGCACTGCCACAACCCACGGTCGTCGGTCGGTCGGTCGTGTCGGCCTACTATTACAACACTGTCTTTCAGGAACACTGTCGCGCGCGTCATGCGTCCAAAGAACTCGGACGATCGTTGGTGCCGGCGCCTTCGCATGGGCGGCCATTATAGGCATAGCAGCCGGAGGCTTCGCAGCCTCCAATTGGTTGACGCCTGCGACGCGTCGCAGCCTCTCATTGGTGCACGCCGGCGCAGCTTCGCCTCGAATCGGCAGTAGACATAATCGCTGCGCGTCGTCACGCTTCGCCGTGTTCCCGACCGACGCTTTTGACGCGTTTGACGCTTCGGCGCGTGCCGAAGCTTTCCAACGCGTGCTAGTGGTTGGGGTATAAGGCTTCAAGAATTCGTTATGACACTGGTGTACAAGTCCGGACGAAAGCACTCCGACGCCGACTGCCTTTCAAGGTCACCGATTGAGCAGGAAGTCACAGAAGATGACGAAGGCATGGCTTTTATAGGTGTTCTAGACACGGCCACGATTGCTCGTCAGCAGCGGGAAGATAACGAACTGATTCCGCTTATTGAATTTTTACAAGGCCGGATTACAAGCGTGCCCAAAACATTTGCAAGGAGCTTGCTGTCATTCTGCTTCCGTAATGATGTTCTTTACAAGAACTTCTCTGCAAGTGGAAGCGGCCGCCTACTTGTCGTCCCAACGTGCCTCCGTAATGAGGTCTTGCAAGCCTGCCACGATGAACCGACATCTGGCCACATCGGCCAGATTACTGGCCAAGGCTTGCCACCTGTGTGAAACATTACGTGCGCACGTGCCTCGATTGTCAGCGACGCAAACCATCACATACGAAACCAGCTGGGCTAGTACAACCAGTCCATGTGCCTACGACCCCATTTGCCGAAATCGGGATGGACGTTCTCGGACCATTCCCGACTTCCAACACTGGCAATAAGTGGGTAATAGTTGCCACCGATCACCTCACACGCTACAGCTACACGCTACAACCCTACAGCTAGAATAGAACTGACAGAACTTTCGAAGTTAATCAACAAGCGTAAGACAGCAGACATAAGGAAGTATAATATGGATAGAATTGAACAAGCTCTCAGGAACGGAGGAAGCCTAAAAGCAGTGAAGAAAAAACTAGGAATTGGCAAGAATCAGATGTATGCGTTAAGAGACAAAGCCGGCAATATCATTACTAATATGGATGAAGTAGTTCAAGTGGCTGAGGGGTTCTATACATATTTATACAGTAGGAGTGGCACCCACGATGATAATGAAAGAGAGAATAGTCTAGAGGAATTCGAAATCCCACAAGTAACGCCGCAAGAAGTAAGGAAAGCTTTGGGAGCTATGCAAAGGGGAAAGGCAGCTGGGGAGGATCAGGTAACATCAGATTTGTTGAAGGACGGTGGGCAGATTGTTCTAGAAAAACTGGCCACCCTGTATTCACAATGCCTCATGACCTCGAGCGTACCGGAATCGTGGAAGAACGCTAACATAATCCTAATCCATAAGAAAGGGGACGCCAAAGACTTGAAAAATTATAGACCGATCAGCTTACTGTCCGTTGCCTACAAAGTATTTACTAAGGTAATTACAAACATAATCAGGAACACCTTAGACTTCCGTCAACCAAAGGACCAGGCAGGATTCCGTAAAGGCTACTCAACAATAGATCGTATTCACACTATCAGTCAGGTGATAGAGAAATGTGCGGAATATAACCAACCATTATATATAGCTTTCATTGATTACGAGAAAGCGTTTGATTCAGTCGAAACCTCAGCAGTCATGGAGACATTGCGGAATCAGGGTGTAGACGAGCCGTATGTAAAAATACTGAAAGATATCTATAGCGGCTCCACAGCCACTCTAGTCCTCCATAAAGAAAGCAACACAATCCCAATAAAGAAAGGCATCGGGCAGGGAGATACGATCTCTCCAATGCTATTCACAGCGTGTTTACAGGAGGTATTCAGAGACCTGGATTGGGAAGAATTGGGGATAGGAGTAAATGGAGAATACCTTAGTAACTTGCGATTCGCTGATGATATTGCCTTGCTTAGTAACTCAGGGGACCAATTGCAATGCATGCTCACTGACCTGGAGAGGCAAAGCAGAAGAGTGGGTCTACAAATTAATCTGCGGAAAACTAAAGTAATGCTTAACAGTCTCGGAAGATAACAACAATTTACAAAAGGTAGCGAGGCAATGGAAGTGGTAAGGGAATACATCTACTTAGGGCAGGTAGTGACGGCGGATCCGGATCATGAGACGGAAATAATCAGAAGAATAAGAATGGGCTGGGGTGCGTTTGGCAGGCATTCTACGATCATGAACAGCAGGTTGCCATTGTCCCTCATGAGAAAAGTGTATAATAGCTGTGTTTTACCAGTACTCACGTACGCGGCAGAAACCTGGATGCTTACGAAAAGGGTTCTACTTAAATTGAGGACGCCGCAACGAGCTATGGAAAGAAGAATGATAGGTGTAACGTTAAGGAATAAGAAAAGAGCAGATTGGGTGAGGGAACAAACGCGCGTTAATGACATCTTAGTTGAAATCAAGAAAAATAAATGGGCATGGGCAGGACATTTAATGAGGAGGGAAGATAACCGATGGTCATTAAGGGTTACGGACTGGATTCCGAGGGAAGGGAAGCGTAGCAGGGGGCGACAGAAAGTTGGGTGGACAGATGAGATTAGGAAGTTTGGAGGGTCAACATGGCCACAATTAGTACATGACCGGGGTAGTTGGAGAAGTATGGGAGAGGCCTTTGCCCTGCAGTGGGCGTAATCAGGCTGATGATGATGATGATGATGATTTAGCCTGTCGTCGCTTAGATTGCGAATCATTGCGTTCGTGAACTGATCTACCTCTGGGGTCGTGTTTTTCCTGAAGGAGTGTGCCGCTGCATAAACCTCTTCAAAGGTTATGGGGGCGTCCAGTTCTGGTTGGTCCTGACCTTCGTAAACGGGCTTGGTGGATTGCCCGGTCGGAACTGTTCCTACGTATATCTGTTTAATTTTGTCTATCATGTCAGCTTCTCGACCTTCAAACTCGTTTTCAAGCATCTTGAGTGTGCGATTCGCGACTGTTTTTGTTCCTCCCGGGTCAATCATACTTCGAAGAATGCGCCATGTTTTCTTTGTAGTCGACGTGCCCCGAAGCGAGTCGCTGAACTGACGCCAATTGGTGTCGCTTAACTTCTGTGCGTATTCGTTAGCTTCTTGCGCTAGCTGAGCTATCCGTATCCTGAGTTTGCGATTAAGCTTCTGCCTTTTCCATCTTTTTGTGAGGCCTCTCCGGGCTTCCCAGAGATACAAGAGGTGACGATCCACGGCTGGAGCCTCCGTTGTCGTTTCAATTGTTTTTGTGACCCTAGGGTGAATAACTCTGATCCGCTCGACCCATTCTCCTACGTCTGTTATGCTGCCGATTGTTTTCTGTTTTTCACGAAATTTGGTCCAGTGGGATAGCCTTGCCTTGCCAATAGCTCTTCGAATCCTGGCTGCATTACCCGATATGCTTAAGATATAGTGATCGCTCCCTAGGTTTTCACCTAGGTTCGTCCATCACGTCTCACTTTCGTTGTTGGTGAACGTGAGGTCGGGAGAAGTGTCCTTGGACACACTGTTCCCGATTCGCGTTGGGAGATCCGGTTGAGTTAGCTGGAAAAGTCCGTAGCGCTCTACAACGTCTGCTAACAAGATGCCCTTGGGATTGTCTCTACTGTAGCCCCAGTTTGAGTGTTCTCCGTTAAAGTCGCCTAACAATATTAATTTGTCCCTACCTTGAGCGAGTCGCACCGCGGTGGCCACCACGTTTTCGAAATCCGCCTGTTTTTCTCTGGGAGAACTATAAACGTTGACAATAATTGTTTTAGGTTTGCCCCTTTTCTGCGGCCAAATCGTGATTATGTGGTGCTAAATAGGTTCCCGAAAAATAATTTATACTAATCGCGACATTCTTCTTGGCAAACGTGGCTACTTGAGGGTAATCTGGGTGAGCATAAAGTTCGTATCGTTTGAGTTTTTGATTTTGTTTCGCTATTTCCTGCATACAGATAACGTCCGGAGGGTTTGGCGCCAATTCTATGTAGTGCGTGAAATGAGCCAATTTAGTGCGTAGCGTGCAGCAATTCCATTGCCAGATTTCGATGTGTCCGGTCTTTGTGTTGTTTACCATATTATCCATGGATATTACTGTCACAATCAGTGTGCTGTATAGCTTTCGGTGTCCTGGTAGGAGCTCCCGGACTTTCACTGACCCTCTTTCGGCGGACGGCTGCGGCTTTTGTTTGCTTATCCTCTACCATTTGCTTGAGTTTGTGTAGCTCTGCGAACATTAGTTGCATGCTTTGTGATAACTCTTCCAGCGTTACCGATTGAGCGCTGGAGGCGGTACTTTGTTGCAGTGATGTCTGCGGTGGTGATTTGGAAGTGTGGTCTGCAATTTGTATAGGTAGCTGTGATGTGCTGTTGTTTGCCATGCGCTTAAAAGCTTCAAACTCGGCTCGTAGCTCGGCTAAATTGTTTCGAAGTATTTTGGTTTCTTCTACTATTTTTTGTACTCTGGGTTTTGTGTGAATGGTGTAGGTGTATTCTTAGC
This sequence comes from Dermacentor andersoni, assembly GCF_023375885.2. Classification (NCBI taxonomy): domain Eukaryota; kingdom Metazoa; phylum Arthropoda; class Arachnida; order Ixodida; family Ixodidae; genus Dermacentor; species Dermacentor andersoni. Next base: position 16,538,984 of record NC_092814.1, read on the forward strand.
ATTGGCAGTGGGAGATCCGACTTGCGCCCAGCACACCTGATTATTTTGAGGGGGGCTGCATGCCAGTAGGATCCCTGGTGACTTGCTTCTTGGGGCCTCCTTCTTTTTGTCTGATGTTGCTGCTGAGGCAACTTGGGTGGGGATATCGAGATCGGCTCCGCGACGGCGAGCGGGTTCTGGAGCGGCTGCGACGATCCATCGCCGGAAGGAACTCCAACTCGGAGTCCTCGTCTTCGGTGGCGAACCACCGTAGCTGGGTCCCTGACTCCAGTCCCTGCGTTCGGATACGTAGGTTCGATCGAGCACGTCAGAAGGGGTGTGTGCTTCTATCCCGTGGATTACTGCCGGCGTCGTTTCTTCTCCTGCCGTAAAGTACGCATTGACCGGGTGTTGTCGTCCGTTGATGTTCAAGGATTTAATGGCTTGCGTGACCTTGGCCGTATCCCGATTCAGGGTGGATATCACTGCAATGTTGGAAGCTGACTTGATTCTTAGAATAAAATTGTTGTCGGTGGTTCTGTCCTGGCACGCCTCCATGACGGCTCTTGCCAGGGCCTGACTGGTAACATTCTTGAGTGGTATCCCTTGGCGTGGTCTGATGACTACCTTCAGGTCACTCTTCGGTAGCGGCGGAATACGCTTGAATAGGGGGCGCCCGCGATGCGTCACGAGTTTGGATGAGTTGGTAATTGGACCAGATGGCAGTGCGCTTTCTTGCGCGGAGCGTCGCTCCTGAGCAAGATTTTTCTTTTCCTTCAGGGAAAGAACGCGCTCCCATCCGGCTTCTGCTGTCATTTCGTCAGCCACGGTAGCGGTTTGCATGTTGTTGTTGATCGTAGCTGCCTTATTGCATTCATTGTGCGGTGGTGCATCACCCACCTGAGATGCAGTGAAATCCATCTGTTCTTCAAGTCGCGACGTTGTAATAAGTCGCGGGTTCGATGTCGCAGCCGGAGTTCTTAAGGCCGCCATGGTGGGCGAGTGCGCACTCGCCCACCGGCGCCAGCGCTGCTCCCCTAACTGAAGTTAGGCTTAGCAGCTCGCCACGTCCTGAAAGTGGAAAATCGGCCGTCAAACGCTGAAATATGGTCCGACTGACCTGCAGTTGGGCTCCACAGGCGCCGGACCACTTCTTGGAGATGGTGGTGATCGTTTCGGGCCGGTCCCAGAAGGTGGTCCAGCCGAAAAACAAACATGCGTAACCCGATGTGAGCGCAGCCGTTTTGAACGGTGTCTTCTTATTCTTCCTCAGCCAGAGCTGATAGAAAAACTTGAGGATCTTGGCAGTGACAGGACTGTATTAAAATATATTAAATCATACCTCTCTAGTAGAAAACAGTTTGTCGACTTCAACTGTGCAGAATGGCGTATTGTAAAGCTAACGCGAAGTGTCCCCCATGGATCTGTGCTCGGCCCTGTCCTGCAGGTTTTCGTGCTATGTTGGCGATATCGAAGATTTGGTTTCAACCAACGTAACAGTTTGCTTATTCGGAGGCGATTGTCTATTATATTAAAAAAGAATGCATTACGGAAATTATGTTGCACGTCCTTTACCGTACGTAACGAACGTGTGCTAATCGTACGTAAAAAATGAACGCGCGAACGCGGTCCTTGTTTTACCTGGATTTGCTCTTAGACAGAAGCGTCCTACTTATTATCGAGAAGTTGAGCCTTATACACGAGATAGACACCAGGGTATTTTTGATAATGGTGATTGAAATGCATGAATAAAGGTTATTGTGTTTTAATTTGGCACAGGAGCCCCGCAGAACGGTTACTACCTTTTCTAGTGAGTCACTTTTACGAACGCTACCTTTACTAGCGGCAGTTACTATATACGCGTCAAATGACAACCATATTTTTTGCTACGAGTGTGAACTAAGTGTTTTGCATGATATTATAGTTTTAGTTGATCTGATGCGCACGCATTGCGGAATGCGGCAGCGCGTGCCGCGACAAGCCGCGAAGTAGGCGTGGCCTCGAAACTTACTGCGCAACACGAAATGAAAGTAAAAGCGCTCGTTTTGTGCAGCCAAATGTGCTAGCCGGATGTCTAGCAAGATTAGCGACCACTTTGCGGAAACGAAGAGCATCGATCGCTAGAACAAACAGGGCGGCCGCTCGCGTTGCGACGCGTGCTATGTATGCGCAGTGCTTCTAGGCGCGCAGTGCTAAAACTGGCGCCGACGCGTGTGGCTCGCGGGCCGCGGAACAAAAATAGCCCCGCAAGGACGCATTTGGACAAACGCCGCTGGAAAGCTGCGGAAGCATCTTGCCTGCGAGGGCGATGCGTAATGCAGAAGGCACGGTGTTTGTGTGTTTCCAAGAAGAAATGGGCAATGCCCACCAGCAATGTATCACGAGAACATTAAATTGATACAGGCGGATGGGCTCTGGTAAGACCCACAATGCGTGTGGCGTGAAACTACGCAGTCATTAAGCATATTTACGCGAACGTGGCTCTGATCGGCGTCTTCCCGCTGACTGTGCTTGCACCTTAACGTTGGCCGCGCGCCGTCAGGTGCTTCCGCGCGCCACTAGACTTTCGTCAATGGAGATGGTTAATTTAGAAACGATCGATTCGGGGAGCTCTCGCAATTGTTCAATTAACGGTTATGTCACTGACGTCTTACGAGTAGTGTAACATATAATAAAAACACTAAACTTGAAAAGTAAATTTCGCACTTTTGTAATGTATCTTGGGCGAACTCACGTAGTGGTTACAAATTGCAAAGTCTGTAGTGTCTGTACGTGTACAAAATTTGTACCTACGGTGTCAAAATAGGACAAAATTAATTACATTGGCTCCTTGCACTTGCAGCAATAGCTTGCAGATTTCATCATCTCGTACATGCCACGCGGCGTACATCCGCTACAGGAAAGCATGTCGGAATATACGGTAAATATAGACTGCGCAATGTGAATAAAGGCTCGTAAGATAACTGTGCTGAATCCGGCCTTTTGTTCTATGGTAAAAGCAACACATTCGCGCACCGTAAATATAATTCAGCGCACGCGCGCTTTCTTACGAAAATAGTTACCCAGTTGCCCTACGCCAAGGTGACCGCTTTGGATTATCTTAATTGGATGTCAAATGCGGATGAGGAGCGGATTGCCTTGTCAATTTCAGCTGAGGCAGGAAAGCTGGTATAAATACCAGGAAAGTATTATGCAGTGTATCTTCTTTTTACCATAATGTTTCTACAAAATTATGCCGCCGTAATTTGTTTGCGTGGTTAAGAAGCAGCGTGCGATCACTACCAGTGAGTGTAGATGACGCGCGCGTAGGTTATCCGCGCATTGCGTTAGCAGCGAAAGCATGCATGTCACCTTCGTCAGCTGTGCTATCTTCTCGGCCATCTTCGTGAACAACTCGGGTGACATGCAGTCCGCAGGCATCTTCATGTCGAGCAGCACAGCGTGCGGCCGGCGGGCCCGGGACTTCGTCGCTGGGGGTCCCTTGGCGCTTTCTCCGCCAGATGTCGCCACCACACTAGTCTTTCAGCCGTCGCATCTGTCCTCACTCGCGCCACTTAGCGGCTATTATTGGAAGCGCATCATAGGCGGTAATTGATAAATATTACGGACTTGAGGAGGATGCTGCCATCGCATGGCCTGTATTTCACTTGTGATCTAGCATTCATATAAATAACCCCATGGTATATTAATTAAAGTTAAATTATGGGGTTTTACGTGCCAAAACCACTTTCTGATTATGAGGCACGCCGTAGTGGAGGACTCCGGAAATTTCGACCACCTGGGGTTTTTAACGTGCACCTAAATCTAAGTACACGGGTGTTTTCGCATTTCGCCCCCATCGAAATGCGGCCGCCGTGGCCGGGATTCGATCCCGCGACCTCGTGCTCAGCAGCCAAACACCATAGCCACTGAGCAACCACGGCGGGTCATGGTACATTCCTTTCGCCAGCAAATAGTTAGAACGCTGTGAAAATTCAGCAGCACACAAAGCAGCTTTCACATGGACATTTCTAAAAACCAATTACATATTTATATAATTATTTCAAATAACCTCAAATGCAAATGTTTTGTAGAGGGGAGGGTTACAAAGGAACGGTAAGCTGTACAAAGTTATACGAAAGAAACGGTAATGCAAAGGCTATTAAGCAGAATACAAGAAAATAACGACAAAACTAAAGACAAAAAGCGTGATACAACCAAAATGACTCGCAATATGACACATTTAGTTACAATGAAAAAATGCAAATAAGCATTGTCTGGACAAAGCATGATCCGTGATGGAAACAAGATTGACAGGAAGGTGGTTCCAGTCACGTGAGGTATTCGGTATGAAAGAGTGTAGAAATATCTTGGTGAGAGAGGATGCCCACCCTACTTTATTAATGCGGTCAACCCGCGATTAAAGGTACCTAGGTGGAGGGGTGAGCTCAGCGTGTAGTTGATGATGATGAAGTAAGCATAAGCGAAAAACTTATTTGCTTAGCGATAATTCAGACAACGCTAAACAGGCTTTCATAGCTGTTATGCTGGATGTACGAAAATAAGTGGCTAACTATGAAACGTGTGGCGTTATTCTGTATCAGTTCATTCTGTAAGTGCATTAGTAAGTATTTATTTATTTTTATTTATTTACATACCTACTTCGCCCATTGGGCATTACAGTAGGGAGGACAGATAATCAATATAAAATACAAGATTGCACATTCTTAAAAGGTTAAACACTTCAGACCATGGGTACAATACTAATCATACATGTGTTACATTTTAAGGGAGCGCATGAGACAGCACAAAGAACAAGTTTCGCCCAGGTAACAAGATACACTTATTTTCACAGCACGTTGGCTAACATTGCAAAACAAACATCAAAGAAGATTACAAATGGCGAGTGCATTTTTATCTGCAAACATATGCTTGGAGAGCAGTGGGGAATGCGACATCAGAATTAGTTCAGGAGGCAGCAGGTTCCATTCGTGGATTGTACGGGGAATAAAGGAGTTTTGGTATGTTGCTGTGCGCGCGCATATTTCTTTTATCTTAAGTAAGTGGTCGCGGCGCCCAGATATGTATGTTGGTGGTTGTAGATAAGTCTCTTTGTTTAGTGGTGTGCGATTGAAGACGATATCTCGAAGGAAAGAGAGGCGGGAAACAACACGGCGTAGCGAAAGATCTTCTAAACATATGTGCCGTTTTATTTCTGTGATGCTGCTTGGAAATGAGTAAATGCCGGTTATAAAACGGGCCGCACGTTTATGTATCGCTTCTAAGCTATTCACAAGAATTTGTGTATGCGGGTCCCACACAACAGACGCGTATTCGAGAATCGGGCGAACGTTGCTTAAGTAAAGTGTTCTCTTGACATCTAGTGGCGCGTGCCTAAAGTTCCGTTTGATAAAATTAAGTACTCGCCCTGCTTTTAAAGTGATGCTTTGAATGTGACGATTCCATGTCAGATCGGCGGAAAATGTGACACCTAAGTATTTAGCTTCGCGTGTTTCTGATAAAGGGGAGCCATTCAAGTAATACTGTGTACGGATTGGTTGCCGCTTGCGGGTGAAACAAATATGCTTACATTTTGAGACGTTGAGGGACATAAGCCACCTGTCACACCATGAAGAAATTTTATTTAGGTCTGTCTGTAATGCTACTCGGTAGGAATCATTATTAATTTCTCTGTAAAGGACGCAATCGTCTGCGTACAGCCGGATTTTCGAAGTGATTCCTGTGCCAATGTCATTTATATATATAAGAAATAAAAGAGGACCTAAGACGGAACCCTGCGGAACGCCAGAAGATACGCATGCATATTCTGATTCTGTACCATTAATTACCACTCTTTGTAAACGACCTGTCAAGTAGTTTTTGAGCCAATAAAGTATTTTTTCTGGTAAACCAAGAAGTGAAAGCTTATGAAGTAAGAGAACATGGGACACTTTGTCAAACGCTTTCTGGAAATCTAACAGTATGCCGTCTGTTTGTAAACCTTTGTCAAATGATGTGAATATGTCATGGGTAAATTCCACTAACTGAGTTACGCATGAGTGACCAGCTCTAAACCCGTGTTGGTAAGGAACAAAGAAACTGTTGTTTTGAAGGTGGGAAAAGATGTTAGTGTAAATTATGTGCTCCAGGGTTTTGCAACACACAGAAGTTAAGGATATAGGTCTATAATTCATGACACTGTCACGGGGCCCGCTTTTATGAATCGGAACAATGTCGCCCATCTTCCAGTCTTCAGGTAATTCTGAGGTTTCAAGAGATTTGCGGTACAGTACTTCTAGATACCTTGATATGATATATGCGCAGGATTTCAAAACAAAATTCAGTATCCTATCTGGACCTGGTGCCGAGTGTGGCTTTAATATTTAGAGAAGGCTGACTATTCAGAAGTAGTGTATATCAATATCCGGCATATCATCAAGCGCGTTGCTCAAGAAGACTGGAAGATGTTGAGGTACTAGTGTTGAATACACAGAAACAAAGTAACCATTAAAACAGCTTGATTTATCTCTATCATTAGTAACAGCTGCACTATTGTGGATTATTGGAGGGATACCAACATCGTCTTTACTGTTTGATTTCACTAGTTTCCAAAGTTCTTTTGGATTTTCTTTTATTCTAGAACCAAGAGAGTCGAAATACCTCTTTTTTCTTTCTGCGATTTTCATCTGGATTTCAGAACCAAGTTGTCGAAGCTTAGAAAATTGCAGTGAATCGGGCTTTTATCTATACCGTTTGAACATACGATTCCTCTTATTAAGTAGCACCTTTATGGGTTTATCAAACCAAGGTTTATTTTTTCGGTGTTTCACAGAAAGATGTTTAGATGGAATGTGCAAGTCAATGAGCTGTAAAAGTTGTTCCTTGAACAGCAGCCATAACTCGGAGACAGATACAGTGCTGCTTTGTTCTGAGAAAGTATCGAAGTTTGACTCAAGCGTTTCAGAAATACGAGAGTAATTTCCGCTATCAAAGAAATAAACTTTTCTGGGTTTCGGTCGCGGTATGTACGGCTTGGGAGCAACGAGACGGGCAACCACTGCATCATGGTCGCTTATTCCGGGAACTATGGAAACAGATTGCAGCAACGACGGAGAGTTTGAAATCAGAAGATCTAAGATGGAAGCGGCATTGGCATGGCGACGTGTTGGTCCCTCCACGAATTGATAAAGACCATGTGTTGCGAAAAGATCGTAAAAAGCCGACGACAAGGATGAGCACGAAGGAAGTACTGGCAGCTTATTAATCCACTGCGCATCTGGCATATTAAAGTCACCACCGACGAGAAGGTAATCAGTTGAGACCGTAAGTAATAAATGGGAAAGGGTATTAAAGGTACGACTGCTGTTGTCATTAGGCGGACGATAAAATGCTCCAACTGTAAGCTGTTTGCTATGTTCTAGAACAACTTTGCACCAAACAGATTCACAGGTGTTATCCCCCAAGTCAACTATGAAACTTGGCAAGCTGTGCCTGACCAGAACAAAAACGCCCCCACCGTGCGTATTGCGGTCTTTGCGATAAGCCACGTATTCCGCAGGAAATACTTCAGAGCTGGAAATCGATTCATCCAACCAAGATTCAGACCCGATAACAATGTCAGGGCCAAAAGATGATACGAGCCCTGTTAACTCGTCGGTTTTGTTCTTGACGCTTCGGCAATTGATAAGCATAACGTTTACCAATGAAGGACGGCACGGCACATGCTCAACGGAGCGGCATCGTGGAACGCTGACGGAACCGTTAACTTCAGTAACAGGGATCGCTCGACGCCGTTTCAAGTTCACTTTTTTTGCACCACGATATTATCATTATCAGCGTCGTAAATGAAGTTTCGTCCGTCCATACGAAGCTTATCGTGCCTTATTTTGTACGAGGAGGACCGAGCCTTTGCAAATTCGGAAAGTTTCCTGCGGGCTAAGCGTACTGAACGAGAGAAGTCTTCCCTGATGGAAATGTCACTTGTCTTCAACTTCGGACCCGCCCCCAATACCGCATCTTTATCTTTGAATCTAACAAAGCGAACAATTATGGGGCGGTTTTTATCTTCACTGTAAGTGCCCAGTCTATGCGCTCGATCAATGTTTAGGGGGTCAAGCGATACACCTAGCTTAGTAGAGCAGAACGCAACAACAGTTTCTTCGGCTTGCTTCCAGGTTTCCAACGGGTTATCCTCAAAACCAAAAAAGAGAAGGTTGTTCCTACGTAGCCTATTTTCGGAATCATCCGTGGAAGCTTTCAAAGCAGCGATTTCTGCAGACGCGGCCTTCGAAGCGGCCGAAAAGTTACGGGAGTGCGAGCATCCTTGCTCTAGAATGTCGACACGTTCCGTCAAGTTCTTCACTTTTTCGTCGGTGGCATATTGTTTAGTCCGTATGTCCACTAAATCCGACAAAATTCTTTCTTGACCTGACTGAAGCTTGGTAAGCATCTGCAAGACAGCAGAGATATCCCCTGCGTCGGTCTGAGTACTGGATTCCTGAACGCTATCAGGGCCTGGGTTCGACTCCACGTCGCCTGACAAAGCTAACAGCAATTGTGACAACGCAACATGGCACACCGCGGACGTACAACGGTTAACAAACCAAAACAGCCAGTCCTTGGTGTCACTGATCACTGATATCACTGATATCACTGATCACTGATATCACAGTCAGGATCCCAAACAGACGCGGCACATTCTAATTTGGGGCGCAAAGGGTTTTATAAACAAGCAATTTTTGTTCTTTTGGAGACTTACTAAAATTTCGACGTAAGTATCCTAGCATTCGATTTGCGTTATTAATTATAGCGGTGACGTGAGTTTTCCATGTTAGATCAGGCGTTATATTGATTCCGAGATATCGATACTATGAAACTTGTTCAAGCGTACAATATTTAGGTTTATAAACTGGGCGGCGTTCGTTTGTGCGAGAAACGCGCATTACTTTGCATTTATTAACGTTTAATTCCATAATCCACTTATCGCACCAGCGCAGTATGGAATCTAAGTCAGATTGTAATATGCGTTCATCATGCTCACTGCTAATTGTGCGATATATAACACAATTATCGGCGTAAGGGTGAATATTAGCACAACTTGGTAGACCATGAATGTATATTAAGAAAAGCAATTCGCCTAAAACTGAGCCCTGAGGCACGCCAGATCGAGCATATGATGGTGAAGAATCGTGATAGTCAAGCGTGACATATTGAACTTTATTGGTAAGAGAGTATTCTAGCTATGTTAGTAATTAATTATCTAAGTTCAGTGCTGAAAGTTTAACCGTAAGATGCGCGTGGCATACTTTATCGGACGCTTTGGCGAAGTCTAAATATATGCAGTGACCTTGGGAACTTCCGCCCAGGATGGTGTGCAAGCGATGAGTGAAAAGTTGTAGTGAGTCACATGAGTAGGATCGGCGGAAACAGTGTTATGCACCCGTGAAGAAGTTATTTCAGCTTAAGAAATTAAAGATGTTAGAATACAGTATATGCTACATAATTTTTCAAAAAATGCTCGTTAATGAAATTAGGCGGCAGTTAAGAGGACAGCGCGTGCTACCAGATGTATGAAGAGGAACCACCTTACCAATCTTCCAGTCCGACGGTAAGCAACCATAAAGAAGTGGTTATTGAAAATTCTTAGTAAGGAAAAGAGCTGAGCACATCTTGGTTTTAGAAATTTTGAGTTGGTGTTACCTACGCCACAAGAGGAAGCAATTTCAGAGAGTGGATTACCTTTACTATACCAGCATATTCTATCGTAACAGGAGACATAGGGGTAAGAGTTCTGTGAGAAAAAGCGCGAAGCTCGTCTGGATAATGAGAGAAAAAATTACTAGTGATAGCTCTATTAAATATGAGAAGGCAATCAGCTGATTGTATGGGTTCGCCTGAATCATCATTCAAAGATATCGGGTAGCTTTCATCGACCTTAAAGGGAAACTAAAGGCAAATATTAAGTCAAGCTAAAGTGATTGATTAGTGCTAGAGAACCTCTAAGGCGTCAATATTATCGCGAACAGGGCCTTAATAATCGAGAAATCGAGGTAAATCCAGGACACGCTTAGAGAATCCCCCGGGACATTCAAGCACTTGCCCTATGATGAAAGCACTGCTCAGTTAAGTACTGTCACTAGTATTTAACTACTCGTTGAAAAAAAAAATCCTCGTATATGATGAAATAAAATGCTACTTGTCCAGTTCCGTCTCATGTTCAGAGCAATGAATTCATTGAAATTACCGTTGGCGACGACGCGGACGGTCGAAAGTTTTCGTTTTCACTCGACTCTGCGCCGCCCACGCTTTCACCTCTCAGTACTTTCCTGATCGCGTAGTGCTGCGCTGGTTTTGCTGGCTCGCGAAACTCCTCACAAACTGCAACTAGCAGATAATTCAACTTCCATGTCATGTCACGGGATGCCCGAACGGTCTACGCCAGTTGACCAAAAAGCAGCTGCAGCGGCGAATCCGTCTTGGCTCGCTGTCTGTCAGGCGCCGTTTTGCTCACCGACGGCAGCAAAGGGCGGCGCATGCAACATCGCCACTCCTCCGGTTCGGTTGCGGGAGATTTAAATTTCGAAAACGGTATTCAGACCCTTCAGATACAATTTTCTCGGAAGCGAAGTCTTTTCATGGCACGAAACAATCATAGCGAAGTTTCTGGAAAGTACTTAAACAGCCCTTGTCGACTTAGTACTTGCCTTTAGTGTCCCTTTAACTATGCTTCCAAATCTCTTACGGTGATTACACAGTAAGTTAGGTAGAATCATAGAAAGATGTCTTGGTTGCGCGAACAGAATTTAGGTAATCTTCCGGTGCTTTAAAGTACACTTCCCAGCGTTCAGCAGTGTTACGGAGCTTTGCCAACCAAAACAGCCGCTGCTTTTAATTACAGAGACATGTAAGCGTATACTAGTAAACCATGGTGCATTATTGGGCGATATCAATAGCGCTTTCCATTTAAAAAGTGCTCTCTGGAATAGCCGCTGCGGACTAAAATATGCTTTTTCATATAATCTGTGCTATTAAATTCTTTTACCCATGAAACAAAATAACAAAATATGGTTTCACAGCATGGTTTTCGAAAATCATTTTCCTGCGAAGCACAACTAGTATCATTCACTCATGAACTGCATCACTTCCTGGATCGCTAATCGTGCGCTGGCTCTGTCTTCTTGGATTTTAGTAAAGCATGTGATAAAGTATGCCATAAAGTACTACTTTTTAAACTAAGCTTGCTAAATATCGACCCTAACTTTCTAAAATGGAGAGCATTTCCTTACAATTTGTTACTGCTAACCGTCATATCTGCCCACTAACTGAAGTTCAATCGGGTGTACCACAAGGGTATGTGCTGGTATCACTATTATTTCTTATATATATTTATGATCTGACCGCTAAAATATCTTCTAACATACATCTGTTCGCAGATGAGTGTGTTATCTTCCGGGAAATTAATAGCACAGATGATACTAAATGACTCCAAGCTGATATGGATAACATAGATGGCTGGTGCGGGAAGGGGCTAATCCAATTAAATATAACAAATGCAAGATAATGCGCGTGTCCAGATCTAAATGAGTGGGCACGGTGACAGCAACGCCGCAACCATGCTAAGACGAATTCTGCTCTTTGTGCAGTTTCTCTTCGGGTTCCTTACTACTGCGGGCGCCCCTCCGGCGGTCCAGGATGCGTCGGCGATTCCGGAACAACGGATACAGGATTCATATCGCCCGTGCCTGGCCTGCCCTGTCTTCTTTGGTGAAGAAAGCCTTGACCCGATCGCCGCCGATTTCAACTTGTCTCCGTTCGACTACGTAATCACGGACTGTCCAATCCTATTGGTATCCAACGCTGTGACGTCAGTACCTGCGACCATAACAGCAGCACTGCTGGCCGCATCCTTCAGTGGGAAAGGTGACAGCAACGACGCAAGCATGCTAAGACGAATTCCGCTCTTTGTGCAGTTTCTCTTCGGGTTCCTTGTGAGTGCGGGCGCCCCTCCGGCGGACCAGGATGCGTCCTCGATTTCGGAACAACGGATACAGAATTCATCTCGCCCGTGCCTGGCCTGCCCTGTTTTCTTTGGTGACGATAGCCTTGGCCCGACTGCCGCCGATTTCAACTTATCTCCGTTCGACTACGTAATCACGGACTGTCCTATCCTATTGGTATCCAACGCTGTGACGTCAGTACCTGCGACTATAAGAGGAGCACCGCTAGCCTCTTTCTTCAGAGGGAAAGGTGACAGCAACGTCACAACCATGCTAAGACGATTTCTGCTCTTTGTGCAGGTATGTCACTTTCATAATGCTCACTGCATTCAATCTTACGACCCCTTTTTTGTTGCTGCTGCCTTGCCCACAATGCTGCAGTTCCTGTTTTGCGTACCTTTCGACAGAGCTTGTGCATTTTGTTGAGTGGTGATGCTGAGGCGAACCCGGGGCCTCCTAGAAAGAACCCTCAAGCCAACACAGAGCTAAACTCGCAGTCCGGATGCACCCCTACCTTCTATATGTCACCAGCAGCGGTTGCTGACCCTCACAACGTTGGTGATATGTTTGCTCAGCTCCTCGCTGGTCAGAACCGAAATGCGCAAGGTATTGTTAATCTTAAAATTTCCGTTGACTTCAGTTTCAAGGCCTTTGAAAGCCGTCTAGCTACACTTGAATCTTCATTCTCGGCCTCTGGCTCTGTGTCTGATTGTGATAGCGCAGCACGTCATGCCACATGTGTACTGGGCGGGCTAGCTGCCATCATCCATGTGACGTCACATAGCGATATACGTGTGTGTGTGTGTGTGTGTGTGTGTGTGTGTGTGTGTGTGTGTGTGTGTGTGTGTGTGTGTGTGTGTGTGTGTGTGTGTGTGTGTGTGTGTCGGCACTGAATAAACTGATTCCATTCCCGGTTTGGCTGCGTGATGACGTTATAACAACTGGCGAGGAGGGTCTTGCATACCCACGTAAGCGACGGCCTTGGGTCTGCACGGGTGGACGGGCACAAACGGAAACAAGCGAGCGGAATACGGCACCGCCCACCGAACACCCCGGCTGAGGAAGTACTCGGCCACAAGGAGCGACAACGGGACTTGGAGCTGGCAGCCCGTCCAAGCAAGGAAACGCCAAACCGATGAGTAACGGATATATGTACTTCTGTCGAAATGCCGCCACTGGGAAAGATCTCCGAGTTCGACCCGAAAACGCAAAACTTCGAGTCGTACTTGGAGCGTTTTGAACATTTCTTAACGGCTAGTGATATCGTCGACGCAGAGCACCTTCCCGTCTTTTTGACAGTCATAGGACCAGAGGCTTACGAAGTACTGAGAAGTCTTGTTGTACCAGCAGCCCCGGGATAAAAGTGTTACGCAGAAGTTAAACGCCTCCTGAAGGAGCACTACAGCCCCAGGAGTTCCGTAATAGCAGAACGATGCAAGTTCAACCGGCGCGTACAAAAGAAGGGCGAAAGTGTGGAACAGTTCATCGTGGAACTTAAACATTTAGTCAGAAAGTGTGACTATGGTTACTTTTTGCAAGACGCCCTCCGAGATAGGCTAGTTGCTGGCATACGGAACGAAGAGACCCAGCGTGCTCTGTTTGCTGAACGAGAGCTGACATTTAATGGCGCTTGCAAAATCACCCTGGATAGAGAACTAGCGGCGCGAGACACTGAACAACTGCGGTCAAGAGAACGAGAGGCACCCGTGCTGGTCGTGAAAAGCCGACCACACCAGCATCGGAGACCAGCTAATCCTAAGCATGTTGAAGCCCGCAAGAACGAAAAATGCGCAAGATGTGGCAGGGGACACTCGTTGGAAGAATGTTGGTACCAAAACTTCATTTGTCGCAAGTATCCGGCTGTAGGTCACTTGAAAAGCATGTGCCTAGTTTCTAGAGCGAAGCCAAGAAACATGCATGCGCTCGAGTGTTCTGACGAGGACTCTGAGCAGGAACTGTACCATGTCATTAACACCAATAAATCATCTTATGAAGCGAGTGTGGAAATTGAGGGGCGTACACTGAATATGCAAATTCATTGGGAGCGGCCGTCACAATTGTCCCGGAGCAAGTGTACCTGTCTGAATTTCCACAGGTAAAATGTGAACCATGCAAAATATCGCTTCGCACGTATACTTGTGAGCAAATACAGCTGAAAGGGCAGTGTGACGTGGTGGTTAAGTACAACAATGAGTGCATGACTCTACTAGTGATTGTTGTAAACGACAACGGGAGGAAGTCGCCTGTACTAATGGAGCGAAATTCGTTAGAACGTTTGAAGCTTGACTGGCTAGAAATTGGCCAGGTTGCAGTTGAAGACAGAGTTGCGGTGCTAAAACAGAAGTACCCTTCAGTGTTTTCTTAAAAGCTGTTGACAATACAAAACTTCGAAGCAAAGATTGTTATGAAACCGGGTACGGTTCCTGTATTTTGCCGCGCTAGACCAGTTCCGTTTGCGTTGCAGGAAAGAGATGAGCGGCAGCTGCGAGGACATGTGGAAACGGGCATGCTGCGTCCTGTAATGCGAAGTGACTGGGCTACGCCACTTGTCACAGTTGTGAAGGAAAACGGCGGTGCCCGGTTATGCGGGGATTATAAGACTACAGTAAACCCCTCTCTCAAAACAGATCATTACCCCCTACCCAGACCAGAGGACTTGTACACTGCCTTAGCAGAAGGAAAGGTGTTCAGTGTACTAGACCTTTCTTCGGCGTAGCAGCAGCTGCCACTCACTCCGGAGTCACGCCCATTTTTGACAGTAAACACTAGTCTTGGGTTGTTCAATTTCAGCGCCTTCCTTACGGGATGGCAAGTGCACCCGCTATCTTTCAGGCAATGATGGACGAGGTACTTCATGGCATCCCACTTGTAGGCTGTTATATTAGCGACGTTATCGTCACAGGGATAGATATCGGCAACTGTCAGGATACACTAGAACGTGTCTTCCAACGTCTTAGTGAATACAACATCACGCTTGACCTGGAGAAATGCTGTTTTTTCCAAAAATTGGTTACATATACTTGGGTCACGCAGTGACTGAGCAAGGCATTTACCCTACCGACACAAAGAAGAGCGCAATCTTACAAGCCCCCGAGCCCACTACAGTTACAGAGCTTAAGGTGTACTTGGGAATGTGGAATTTTTACTCAATTTCTCAAGAACGCTTCGACAGTAGCAGAGCCGCTTTATCGGCTACTTAGAAAAGAAAAACAAAATGATCGTGGACAAATGAGTGCAGAAGCGCGTTTAACGATACGAAGCACTTGCTAACAAGCAGCAAGATGCTCACATTCTATGACGTCAAGAAACTGCTCGGGATGCTTTGCGATGCATCGTCATATGGCTTAGGAGCCGTTATCTTTCACGAGACGGCTGAAGGTAAAGAAAAGCCAATTGGTTTTGCTTCGCGTACAGTGTCGGAAGCAGAAAAAAAAATACGCGCAGTGCGAACGCGATGCCCTGGCGTTAATCTTCGGCCTAAAGAAATTTCAACGGTACCTGTACGGCCGAGAATTCACTATATATATACAGACCACCAGCCACTGCCCGGGATACTAGGGCACGATAAGCGTATCCCGACTATCGCTGCCGCGCGTATGCAACGCTGGGCTTTAATCTTCGCAGCTTACATGTAGCGGCTGAAATTTAGGACAGGAAAAAATGTGGAGGTGGCAGACGCCTTGTCTAGGCTGGCCCAACCAGGACCGGTGAACAAAGAGCCATCAGATTGCATGTCAATCTTTCAGTGTCTCCCGCTGACAGCAGAGGAGATTGCAAGGGTCTCGGAGCGAAGCTTAACTCTATGCCGAGTGGCACAATATACGCTAAACGGGTGGCCTAGACAGCAGGCAGATTAATTGAAATCTTACTATGTTCGCCACGATCAGCTGTCCACTAGATCAGGGCTGCGTGACATGGGGCATAAGAGTCGTAATTCCGGAGCTGCTGAGCGACCACGTGCTAAACATGCTGCACGAGGAGCACCCTGGCACCAGCCGCACGAAAATGCTAGCGAGGAGTTTTGTTTGGTGGCCAGGAATCGATTTGGCCATTTAACAGTACGTTCAGAGGTGCACAATTTGCCAAGCAGTTCAGCCAGCTTCTCGGCCGGTTCCTCTTCACCCTTGGCAATACCTCGTGCAGTGTTGGTCACGCGTCCATGTAGATTTTGCACAGAAGGGTACGAAAGTGTTTCTGGTATTGGTCGACTCATTCTCGAAATGGATCGAAGTATGGCTGATGTCGTCAACCTCTGCACAAAAAAAAACATTCGAAAAACTTCGGGGTGCTTTTGCCGCTTATGGCTTCCCCGAAGTATTCGTGAGTCACAACGGGCCACAGTCCACCTCAGAGGAGTTTGCAGAATTTATGAGCACCAACGATGTAAAACATGTTCGTATTCCTCCTTATCACGCACCGTCCAATGGTGCTGCAGAACGAACAATACAAACCGTGAAAAAGGCCTTACTGAAACAAGTGATCGAGCGTGAGGCCTCGGGTAAGCAGCCGACAGTACAGGAAAATATTGATAGTTTTCTCATGGCCTACCAGAACACACCGAGCAGTGTGACAAGCAAATCACCAGCTGAACTATTTTTGAGGCGCCAGCCACGCATAAAGCTTTCACTGCTCAAACCTGATATTGCAAAATCCATGCGAGACAAACAGGAAAACTGCAAGAGCAGCGCGATTTGTTTCGTGGGCAGGAGCGTAGCTTCGTGGTGGGGGACCGGATGTTCGTGAAAACTGTGTGGTGAACGCGTTTCGTGAGAAGACGGTGTTGTGATCCAAATTGTCAGTGCTGTGACATATGTGGTGAAAGTACGCGATCAACTCCGGTTCACACACGCCGATCACCTGCGTCCTGGGCATGCTGACCCCGGCGAGACGCCCCCGTACGCGGAGGTGGGTGTGAAACAAACGCCACCAGAAGAGCTACCGGCAGATGACCGCACTCCGACACCAAGACAACTGCAGGCAGACTAGGATGGTTCCAGTTCCCCTGGAACGCCGGCAGACCCCAATCACAGAACACTAGAGCACGACGAATCAGTGCCGCTACCCTTGTCCGCAAGACTTGGCGGAGTCGCCCGTGCCAGCGGCGCCAGCTGCACCCAACTCGGGGGAACAGCCACCACTACGTCGGGCTGCTCGTGTGCGGCGGCAACCGGACTGGTTTAGATCTGAGGACTTTCAGTAATTTCCTCTTAATTAGTCGGGTGGTAATGTTAAATTGTTAATTACACCGAACCTAATCTTACTAGGTGTTAATTACTCCAGTTAGCTAACCCATGTATTTAATTGAGCGGGAAGGAGTTGTGATAGCGCAGCACGTCATGCCGCATGTGTACTGGGCGGGCTAACTGCCATGATCCATGTGACGTGACATAGCGCTATATATATATATATATATATATATATAATTCACGCCGGCATTGAATAAACTGATTCCATTCCTGGTTGGCTGCTTGATGACGCTATAACACTGATGACATGCAAAATAAAATTCTGGCATTAACAGCCACAATCAACAGGCTTGTCACGCAGAATGGTGAATTGGAAGCATGTCTCAGTCAAAACAACTTCAAGGCTGTTTCTTCACTTCTCGAGGACTTAGACAATCGCATGACCGCAGCGGATAACGCCCCTGTGGTCAATGACCTCTGCACCAAACTACAGGCAGAGGTGGCTTAGCTTTCGACAACTGTGACACGGCTACTATCCACGAATGATGAACTAGAAAACAGGTCCCGTCGCAACAATATAATTCTACATGGTCTTGATGAACCGATTGGCGAAACTCGCGAAACATTATTATCTAATGTTTCACGGCTATTTTCTGAGACCCTGATAATGCAATGTCCATCCATTGAGCGATGTCACAGGATTGGTCGGCCTCGGTAAGGCCACCGGCGCCCGGTAATAATGAAGATCTTGAGTTTCCAGGAAAAGCTTCAGATCTTCAAAAATGCCTCTAAACTAGAAATTTGCGATCTGCGCTTCACCGATGACCTGTCTTCAAATGTGAGATCTGTTCGCAAAAAGCTTTGGGAGGCCTCGGGTTCATTTCGCGACAAAGGTTTTGTTGCAAAGATGCGCTATGATCACGTCTTTGTTAACAAGATTCGCTATCACAAGGATCCCTCGTCTAACTCAATGGTGAAATCCTCCAGTAATTTTTTTCGCTCCTCATTTGTGCCTTTAGTTACCAACTGTGCCGATGCCAGCAGCCATACTGTATCACAATCATCGAACCTTGACCAGCTTCCACATCGCTTGATTGCCTTCGTTTACTCAATCTTAATGTACGAAGTATCGCCACTAAATTTCCTGCCTTATAATCTCTTATTCACTCGTACTGTCATCACGTTGTTGCCATCACGGAAACGTGGCTACACAAAGGGATTTTTGACTCGGAATTCACTCCACCGGACTATATCGCAATTCGGACGGACAGACAGAACAGTAAAGGGGGCGGCGTTGCCCTTTTGCTTCGGTCAGATCTGATGTTTTCCATTTTTCCAGCTCTTCTAGATACGGAGTCGCCCTGATGCAAACTTTACTTGGAAAAAATGCATTTTGTAATCGGCACTTTCTATCGCCCTCCGGGAACAACGGTGGACTCTCTTCAAGCAATCGAAACGTTCATGCACATGCACAACCTAGGTCCTTTCAAGTTTATTTGTCTCGATGATTTCAATGCACCGGGCTTTCATTGATCCTCTCTATCGACGTGCGGTCATGATGCCACGATAAAGAACTTCTCAATTTTAGCCGGAATTTGGGGCTTACTCAGATCGTTTGCGAGCCTACCAGGCAGAATGCTCTTTTTGGGCTTGGTCTTTCTTAGCTCGAACCTTGCCGCGAATGATTACACTTGTGAAGTGGCAGAAGGCTTTTTTGATCATAAGGCTGTTTCCATTCCGTGCATTGTTCCTAAACCATCCTTCGTTCTTGCTACATTTCGCGATTTCAATCACGCTGACGACACCTCTATTCTAGATACATTGGCTGATGGCTTCGACACTTTTGAAACACTCAGTATATCAAGTGTTGTAAATGTTCTCGTGACATATTTTGAAAATATTGTGACGTCATGTAATGAACATTTAATTTCCATCAAAACAAAAATGAATAATACTACAATCCCTTCGATGAACAGAGATATACATCTTTCACGTCGTGTTTGCCGACTTAGACGATTGAAGGACTCCCATAATCCCGTACACACTGCTAGGTTTGCTAAAGTGAAGGAGGATCTTCGTACAAAAACCCCATCAGCTAAATATTTTTTATAGCGTGCAGCTACCGCTTCTGTTGAAAAGTAACCCGCATAAGTCCTGGGGATCCATTTTTCAACGTGACAGCTTTTGTACATCTTTATGTGTGAATAACGAAATGACTAGTGATTCATTATTAATCTCCAACGCGATAATCATATTGTTCCTCCTTTTCCAAACATTCATCCAACTTGTCACATTAATGGTATCTTTGTTAGCACAGAGGGTGTCTTAAACCTCATACTAAATCTTGATACAAAGAAAAGTGAAGGGCCTGATGGAATCCCGGATTTGTTTCTCGTTCGGTATGCCTTATGAACTACACGATACCTCACTCTTATCTTCACAAAATCGCTAACTTCCGGCATAGTACCTTCATCATGGAAGACGGCTAAAGTGCTTCCGTTACATAAGTCAGGTAGTAAGCAGCATTTTTCTAACTACCGGCCAATATCTTTAACACCATATTCATGCGAAATACTAGAGCATATAATATACAAACGCATTATGCAATTTCTTGAATGAAATGACATTCTCAGTAAAGTACAGCATGGATTCAGATGCGCTTTTAGCACCATAACACAACTTGTCGAGTTCACGTTTGACAATAGCTTCTAACCTGGATAAGGGATTTCATATTAACGCTATATTCATAGATTTTTAGAAAGCTTTCGATACCGTACATCACTGAAAATTACTGTCCAAACTAAATGCCATTCTTAACAACCCTCAATTAGTGAACTGGATAGAGTTTTTTGTCTCAGCGCTCTCAATTCGTAAGCTTTAACTCGATCAATTCCTCGGTGGTGGATGTGTCATCAGGCGTCCCTTAAGGATCGGTCCTCGGTCCTCTACTTTTCTTTCTATATACTAATGATTTACCACGCGAGATATCATCTAAAATCTGAATGTATGGAGACGACTACGTATTGTATGACATCACTTCATCTCCCTTTGATCATGTTCGCCTTAATGAATCATTCGTCAGATTTTCCAAATGGTGTGAAACATGGCAAATGAATATTAACTTCCGTTAGACTGTCGTTATGTCCTCCTCTAATAAAGGTAGCCCGTTCTTTTTCAGCTACAACTTTAATGTTAATTTATTTCAACGCATTTCTGAATATAGATATCTTGGTCTCACGTTCACCACTAATCTGTTCAGGTCGAAGCACATTGATTCCATTACGACTAAAGCTCTACAAAAACTCGGTTATTTACGTCGTACGCCGTCTAATTCTCCGCGCGATACTAAATTACTGTCATATAAAACTATTGCTCGCCATATACTTGAGTATGGTAGTATCGTTTGGAATCCCTACAAGCAGTACGAAATAGACAGAGTTGAGGTCATCCAAAGGAAAGCCATTAGACTTATCTAACAACGTTATGACCGCCATTTCTCACCGTCGTCAGTCATGTCATCACTCAACCTAACATCACTCGCCGAACAGCGACACGTTAATTCTTTAAAATTTTTTCATGGCATTATTCATTCATCTTGTCACCTCTCCAGTAACGAATATATCACCTTTGCAAAAATCTTTCAGTAGGAGACATCACGCGCTTGACATTACGCCCTTTTTTGCACGCACTAATACTTTTAAGTATAGCTTTTTTCTTAAAACAATTGAAACATGGAATTCGCTACCAGGAACCAACCGTTCTCTCCCATTAAATGAATTCTTCTCTGTGCTCCCTCAACATTGCGCTTAACTTTCTTTGTTGTCTATTGTATTTCTTTTTTGTATTATATTGTATTATCCACTCCTGCTACAGCCCGACCAGGGGCTGCAGTATATGTGAAAACGAAATAAATAAAAAATAAAGTAATTGAACTACTAGCACCTACCATCTCAAGAACGTTCACTTAGATTTTGTCGTGTCATATAAATATCTTATTATACACATTACAAATAACTTGTATTGGACCATTCATATACAGTACGTCATTAACAATGTCAATCGCATGCTCGGGTGTTTACGGCGCAAATTTTTGAAAGCATCGACCACTCTAACGTTACAGCTTTACAAGACTCTAATACGCTGAAAACTTGAATATGCATCTGCAATATGGGATCCCAATCACGTTAATCTCATTACGTCACTTAAACTAGTCCGATATAACTGTACCCGTTTCATTCTGTCTAATTGTAACCATGCTGCGAGTACAATGTTAATGGAAATAAACCTAGCACTTATCCCACTCGCTAACCGTCGCAAAATTGCCCGACCTTCGTTATTTCTTATAATTTTTAATCACACCACGTTTCATAACGATTTCATCCTGTGGTCTCAGTGCAATTCAAACAGCGTCGATCATCGCAGTACGGTGGGAATTGATTCATGTTACACGAAGTTTCTATTTCAGTGGTTGATCCCCCGTACATCTCAGGAATGGAACCACCTTCCCTCAGATATCGTAGCCATTACTGATAACAAACTTTTCCGCGAAATGATAGTCAGCATTGTATAATCACGAGAATCATTTTATTACCAGAACTGATTAGCCTTGTTTAATTCCTTTACACTACTACGCTGTAACCACTGCCCACTTTAATGCCATATTGCCCTGAGGGTATTTTAACTAACTATAATGTTTTGCACAAATGAGAAAAAAAAAACAAATTTATGACCGCTGTGACAGCGTTCAAGCTTTTAGAAGCGTATACTCACTGCTAAAATATAAGACTCTTGAGGCTGGATAACGAATGGCGACCTGTGAGATGAAAACTGTGCTAAGGTTTCGGTGCTGATCCACTTTCTGGGATATACCAAGAAAGATATTTGCAGTTACCGTTATATATTTCTGTCGATATCTATTATTGACTGGCTCTAGAGGAATGATTCAAATGTATATATTTGTTTGTTTGTTTGTTTGTTTGTTTGTTACAAATAGTTTCAAAGTCTGAGGTCACTACAGAAAGGAGTGGGAAGCACATACATTAGTGTGCATAAAATACACGTTTAACAATAACAAGAAATGATGAAGAAATACAAGCTTATCAAAGAAAAGCATCTTGGATGGTACTTTTGAAGTTAGTGTTCGTAATGTCAGCGATGAAGGGTGAGAGTTTGTTACATTCGGTGTAGGCTTTCGGAACGAAAGAGTCATTACACAGGTTAGTTCGACAAGATCGGACACGAACCTTAAATTTATGATACATACGCGATGGAACGTACATGGGCCGAAAAAGAAGATCGCTTTTTAACGCGTCATTCTGAAATTTGTGAAAAAAGGCAGAGGCGGATTGAAGACTAATCAGGCAAGGTTAAGGTGTCTAAGGGAATAATGTGACGATATAAACCGGGCAGCGCAATTCGAGGCCAGAGTGTAGATTGACTATATCTACTTCGTTACCGCGAGAAATGGGCTCATAATTGGTGTTTTCATGTTTTAACATTTTATTTCACGACATAGTAGGCGCAACTTATACTGCAATACAGTACATTATAGTCTAGTCACTGGTGTTTTGAGTGGATGTATAGCAGTAGTAATTGCTCAGACAATTTTTGAGAATTCTTATGTGAAACTTTCAAGAAGCACCTCAATGAAGACGAATCAAAGTAATAATTTGCTATTTTTTGTTTAAGTACTGAAAGTAAAAATATCTGAAATACACTAAATATTCACCTTGTTCCTAGCTGCCAATTTTCCTAAGCCCGATGAAGGATACTGTGAAGATTTGGTGGCCTGAATACGAGCCATAGTGATGCTCATGCTCTGCGAGAAAGCAGTACCTTCGGAAATGTGAAAACGGATAAGTTCCTATTGTACTGGCAGCATTCGTTTTTACTCGTTGGAACAAGCACTTGGTTCCTGTTTTACTGCATTCGTTAGGCTCACAAAGCAATGGTTGTCAGATCAGGGAACAAGTGGAAGCCTCCTTATACTTGATTATTTTGTTAGTTTCTGTGCAAGCAAGGTGGTCTAGTGCGCATACAGCCTCCACGTGCATTGTTCAGTTCCTGCACAGCGCTGTATAATACTGTACAATATTGTGCAGCAACAAATAAGGGCCCTTCAAAATGTAGGATCTCACACTGTTAGCTTAGCTCGAAGGCCGGTATGTAATCGACTGCGTGCTCTTTTGTGGCTGAAAAGCCTACACGCCAGAAAGGATTGCTCGTAATAATTTGTGCATACGCTGTCAAATCGATTATGGATAAAAGCTACCCTCGGGGGGTTAAAAAAGTTGCACTTGATATTACTCAAACACAATTATCAAAATAACACGCATTCATCAGCATCTACAGTTGTGTGAGACACCGTTAAAACAGCTTATACGTCCGATCAGAAAAATGACAACCCGTGAGAGGCTTCGCTGCTGCTATCTTTCACAACTTATCATGTCGAATCGACCCAAGTGCAAATTCTGAGTTTTTTTTTTACTCAACAAGTGCAGTACCTGCGGCTAATCTGAACGATAGCTTTAGTTTTAATTTTCCAGACTCGTGAATCTTCCGAAAATTGCCGAATCTGACAAATAGCTAAAGTTCAATCATCATTTCAGAGGGTGCATGATGTTGCTAGTAGAAGAATTCCAATAGAAATGCATAACACGATGAAATACTTTGGATCAAATTGATCGATTTCTATAGGCGCGGTAACAAAAAAGTTTGGGTCCCAATGTTTGATGCATATTCCAGTTTAGGAGGGGCAAGTGCTTTGTACAAAGTTAGTTTTGCGGACGACGGTGCTTTGCATATCTTACAGCGCAGGTCGCCAAGAGTGCGGTTAGCGTTGCTAGTTACTTAGTCAATGGCAAGTCTTTAGTAATATTGTCACAGTCGGTAATGTAGAAAGAAGAGGACGCTGATGGTGGCCTTATTGGAGACGACGAAGAAGAGTTTAGTATTATCGCTGCTCTACGCTTGCTGGATCAGCCATTAAAAGTCATCTCTGAATAGACGAACGCTTCTTCCTTCCCGTAACATCATTGGTGGACGTGCTGGGTTCTCACTTGCGCAAGATGGAGCTCCGCAGCGGACGTAACCTGGCCGCCATGTCATCCGAAGGAGAGAGTTCAACCACGGCCCCGTCGTCGCCACCGACGGCCATCCTGGCCCAGTCTCGCGACCCTAGCATGTTTTCCGGAATTGTCAAAGTCGACGTCGATGACTCCTGCAGAATTACGAACGGGTCAGCGCACACAACAGGTGGGATAACACGCTTATGCTGGCTAACATAATACTCTACCTCAAGAAAACCGCACGGGTCGGGTTCGAAACACACGGAGGTTACAAGTGGGACCAGTGCAAACAGAAGCTTATAGATTTGTTCGGCAAGCCCGTCGGCTGCCAACGTGCTGCGAAGAAGGACCTTGGGACCCGTGCACAGACGTCCACTGAATCTTACGTGGCGTATATCCAGGACGTCCTCGCTCTTTGCCACAAAGTGGATAACAATATGGCAGAGACAGAAAAGGTCAGCCACATTTTAAAAGGCATCTCGGACGACGCGTTTAATCTGCTAGTTTAGAAGAACACAACAACAGTCAACGAGGTCAATAACAAATGTCGCCGCTTTCAAGAAGCGAAGAGTCGCCGCATAGTTCAACATTTTACGCGTCTACCCTATAGTGCAGCTTCATCGAGATGCGAAGACATTTGTCTACCGCGTGAGCCCAGCTCCTGCGAGAACGTCGTACGCATCGTTCGGCGAGAAATCGAAGCAACGTCTCCTGCCACGCCAGGGACGCAGTGCTTTGACGATTCCCGGCCGCTTGTCTTTCATCCAGTCGGTAATTCGCGAAGAACTTGCCAATGTGGGTCTTCCGTCCATCTGCTCCACAAGCCGTCCTGACTGCTTCTTCTGCTGCCTCTGCCCTTATTCACCGGAGCCAATACAGTCCATATCCGAGCTATCGCAACCCGGCCGAGTGGCGCACACATGACGATAGACCCATCTGATTTTACTGTGCACGTGTGGGCCACATCTCTTTCCTGGCCAGCCCACTGGCCAGGAAAGAGGAGTTCCTGGCCAGCCCACTCTCGACCAAGCTTTCCCGCCTACCGCCGCTCCCCACTGAATCCTCGTCCGCTATCACTCTCCAACGAGGTTGAAGACGCCCCTGACAACGCTCGAGCCACCGCGGCTAGCCGCTCGCCATCACCACATACTCGACGCTCCCGTTCGCCCCAGCTGCGTCGCTCTCCATCCCCAGCGCACCGTCGCCGCTCTCCGACGGTAAACTAGCTGGGGCAGCTCCTGGAGGTGACGCTGCTCTAGAGCCCCGGCCTGAAATTCCTCAGCTGACCCTGCCTACTGATCGGAACCTGCTGGACGTGGACGTGGATGGTTTTCCCGTTACAGCACTCATCGGCACTGGAGCCCAAATTTCCATCATGAGTGCGGAGCTTCGAACGCGCTTGAAGAAAGTACTTACCCCTGCTCCGACTCGACTGCTCCAGGTCGCCGATGGTGGAACTCCGGCTGTGCTTGGAATATGTACTGCTGGCGTCAGTGTCTCCGGTCGCCACACTTCCGTTTTGTTTGGTGTGCTAGAACGTTGCCCTCACAATGTGATCCTCAGACGCAACTTTCGGCGGCCCATTCTGCTCTGATTCACTGTTCAGCCGGTGTTGTACAACTTGACCTACCCCTACCTGTTCCCGTTGACCTTCCTGCTCAAGCTCGAACTCAGCTTCGTTCCGCGGATTTTATTCGCCTGCCATCTCTAGCAGCAACTTGCGTCCCTGTTTTAGCCTGCCCACCTGTACCTGACGGAGACTATGTCCTTACTCCCGCGCCTTCAGCCCTGCTTTCTCACAATGTCTCCTTCCCACACAACAGCGTTTCGGTAGGGGACAATCAGACATGTTCTTCCATCCTAAATATCGGACGGTGCCCGCAAGTACTTCCTCGAGGCATGTCTCTTGCCACGTTGTCACCGTCACACGAGTGCCACATTTCCGTTCTATCTGTTGCGCCATCTTCGACCAATGCCCATTTTGCGCCTTCTGCATCTGCCCCGACCGACGACTTTACAAAGATGATTGCACCGGATCTCTCAACCCAACAAGCCACAGAGGCCCGTGACGTCCTCGAGACCTACTCCGACATTTTCGACCTGAACGATCGCCCTTTGTGTCAAACCGTGGTCGTGAAGCATTGTATAAATACCGGCGATGCAGCACCTGTTCTCCGACGCCTATACCGGGTGTCGCCCTCTGAGCGACAAGTTATCCAGGGGGAGGTTGACAAGATGCTTGCCAAATCGATTATTGAACAGCCTTTAACCTTGTGGGCTTCCCCTGTTCTTCTCGTCAAAAAGAAGAATAAAAGTTGACGATTCTGCGTTGACTATGGTCATCTAAACACGATCACCAAGAAAGATGTATATCCACTTCCCCGCATGGACGATGCTCTGGATTGTCTCCACGGTGCCAATTATTTTTCATCTATAGACCTTCGTTCTGGATATTGCCAAATTGCCGTGGATGAAATGCACCGTGAAAAAACCGCATTCGTCACACCAGACGGCCTATATCAGTTCAGGGTAATGCCTTTTGCCTTGTGCAACGCCCCGGCGACCTTTTAACGGATGATGGACATGCTCTTGCGTGGTTTGAAATGGTCCATCTGTATGTATTACTTGGATGACATCATCGTATTTTCTTCCCCATTTGCGACTCATCTTGAAAGACTTTCATCTGTTCTTACGGTTTTTTGCACCACTGGCTTGCAACTCAGCTCGTCCAAGTGCCACTTCGGTCACCGTCAAATAACCATGCTTGGACATCTCGTCAATTCGTCAGCCATTCGTCCCGACCCCGCTAAAGTTCATGCTGTAGAGAATTTCCCCGTACCAACTTGTGGCAAAGATATTCTCAACTTTATTGGCCTTTGCTCTTACTTCCGCAGGTTTGTGAAAAATTTCACCCATGTTGCCCGTCCCCTGACTGACCTCCTGAAGAAAGACGTTCCTTTTTGTTGGGGCTCTGAAGAAGCGTCTGCTTTCTCGCAGCTCATCACGCTGCTCACCACACCTCCTATTCTCGCCCATTTTGACGCCTCCACTCCGACAGAAATCCGCACTGACGCCAGTGGCTACGGCATCGGCGCTGCTTTAGCTCAACGCCAATGTGGGCACAACTGCGTTATCGCCTACGCCAGCAGCCTCCTCTCTCCCGCCGAGCGCAATTAATCGATTGCTGAGCGCGAGTGTCTCGCCCTCATTTGGGCGGTGGGCAAGTTGCGACCCTACATATATGGTCGACCATTTACAGTTACAACCGATCACCACGCACTTTGCTGGCTTTCCTCGCTCAAGGATCCCACCGGACGCCTCGGTCGTTGGGCCCTACGGCTGCAGGAATACACACACACTGTGGTCTACAAGTTTGGTCGTCTACATCAGGACGCCGACTGCCTGCCTCGTCATCCCGTCGATGTACCGGACGGTTTAGTGGATGTCACACAGATTTGCGTGCTTTCGCTGTCTGCCCTGCAAGACATTGGCGCTGAACAACGACGCCATGGATCGTTACGGCCGATTATCGAACGCCTGCCCTCTGATCCGTCTGACCCATCCCTTCACATGTTCATACTACAAAATGGCATCCTGTATCGCCGCAACATGCACCCTGACGGGCCCGAGCTCCTAACCATCATACCGTCTCATCTTGGACAGATTCTACTGCAGAAACTGCACGACGTTCCCACCGCTGGACACCTTCGCGTCAAGCGGACCTATGACCGAATTAGGCGATCGTTTTTCTGGCCCCGTCTCAACTGCTCCGGGCGGTGCTATGTTGCCGCGCGTGAGTCGTGTCAACGCCGGAGAATACCAGCTGTGCCTCCTGCCGGTCTGCTGCAGCCTTTGTATATACCGACCGACCCTTTCTTTCGCGGTGGCGTTGATCTTCTCGGACGATTTCCTATAATAGGTGCATTGCCGTCGCTACGGACTATACAACTCG